>NC_143045.1:1313000-1640000 GCF_057628025.1 Oncorhynchus mykiss
GTTCATTTATCAGGCAATATTTGCTTATAATTCCGGTGGCATTATTTTATAGTAAGAGCAATACAATTGAACATAAGTTAATAAAATTGGGTATTTTTCTCCCAAACGATTTTCGATGGAGTGCGCACATGCGGCTATTCGGTGTTGAGCGGTTAACAAAGAAACAGATCCTCCAATATGCTTAATTTACAGTTATTTATTCAACTTTAGTTGTGATAGAAACATTAGGTTATATGTTTTGATTTCTAATACATTAAGGCTGCATGAAGCAAAGAATGATGATTTGAAAAAAGTTGCATGAAAGGGAAATGCTTTGCTCTTTTTCTTGCGCAGGCTACACACACACCTCATTAGTCTCACATTCAGAATTTGACATGCACTTGATAATATCCTCACGCAGTATTCTCCATTTAATCTGGTCTTTACATATGTGTGGAATTCTTTTTTATTTAGAATGGCCCACAAAAAATGAAAATCATCCATAGCCTGCACTCGAATAGCGAATGGAGGTTATGTGCAGTTACTTTTTTAATATGCCAGGTAGGCTACACTGTTTGTAAAGCAGATTAATGTGCTTAATTTAAATATAGCAGCATGAGAAAGCTGGGATACACTTTTATTAAATAGTGGCCAGTCAAAACTCAGTCAGAACACGTTTCACCAGGCTGTGTAGGCTATGGGCTCTCCAACCATGTTCCAGGGGTCTTGAGCATATAGGCTACGTTTTGGATTTATTTGGCCACTTCAGTTGTGATACAAACCTTAGCAAAGCATATAGGCCTATGGACTAGGTTACATAATGCATGCAGCTATGATTAGAAAAATTAGCAAAAAAATGCGTGCACTGTGAATCATTCACAACAATCTTGTCTTTAGATATACTAAATAATGTGAGAATGGGTGATTATCATGCACCTGTCGGAACAGGGGCAGGGTAAAAAAAGACGTCTTCCATATGCACTAGAATAGCAAATGGATACGCTTTTCCCGCGGTTCATTTTCATGCAAGCCAGTTAGGCAACTTTGGTTGAAAAGCGAAGCAGTTTGCTTAATATTTGGAAAGCTGAGACGTACATATAGTAGGCCTAGCCTATAGAAAGCTGATGGGATTCTCCTCTTTTTAACAGATTGCATAGCATAGCCTATAGAAACGCAACAGGAACACTTTCATTCCATGCATCAATCAGCTATGAGAAGCTGTCTCTCCCTGCGCAGAAGGTGATCCTATTCTGCTCAAACTCTGAATGCCAGGGCTCTCATGAAGTATTTACTTTTAGATTTCATTTGTATTGATGTCAGAGTGATTAGAGGGACAATAGAGTGCTGAGTACCGGCCGTTAGCAAGTTTGCTAGGCTACTAATGACAATCAGAGGCATCAGATGACTGTGGTCATGACTCCTGACTGCCAGTGTGGCTGTATTACGGTCACCATAGGCCTATGTAGGTTGGCATGCCTACCTTTTCAGATTATCAATCATCGCTCTGGATGTCAATATTTCAGCAGTGGCCTTCAAATTAAAAAAACACCACCCAATTGGCATCTCAGAATTAAAACAAATACTCTCCCATTGACATTCTGATTTGCAATCAGAGTAATAGGGTAAATCCATTTGAATTCAATCCCTTTTTGACAGCATCCAGTTTGATTTAAACAACTTTCCAAACATGTTTTGCTATGGAAGAACTGGTCATAGTGGCAAAAATCACTGAAGCTGGAGACTCATATCTCCCTCACTAGCTTTAAGCACCAGCTGTCAGAGCAGCTCACAAATCACTGCACCTCTACATAGCCCATCTGAAATAGCCCATCCAACTACCTCATCCCCATACTGTATTTATTTATTTATCTTGCACCCCGGTATCTCTACTTGCACATTCATCTTCTGCACATCTACCATTCCAGTGTTTAATTGCTATATTGTAATTACTTTGCCACCATGGCCTATATTGCCTTATCCTACCTCATTTGCACATACTGTATATAGACTTTTTCCACTGTATTATTGACTGTGTTTGTTTATTCCATGTGCAACTTTGTTGTATGTGTCGAACTGCTTTGCTTTATCTTGGCCAGGTCACAGTTGCAAATGAGTACTTGTTCTCAACTAACCTACCTGGTTAAATAAATGTAAACTTTCAAATATCCCTTTGTTGACTGTTGCAGGGCGTTACATCGTCCTCCTTCAGCACCGGCTTGAACCCTAGCTGCCTTAAGCTCTCTCCTGGCCCCTTACACTAAGTCTGAATTTGTCCTGCTAGGTGACCTAAACTGGGACATGCTTAAACCATCTAACCAAGTCCTAAAGCAATGGGACTCCCTATTTTTTTCTCAGATTATTACCAATTCCACAAGGTATGACTCCAAACACTCAGAAAAGGATACTCTCCTCAGTGTTATCCTCACAAATAATACTGATATAGGTACCAGTCTGGTGATCACTGTTTTACAGCCTGTGTTCATAATGGCTGCTCAGTGAAACTTCCTGTCCTGATTTGTCATAGACGCTTGCTAAAAAACTTTAATGAGCAAGCCTTCCTTCATGACCTGGCCTCTGTATATTGGTATTAGAGGTTGACCGATTAATCTGAATGGCCGATTAATTAGGGCCGCTTTCAAGTTTTCGTAACAATCGGAAATCGGTATTTTTGGACACCGATTTGGCTGATTAAAAAAAAATAATAATTGTACACCTTTATTTATCCTTTATTTAACTAGGCAAGTCTGTTCAGAACACATTCTTATTTTCAATGACAGCCTAGGAACGGTGGGTTAACTGCCTTGTTCCGGGGCAGAATTACAGATTTTTACCTTGTCAGCCCGGGGATTCAATCTTGCAACCTTACAGTTAACTAGTCCAACGCTCTAACCACCTGATTACATTGCACTCCACGAGGAGACTGCCTGTTACACGAATGCAGTAAGAAGCCAAGGTAAGTTGCTAGCTAGCATTAAACTTATCTTATAAAAAACAATCAATCAATCATAATCACTGTTATAACTACACATGGTTGATGATATTACTAGTTTAATCTAGCGTGTCCTGCGTTGCATATAATCGATGCGGTGCGTATTCACGAAAAAGGACCATCTTGCTCCAATGTGTAAACATCAATGCCTTTCTTAAAATCAATACACAAGTATATTGCCTGCTAACCTGGCTCGTTGTGAACTCTGTGAAGACTATTTCTTCCTAACAAAGACAGCCAACTTCGCCAAACGGGGGATGATTTAACAAAAACGCATTTGCGAAAAAAGCACAATCGTTGCGTGACTACCTAACCATAAACATCAATGCCTTTCTTAAAATCAATACACAGAAGTATATATTTTTAAACCTGCATATTTTGCTAAAAGAAATCCAGGTTAGCAGGCAATATTAACCAGTTGAAATTGTGTCACTTCTCTTGCGTTCATTGCACGCAGAGTCCGTGTATATGCAACAGTTTGGGCCGCCTAATTTGCCAGAATTTGACGTAATTATGACATAACATTGAAGGTTGTACAATGTAACATGAACATTTAGACTTATGGATGCCACCCGTTAGATAAAATACGGAACGGTTCCGTATTTCACTGAAAGAATAAACGTCTTGTCTTCGAGATGATAGTTTCCGGATTCAACCATATTAATGACCTAAGGCTTGTATTTCTGTGTGTTATGTTATAATTAAGTCTATGACTCTATGACTCAGTCTGACTGAGCAATGGTAGGCACCAGCAGGCTCGTAAGCATTCATTCAAACAGCACTTTCGTGCGTTTTGCCAGCAGCTTGTCGCTGTGCTTCAAGCATTGAGCTGTTTATGACTTCAAGCCTATCAACTCCTGAGATTAGGCTGGTGTAACCGATGTGAAATGGCTAGCTAGTTAGCGGGGTGTGCGCTAATAGCGTTTCAAACGTCACTCGCTCTGAGACTTGGAGTGGTTGTTCCCCTTGCCCTGCAAGGGCCGCGGCTTTTGTGGAGCGATGGGTAACGCTGCTTCAAGGGTGGCTGTTGTCGATGTGTTCCTGGTTAGAGGCCAGGTAGGGGCGAGGAGAGGGACGGAAGCTATACTGTTACACTGGCAATACTAAAGTGCCTATAAGAACATCCAATAGTCAAAGGTATATGAATTACAAATCGTATAGAGAGAAATTGTCCTATAATTACTACAACCTAAAACTTCTTACCTGGTAATATTGAAGACTCCTGTTAAAAGGAACCACCAGCTTTCATTTGTTCTCATGTTCTGAGCAAGGAACTTAAACGTTAGCTTTTTTCATATTGCACTTTTACTTTCTTCTCCAACACTTTGTTTTTGCATTATTTAAACCAAATTGAACATGTTTCATTTTATTTGAGGCTAAATTGATTTGATTGATGTATTATATTAAGTTAAAATAAGTGTTCATTCAGTATTGTTGTAATTGTCATTATTACAAATACATTTTTTTTTAAGTCGGCCGATTAATCGCTATCGGCTATTTTTGGTCCTCCAATAATCGGTATCGGCATTGAAAAATCATAATCGGTCGACCTCTAATTGGTATAGAATCAAATTGATCCTGTCTGTCGAAGAAGCTTGGACTTTCTTTTTTGATATCTTCAGTGATATTGTTAACAAACACGCCCCCATAAAGAACATTTTAATTAAAACCGGTTCAGACCCTGCTTTGACTGTGATCTTGCAGAGTTACTCCACATCAAGAATTGCATTTGGCGAAAGGCTCGGCACACGCATACTCAGGCTGACTGGCTCTCGTTGAGGTATATGAGAAATAAGTGCACTCAGGCTATCCGGAAGGCCAAAGTTAGATACTTCATATCCCTAAGAAGTTAATAAGGAGCAGTTCTCTCTCTCAGGGTTTAAACCCAAAAAGTTCTGGAAAATGGTTAATAGACCTGGAGAATAAACCCTCCTCCACATAGCTGCCCATGTCCCTTAATGTTGTTGATGTGGTTTTTACTAACAAGGAGCACATGGCTGAGCTCTTTAATCACCACTTCATTAAGTCAGGATTCCTATTTGACTCAGCCATGCCTCCTTGCCCGTCCAACATTTCCTAATTTCCTACCCCTTCTCATGTGACTAGCCCTAAAGCTCCTCCCTCTTTTCCCCTGCCCCGCTACAAAGTTTCTCCCTGCAGGCGGTCACTGAGTCCGAGGTGCTAAAGGAGCTCCTTAAATTTGACCCCCCCAAAAACATCTGGGTCAGATGGTTTAGACCTTTTCTTCTTTAACCTTTCTAGCGCAGGGGTTCCGCATAGCAGAACACCGACAACATTCCGCTGAAAAGGCAGCGTGCGAAATTCAAAAATATTAAGTCCAATACAGCAAATGAAAGATAAACATCTTGTTAATCTACCCATCGTGTCCGATTAAAAAAAAATGCTTTACAGCTAAAGCACAACATATGATTATGTTAGATCACCGCCAAGTCAAAAATACACACAGCCATTTTTCCAGCCAAAGATTGGAGTCACAAAAAGCAGAAATATAGATCAAATGAATCACTAACCTTTGATGATCTTCATCAGATGACACCCAGAGGACATCATGTTACACAATACATGTATGTTTTGTTCGATAATGTGCATATTTATATCCAAAAATCTCAGTTTACATTGGTGCCTTACGTGCAGTAATGTTTTGATTCTAAAACATCTGGTGATTTTAGCAGAAATACTCATAATAAACATTGATAAAAGATACTAGTGTTATTCGCAGAATTAAAGATAGACTTCTCCTTAATGCAACTTCTGTGTCAGATTTACAGAAAAAGCATAATCTGAGAACGGCTCTCAGAACCCAAAACAGCCAGAGGAATAGCCGCCATTTTGGAATCAACAAAGTTATAAACAACACCATAAATATTTACTTGCCTTTGATGATCTTCGTCAGAAGGCACTCCCAGGAATGCCAGTTCCACAATAAATGACTGATTTGTTCCATAATTTATGTCCAAATAGCCACTTATTGTTAGCGTGTTCAGCCCAGTAATCCATCTTCATGAGGCGTGAGCATTTCATCCAGACAAAAACTTGAAAAGTTCCGTTACAGTCCTTTAGAAACATGTCAAACGATGTATGGAATCAATCTTTAGGGTGTTTTTAACATAAAAAATCAATAATGTTCCAACCGGAGAATTCCTTTGTCTTCAGAAAAGGCACTGGAACGAGAGGTAACTCTGTCAGGAGCGCGCGTCATGAGACCGAGGCACAATGCCAGACCACTGACTCAAACAGGTCTCATGAGCCCCTCCTTTATAGTAGAATCCTCATTCAAGTTTCAAAAGACAGTTGACATCTAGTGGAAGCCCTAGGAAGTGTAACCTCATCCATATCTCAATGTAGGCAAAGCTTTGAAAAACTAGAAACCTCAGATGTCCCACTTCCTGGTTGGATTTTTCTCAGGTTTTCGCCTGCCATATGAGTTCTGTTATACTTACAGACCATTCAAACAGTTTTAGGCCCATCTCTGACCTTTTTAACTGGTGTCACCATTGCCCTTGATTCTAAGCAATGTTGTGCTGCTATTTTTTTTATTAACTTGGCCAAAGCTTTTGATACAGTAGATCATTCCATTCTTGTGGGCCCGCTAAGGAGTATTGGTGTCTCTGAAGGGTCTTTGGCCTGGTTTTCTAACTACCTCAGAGTGCAGTGTATAAAGTCAGAACATCTTCTGTCTCAGCCACTGCCTGTCACCAAGGGTGTATCCCAAGGGTCGATCCTAGGCTGCACGCCTAGGATCATCAACAACATAGCTCAGGCAGTAGGAAGCTCTCTCTCTCCATTTATATTCAGATGATAGTCTTATACCCAACTGGCCCCTCCCCGGATTTTGTGTTCGGCAGGTAAGGGTGCTCTCTAGCGACTAGATGTTCTTTACCATTCAGATTTGCCACCAATGCTCCTTATAGGACACATCACATCACATCACTGCACTTTCTAAATAACGGCCTTTCTAAATAAGAAACAACCAGTGGGTCTTGCAACGTGTATACAGAGATGACCAGTTTACAGAAGTGTATAGACACTTCTGTAAACTGGTCATCTCTGTATACACGTTGCAAGACCCACTGGTTGTTTCTTATTTAGAAAGGCCCTCTCTCCCTTCTAAGATGGTTATCTATGATATACTGCAGCCCTCATCCTCCACATACAACACCAGTTTTATCTCAATCTCTTCATTCAAAGTCTCAATCACGGACACTCTTACTGACAGTTGTGGCTGCTTTGTGTGATGTATTGTTGTCAAACCTTCTTGTCCTTTGTGCTGTTGTCTGTGCCCAACAATGTTTGTACCCTGTTTTGTGCAACTACCATGTTGTGCTGCTGCCATGTTGTGTTGCTACCATGTGGTCATGTTGTTGCTACCATGCTGTGTTGTCATGTGTTGCTGTCATGGTATGTTGTCGTCTTAGATCTCTCTTTATGTGGTGTTGTCTCTAATGTCGTGATGTGTGTTTTGTCCTGTATTTTTATTTTTAATCCGAGCACCAATCCCTGCAGGAGGCCTTTACATAGGCTGTCATTGTAAATAAGAATTTGTTCTTGCCTAGTTAAATGAAGGTTGAATAAAAAATAAAGGTGCTCAAAGTTGACCCATTTTGCACACCCTACCATACAATGAGACATCCATGTCTTTATCACTGGAAAATATAAACAGTTGAATTTGATATAATTTAAAAGCTTACAGTGTTGTCAAACTGTGATTGTTTATTGAGGACCTTTTTTTATTTAAATGTTCCTTTTTTGAACCTTTATTGCCTTTTATTATCAATTATCAAAAAGTCCATGAACTCATATTTGCATAAGTTGTAGCTTAGACCCTATTTCATATCATCTGAGGTTTTTGTGTTGTGCCTGCCATCAGTTGAGACACATCGTACTCTTATATAGGTAAAGGGTGGGTGTCATTTCAATCATCGCAATAGGATAGGTCCATTCTATTAATTATTTCAGACCACTGCAATTTACACCATTGGTCTTGGGCGATATACCATTTACCGGTGGTATTTTGAAATACAGACAGTAGGATTTTCAATACCGTCCCCTCCTTGAATGTTTTGGCATTCAGGTCCAAAAAGCTAAGCTAACATTTAAGGTCCTTGCTCAGAACATGAGAACATATGAAAGCTGGTGGTTAAATATTCCCAGTTAAGAAGTTTTAGGTTGTAGTTATTATAGGAATTATGACATGTCGACTATTCTCTCATTTGTATTTCATATACCTTTGACTATTGGATGTTCTTATAGGCACTTTAGTATTGCCAGCTTAATCTCGGGAGTTGATAGGCTTGAAGTCATCAACAGCGCTGTGAATCAAGCATTGCTAAGAGCTGCTGGCAAACGCAGTAAAGTACTGTTTGAATGAATGCTTACGGGCCTGCTCCTGCCTATCACCGCTCAGTCAGACTGCTCTATCAAATCATAGACTTAATTATAATATAATAAACACAGAAATACGAGCCTTTGGTCATTAATATGGTCAAATCCGGAAACTATAATTTCGAAAACAAAACGTTTATTCTTTCAGTGAAATACGGAACCGTTCCATATTCTTTCGGACGGGTGACAACCCAAAGTCTAAATTTTGCTGTTACATTGCACAATCTTTAATGTTATGTCATAAAATGTAAAATTATGGCAAATTAGTTCGCAACGAGCCAGGCTGCCCAAACTGTTGAATAAGTTTAATACTCTGCTTGCACTGAACGCAAGATAAGTGACACAATTTCCCTAGTTAATATTGCCCGATAACATGAATTTCTTTTAACTAAATATGCAGGTTTAAAAAATATATATACTTCTGTGTATTGATTTTAAGAAAGGCATGGATGTTTATGGTTAGGTACATTCGTGCAACGATTGTGCTTTTTTTGCAAATGCGCTTTTCTTAAATCATCAGCCGTTTGGCGAAGTAGGCTGTGATTCGATGATAAATTAACAGCCACAAGCTAGTTAACCTAGTAATATCATCAACCATGTGTAGTCAACTAGTGATTGTGAAGATTGATTGATTGTTTTTTATAAGCTAAGTTTAATGCTAGCAAGCAACTTACCTCGGCTCCTTGCAGCCACAAGGTCCTTTTGACGCTGCACTCGGGTAACAGGTCAGCCTGCCGTGCAGTTTCCTCGTGGATTGCTATGTAACCGGCGTCCAAAAAGGCCTATTACCAATTATGAAAACTTGAAAATCGGCCCTAATTAATCGTCTGACCTCTAATTGAGACATCAAGTGGTTTGTGATGATGTGGCTTAGTTGGTAGAGCATGGCACTTGCAATGCTAGGGTTGTGGGTTCGATTCCCACGGGGGACCAGTATGAAAATGTATGCACTCACTACTGTAAGTTGCTCTGGATAAGAGCATCTACTAAAATGTAATAGGAATGAAATGGCCATTTAAGTTTTCAGATATTCCAAACTTCTTCCATTTAAGAATGATGGAGGCGACTGTGTTCTTGGGGACCTTCAATGCCACGTCCATTTTTTTCGTACCCTTCCCCAGATATGTGCCTCGACACAATACTGTCTCGTAGCTCTACGAACAATTCCTTCGACCTCGTGGCTTGGTTTTTGCTCTGACATGCACTGTCAACTGTGGTACCTTTATATAGACAAGTGTGTGCCTTTCCAATCAATTGAATTTAGCACATGTGGACTCCAATAAAGTTGTAGAAACATGTCCAGGACAATCAATGGAAACAGGATGCACCTGAGCTTAATTTCGAGACTCTTAGCAAAGTGTCTGAATACTTACGTGAATAAATTGTTTTTTATTTATAATACATTTGCAAAAAAATTCTAAACCTGTTATCGCTTTGTCACTATGAGTTATTGTGTGTAGATTGCTGAGGAATGTTTTGTATTTAATCCATTTTAGAATAAGGCTAACATAACAAAATGTGGAAAATGTCAAGGGGTCTGAATACTTTCTGTGTAAGTACAACATATTCATCAGTAGGTGATTATAGTGGGCTGAGAGGGGTTCACTTTCCATTGAGATAGTATGCTGGGAACTGTTTCACTAAATTGTTGTTGTTTGATTGTTTCTCTGCCTGAAGTTGATGAGCACAGTGTTCTTTAGAGTCCCATACAGAGAGAGGAAACTCAGAGAGTAGAGCTTGTGGAGGGAGAGACTCACGGACAGAGAGTGTGTCATGCAGAGAAAGCGAGATGGGCTCAGTGTGCCAAGTCATCAGTGTGGTGTTGTAGTATCAAACGAATGCCTCTCTGCCTGACTGTGCTGCTGCTTCCCCATAGGTACGGGAAGATGTCCTCAACTCACTAAACAACAACTTCCTCCAAACACTAAACCAAGCCTGGAACGACCACCAGACAGCCATGGTCATGATCAGAGACATCCTCATGTACATGGTGAGTGGCACCACCAGCTACCAGAGCCATGTATTTAGAGAGTTGTGTTTTAATTCTAGACATACATAGCATTATTTTAATATTCCCCATTTTAAATTAATGGGGTGCTAACATGGCTGCCATAGTATTGTAGGGTCATGTAAATGCATCATTATGCAGAAACCTCAATGTCCAAACTCTCTAAATACATGGCCCCGACAGCTACAAGGTGCAGTCGTAAACCAGGGATGTTTTACAAAAAAAACATGTTTTTAGTATTTTGTTCATTCATGTTGTTCCAGTCAGCAGATACGTTTTCAAGATACAGCACAAATCTAAAAGTGATGCTACATTTTGCATCATTGTGTTTTGCATCATCACACTTTTAGAAAACGTAACTGCTGACATGCACAATTTGTGCTTATCAGACGTGCGCACACTTAGTTATTAGGATTTGACTGTATTTCTCAATACAGTGTCATCTCGTAACCCTCCCTTGGACTGGTAATGCATTGCTTCCTGGCTGCAGGTCTCAAACGCGCTCCAGGGTGAGGTACAGATCTGAGATCAGCTTCCCATCCACTAATCCTAAACATAACCATTAGTGGGGGAAATGCAAAACTTGCCCAAGATCAGCCTTGAATGACAAAGCTTCACCCTCTCTTTCTCTTGTTTCCCAGGACCGGGTGTACGTGCAGCAGAACAATGTGGAGAACGTCTATAACCTGGGCCTGATCATCTTCAGAGACCAGGTGGTGCGCTACGGCTGCATCCGAGACCACCTCCGACAGACCCTCCTGGACATGATCGCACGAGAGAGGAAGGGCGAAGTGGTGGACAGGTATAATAATATGACCCGTCTATACACAGTTCGACTTCTTTAAAAGTGTACAAACTCCTAGCTTCGTTGAAGGGATCACTGAAATGACAAGTGTAATCACTGGAAATGACTGGAAGCCATGCGGCGGAAAGCTTGTGTTCATCTGTCCAGTCATGTCTAAGCATCAACTGTTTGAAGGGAGGAGGGAAGGATGCACTTTGAAGGAATTCAAATAGAGCCACAGTTTCTGAGCTGAAGGAAGCAGTGTTTTTCCCGATGAAGAAAACCACAACCGTAATCCATGATCATTTCATTGTGCTCTTTGTTGAATTTCAAAAGTATCCGATAGTCTTTGAGCTGACCCAGACCTAAATGATATCCTATACACAGAGCGTACAAAACATTAGGAGTTGCACCCCCCTTTTCTCTCAGAACAGCCTCAATTCATCGGGGCATGGACTCTTCAAGGTGTTGAAAGTGTTCCACAGAGATAGATGCTGGCTCATGTTGACCCCAATGCTTCCCACAGTTGTCAAGTTAACCTGACCCTGTCTGTCTGTCTCTCTCGCTCTCTCTCAGGGGGGCGATCAGGAATGCCTGCCAGATGTTAATGATCTTAGGCCTCGAAGGGAGGTCGGTTTACGAAGAGGACTTTGAGGCCCCGTTTTTAGAAATGTCTGCAGAGTTCTTCCAGGTTTGTAAGAATCCCCTCCCCACCACATCTATTCATACATTTAATTTGCATCAATGCTATATGTCATGCACGTTGACTTGCATTGATATTTGTTGTTTGCCTACTATTATCATATTATGTACATCATGTGTATCCCCTCTGTCACCCAAGGCGCTCCTAACCCCGTGTTTGTTTGCCCTCCCAGATGGAAAGTCAAAAGTTTTTGGCGGAGAACAGCGCAAGCGTGTACATAAAGAAAGTGGAGGCGCGGATAAACGAGGAGATCGAGCGCGTGCTGCACTGCCTAGACAAGACGACAGAAGAGCCCATTGTGAAGGTGGTGGAGCGGGAGCTCATCTCCAAGCACATGAAGACCATCGTGGAAATGGAGAACTCGGGCCTCGTCCACATGCTCAAGAACGGAAAGACAGAGGGTCAGTTTGCCACACTAGTACTACTCCAGTCCCAGCTATACTTTGCATCCCAAATGGCACCTTATTTCCTATGCAGTGAAATACCTTTGACAGGCCCGATAGGGCTCTGGTCAAAAGTAGTGCACTATATAGGGCATAGGGTGCCATTTGGGACACCAGACTTTTTTCTTTTTTCATGAAAGGGATATTTCACCCCGATGTTAGTGTCAGACATTTGCATACATCTTGAGGTCTTTTGCAGAGCAGAATAATTGATTAATGTACATTGTGTGAATATGTGTTGTTATCGTGTGCATACTTGGCACCACCCGTGCCATTGTTTTGATATCAATGTCAGCAATTCTATATTTATGGTGAAAGATATTGGTGGGTGGTCTTTGGATACTAATGTGTTTGTACTGATGTGTGTGCCCGTGTGCGTGCGTGCATGCGTGAACACAGACCTGGCGTGTATGTATAAGCTCTTTAGCAGAGTGCCAAACGGACTGAAGACCATGTGTGAGTGCATGAGCTCCTACCTCCGCGAGCAGGGCAAGGCGCTGGTGTCAGAGGAGGGCGAGGGCAAAAACCCTGTGGATTACATCCAGGTAATTTACACCGGAAGTGACATCATTGGCAGGGGGTCCACAAAAAAATTATCTGGCTACATTCCCATTCTCCCAAAGTGTGCATTTCCACACTCCCTGGTCATGGATTTAACAATAGGGGAAACTCCAGTGAATTCTTATACCGATTCAATGCTTTTAAATCCACTGTAGGGATGCAATTTCTGTTGTTATACTCCATATTGCCACTAGATGGCAGAGCACGAGCATGTAGTAAGTGCCATTGCTTTCCAATAATGTCATGTGTTCTTCCTTCCTCTGGTTTTTGTTCTCTGCAGGGTCTGTTGGATCTGAAGTCTCGTTTCGACCGCTTCCTTCTAGAGTCGTTCAACAACGACCGGCTCTTCAAGCAGACCATCGCAGGGGACTTTGAATACTTCCTCAACCTCAACTCGCGCTCCCCCGAGTACCTTTCCTTGTTCATCGACGACAAGCTGAAGAAAGGCGTAAAAGGAGTGAGTCGTTTTCTGATGTAATGGGGAGGAACGTTCCTCTCCTCAGGGCACACAGGCTGCGTCCCTAATGACACCATATTCTCTATACAGTGCTCTACTTTTAACCAGAGCCCAATGGCACCATATTCACTACATAGTGCCCTACTTTTCACCAGGGCCCAATATAAGGAACATTTGATTGTGACACATATTTGGTTGTGTTTCTGATTATTTTGTGCCCAGTAGAAATGAATGGTAAATAATGTATTGTGTCATTTTGGAGTCACTTTTATTGTAAATAAGAATATCATATATTTCTAAACACTTCTACATTAATGGATGCTACCATGATTACAGTTCATTTCGAATGAATTGTGAATAATTATGATTGAGAAGGTTATACGCACAAATATGACAATTTACCATTAATTTCTATTGGGCACAAAATAATCTGAATCAATCAATCAATCAATCAAATTTATTTTATATAGCCCTTCGTACATCAGCTGATATCTCAAAGTGCTGTACAGAAACCCAGCCTAAAACCCCAAACAGCAAGCAATGCAGGTGAAGAAGCACGGTGGCTAGGAAAAACTCCCTAGAAAGGCCAAAACCTAGGAAGAAACCTAGAGAGGAACCAGGCTATGTGGGGTGGCCAGTCCTCTTCTGGCTGTGCCGGGTGGAGATTATAACAAAACATGGTCAAGATGTTCAAATGTTCATAAATGACCAGCATGGTCGAATAATAATAAGGCAGAATAGTTGAAACTGGAGCAGCAGCACAGTCAGGTGGACTGGGGACAGCAAGGAGTCATCATGTCAGGTATTCCTGGGGCATGGTCCTAGGGCTCAGGTCCTCCGAGAGAGAGAAAGAAAGAGAGAATTAGAGAGAGCATATGTGGGATGGCCAGTCCTCTTCTGGCTGTGCCGGGTGGAGATTATAACAGAACATGGCCAAGATGTTCAAATGTTCATAAATGATCAGCATGGTTGAATAATAATAAGGCAGAACAGTTGAAACTGGAGCAGCAGCACAGCCAGGTGGACTGGGGACAGCAAGGAGTCATCATGTCAGGTAGTCCTGGGGCATGGTCCTAGGGCTCAGGTCCTCCGAGAGAGAGAAAGAGAGAAGGAGAGAATTAGAGAACGCACACTTAGATTCACACAGGACACCGAATAGGACAGGAGAAGTACTCCAGATATAACAAACTGACCCTAGCCCCCCGACACATAAACTACTGCAGCATAAATACTGGAGGCTGAGACAGGAGGGGTCAGGAAACACAACCAAATATAACAGAAAATGCATCCAACACATTTGTAGAGAAACACGCTTGATGTAGTCATTGCATGCAATGAATATGGGACCGAATACTACACTTTTTACTACTTTAATACACATAAGTGAATTTGTCCCAATACTTTTGGTCCCCTAAAATGCACAAAAAGTGATGTAATTTCTTAACGGTTCACCTGATATGGATGAAAATGGCCTAAAATTAAAGCTGATGGACTCCACTTTAACCTCAGTCATTGTATCATTTCAAATTCAAAGTGCTGGAGTACAGAGCCAAAACAACCACAATCGGGTCACTGTCCTTTTACTTTTGGAGCTCACTGTATAAGGAGTTCAATATATTTGATTAAATCAGTGTTTCAAATGTAATCATTTAAAGTGTGTATGTGTGGTCGTGTAACACTCGCTGTCCTCTCGTTCTGTGTGTGTGTAGTTGACGGAGCAGGAGGTGGAGTCGATCCTGGACAAGGCCATGGTGCTCTTCAGGTTCATGCAGGAGAAGGATGTGTTTGAGAGGTACTACAAACAGCACCTGGCCAGGAGGCTGCTCACCAACAAGAGTGTCTCTGACGACTCGGAGAAGAACATGATCTCTAAACTCAAGGTGAGGAAACAGGAGGAGGAAGAGCAGTATCTTATGATCTTCCATCCATTAACAGATTCATCAACGGTTTGTTTCAGATATACAGTGCATTCGGAAAGTATTCAGACCCCTTGACCTTTTCCACATCTTGTGACCTTAGTCTTATTCTAAAAGGAATGGAAGTAATTTTTTCAAATATATTACAAATAAAAAACAGAAATATCACATATACATTAGCATCCAGACCCTTTACTCAGTACTTTGTTGAAGCACCTTTGGCAGCAATTACAGCCTTGAGTCTTCTTAGATATGACGCTACAAGCTTGGCACAACTGTATTTGGAGAGTTTCTCCCATTCTTCTCTGCAGATCGTCTCAAGCTCTGTCAGGTTGGATGGGGAGCGTCGCTGGATAGCTATTTTCAGGTCTCTGAAGAGATGTTGTCTCTGGCTGGGCCACTCAAGGACATTCAGAGACTTGTCCCGAAGCCACTCCTGCATTGTCTTGGCTGTGTGCTTAGGGTCGTTGTCTGGTTAGAGGTGAACCTTTGCCCCAGTCTGAGGTTGGTGAAGGTTCTCTCTGTACTTTGCTCTGTTTATCTTTCCCTCGATCCTGACTAGTCTCCAAGTCCTTGCCGCTGAAAAAATCCCCACAGCATGATCCTGACTCCACCATGCTTCACCGTAGGAATGGTGCCAGGTTTCCTCCAGACATGACGCTTGGCATTCAGGCCAAAGAGTTCGATCTTGGTTTCATCAGACAAGAGAATCTTGTTTCTCATGGTCTGAGTACTTTAGATGCCTTTTGGCAACTCCAAGCGGGCTGTCATATGCCTTTTACTGAGGAGTGGCTTCTGTCTAGCTACTCTACCACAAAGGCCTGATTGCTGGAGTACTACAGAGATGGTTGTCAGTGACCATTGGGTTCTTGGTCACCTCCCTGACCAAGGCCCTTCTCCACCGATTGCCTGGCGGCCTGCTCTAGGAAGAGTCTTGGTGGTTCCAAACTTCTTCCATTTTAAGAATGATGGAGGCCACTGGAAATGGAAACAGGATGCACCTGAGCTCAATTTCGAGTCTCATTGCAAAGGGTCTGAATACTTATGGAAATAAGGTATCTGTTTTCTTAGAATTAATACATTTGCAACTATTTCTAAAAACCTGTTTTCACCTTATCATGATGAGGTACTGTGTGTAGATTGATGAGAAAATCCATTTTAGAATAAGGCTTTAACGTAACAAAATGTGGAAAAAGTCGAGGGGTCTGAATACTTTCCGAATGCATTGTGTTGTAGCACCTTCAATTCCTAATAAGTGCAACCTTAAGATTTGCAATATAAGTATATGCCAGACCTATGTTCAAATACTATTTCAAATACTTTGAGTATTTGCGTTAGCCTGCTTGGGGTGCCATGTGGGCGGGGTTTGCACTTTTGGTTATTTTTGATTTGGTTCAATTGCAAAGCTAAAATATTTTAAATTATTATTAAATTGTATTTTGATCCCAGTTTTGGTACTTTACACAATGCAATATATTTTTAACTTGAACTGCACCAGTGGTGGAAAAAGTACCCAATTGTTATACTTGAGTAAAAGTAAAGATAACTAAAGTAAAAGTGTGTCACTCAGTAAAATACTACTTGAGTAAAAGTATTTGGCTTTAAATATACTTAAGTATCAAAAGTAGAAGTACAAATAATTTAGAATTCCTTAGGTTAAGCAAACCAGACGTCACCATTTTCTTGGTTTTTTAAATTTATGGATAGCCAGGGGCACACTCGGACATCATTCATAAATAAAGCATTTGTGTTTCGTGAGTCCGCCAGGTCAGAGGCAGTAGGGATGACCAGGGATGGTCTCTTGATAAGTGCGTGAATTGCACAATTTTTCTGTGCTGCTAAGCATTCGAAATGTACAAAGTACTTTTGGGGTTCAGGGAAAATGTATGGAGTGAAAAGTACATTATTTATTTTAGGAATGTAGTGAAGTAAAATTAAAAGTTGTCAAAAATAGAAATAGTGAAGTACAGATATCCCAAAAAATACTTAAGTAAAACATACTTTCAAGTACTACTTAAGTACTTTACACCTTTTGAACTGTACAAACTGTATGTTGAACTACAGCTCAGCTGAGTGAAGAGTCAGTGTGACAGAAACGATAGTGCGAGTGAAGTGTTGTTTAATAGATCTGTATCATCCCGTATCTCTCTCTTCCTCTTTCTCTGGTTCCCCTGGCCAGACGGAGTGTGGTTGCCAGTTCACCTCCAAACTAGAAGGCATGTTCCGAGACATGAGCATCTCAAACACAACCATGGACGAGTTCCGCCAACATCTACAGTCAACGGCGGTGAGACACCCACTCACAGAACCAGTCCAGTGTTGGTTCTGGGGAACATAGAGCTCGCCAGCTTGTAGTCCTAAAAAAATAGAAATTAGTTACCTCTGGTTCATTCAGCCATTCCTATGGGGAAAGAATAGGGTTTTGGGACAAAACATATAAGATCACCTAAGCCTGTCTTTACTACAGACCATATTTTTGGCATTTATCAAAAACTCCATTCATTTTCCCATAGGCTTTGTCCAAAGAAGCCATTACTATTACTCTCTATTTAACCTAGCTCTCTCAAAGCGAAGAGCACATCTTATGGAGCTTTTGATGGTCATTCTGACAATTGGGAACCTCAGTGAAAGACGTAGATCTAACTTCCATCCCCAGGTGTCGTTGGGTGGAGTCGATCTCACAGTGAGGGTTTTGACGACAGGTTACTGGCCAACGCAGTCCGCCACGCCCAAATGTAATATCCCCCCTTCTCCTCGACATGCATTTGAAGTCTTTAGAAGGTTTGTCTATCTCCTCTGTATCTCATTTACTTTGCATAGCAGAGGCCATGTAGTTCTCTGCGGCAGGTTGTGGAAGCGGGGCGCTGTCCTTTGTCTGTGTTTGTCTTTAATGCTGTAGTGTGTAACTGTCTTCTGATTTTGTGGCCATAGATTTTATCTGGCAAAACACAGCGGCAGGCAGCTTACATTGCAGCATCACATGGGCTCTGCAGACCTCAATGCCACCTTCTACGGGCCAATCAAAAAGGTATGCAGGGGACAGCCTTTGACTGGCTGGCAGGTATACAGACTGATGCACGCACACACACACACACACACACCACTAATGTCAACATCAGGCCTTGATAACAGCAGGTGTATGAAGGCTGTACTTGCCTTTGAATATGGCATGAACATTGATGTGTGGGGGGGCTACAGTTGAAGTCAGAAGTTTACATACACTTAGGTTGGAGTCATTAAAACTAGTTATTCAACCACTCCACACATTTGTTAACAAACTATAGTTTTGGCAAGTTGGTTAGGACATCTACTTTGTGCATGACACAAGTCATTTTTCCAACAATTGTTTACAGACAGATTATTTCACTTATAATTCACTGTATCACAATTCCAGTGGGTCAAAAGTTTACATACACTAAGTTGACTGCCTTTAAACAGCTTGGAAAATTCCAGAAAATGATGTCATGGCTTTAGAAGCTTCTGATAGGCTAATTGACATCATTTGAGTCAATTGGAGGTGTACCTGTGGATGTATTTCAAGGCCTACCTTCAAACTCAGTGCCTCTTTGCTTGACATCATGGGAAAATCAAAAGAAATCAGCCAAGACCTCAGAACAAAAATTGTAGACCTCGACAAGTCTAGTTCATGCTTGGGAACAATTTCCAAACTCCTGAAGGTACCATGTTCATCTGTACAAACAATAGTACGCAAGTATAAACCCCATGGGCCCACAGAGCCATCATACCACTCAGGAAGGAGATGCGTTCTGTCTCCTAGAGATTAATATACTTTGGTGTGAAAAGTGCAAATCAATCCCAGAACAACAACAAAGGACCTTGTGGAGATGCTGGAGGAAACGGGTACAAAAGTATCTATATCCACAGTAAAACGGGTCCTATATCGACATAACCTGAAAGGCCGCTCAGCAATGAAGAAACCACTGCTCCAAAACCTCCATAAAAAAGCCAGACTACGGTTTGCAACTGCACCTGGGGACAAAGATCTTACTTGTATGTATGTATGTATGGTAACGGTTTTGACTTGAGGTTATTATTTATAGGGGTGCCAGGTAGGTTGTGCCTACCAGAGAAAATATTGGTTTCTCCTTTTGGTTTGGGAGGGAATGAGTCCCATCTGGTCCGTTAAGTCTACACCACTACAAAAGGACTTATGTAAAAGTCAGGATGGAAATAAACTTTTCATAAACCCTTAAAACATTGGAAAGAACTTCAAAAACAACTATATTATTTTGTGTTGGTTGTATTAGCAACATCACTGATTACACACACATATAATAATATCACAATGAGTTCTGGTTCTTCCAGAAATGTCCTGTACCTCGGGCCTAAAAAGAGTCCAGCCCGGTAAAGGAGTTCAGGGAACTCAAGTGACCTTTGTCACGCAATGTTTGTCCATTCATTCAAGTGTAGCGTAAAACCCAGTATTAATCATACAATCAATATAAGTTATTTTACCACAGAACTTTAAAGCGTATCAACTCTTACTAATTCCTCAACTACAACTAACGACATAAGTCATCACGGTATACATCATATCAAAACAAATGAAATACCCTATACAAAAAGGTGGTAGTCAGACAATCCAATCCGCCAATAGATCTCCAGCGGAGAAAGGCCACGAAGAACGGAGAGGTGTAGTCCACGGACGCAAAGAGTGGATCCGATCCTGGGTAAACTCTCTTAGGCTACAAAACAGCGGAATAGAGAAGCATCGGGAACTGAGGGTTGAACACATCCTCATTCACGTCTCCATCACAACCCCACTTTTGCGCAGCTGATGCTGGCTATTTAATTGGGAATTAAAGGGAAAGCGCCCTATTGGAAGGAGCTGCACTGAGACGGTTCAGAAAAATTCAGGGCCGTCACAGTATGGTATGTATGTATGTATGTATGTATGTAAACTTCCGACTTCAACTGTATGTGTTTATATAAGCATGACATAGTCAGTGATTGAACAGAGGCTACATTGATTACTCCTGTGTGACTGAGTTACCTGAAGGCAGCCGGCTGGTTGTGACCTCCTCTCCTCCCAGGAGGATGGCTTGGAGGTGGGGGTGGGCGGTGCCCAAGTAACAGGCTCCAACACCAGGAAGCACATACTGCAGGTGTCCACCTTCCAGATGACAATACTCATGATCTTCAACAACCGGGAGAAGTCCATGTTTGAGGTACAGCCGCTAATTGAATGCGTAGCACATCAGAATAAAGTCAAGTTTGTAAGGAGGGATGTATTTGGGCAAAGTGATATCTTTATTATATGTGCAGGATGTTCAAGTTTGTGGTCTGGTAATGTCTTTCCCTGAGGGAATAAATAAAGTTATATTGAACTGAAAAAGTTAGACACTCTTGTTTCTCTAAAAAAACATTTATTCTTTGGTTTCAGCATAGTGCAGTCATGGATCAAAGGATCCCTCTGCCTCATCTCCATCTCTCCTCTTTGTCCCCATCTCTCACTCTGCTGTGTAGGAGATCCAGCAGGAGACAGACATCCCAGAGAGGGAGCTAGTGCGAGCGCTGCAGTCGCTGGCCTGCGGGAAGCCCACCCAGCGGGTCCTCACCAAGGAGCCCAAGTCCAAGGAGATCGAGAACGGTCATGTGTTCACCGTCAACGACCAGTTCACCTCCAAGCTGCACCGCGTCAAGATCCAGACAGGTAGACAAACCCAGTTAGCCATACAGACCGGTCTTGTAGAACACAGATTTAAAGATCTATGGCATGCAAAACCAAAATGGCACAAAAACAACCAGGATTTATTTTGTTTCAACATTGGTTTCTGAAGCATGGCATTGAACTGTATGCATACAGTACAGTACAGAATTACTGCATACCAACCTTCTAGGGTCATTCTAACCACCACAGAATTATAATGAGATTATATTTCTCTGATTCTACCTCAGATAGTTTTAGTGAAAACACAACTGATCTCCACTCGTCTGGATAGCCCAGCCAAAGATTTACCTGTGTAGCGTGAATTTATTTTTATTTAACTAAGCAAGTTGGTTGGAATGATGTAGTGATGCCTCTTGTACTTAGATGCAGTGCCTTAGACCGCTGCGCCACTTGGGAGCCCAATGATATAGTCCTGTGCGTGTAGCTGTCATATGAGGTGCCTGGCTGAAACTGGTTTCCTTGTGTTGGTCGCTAGTCGCCGCTAAGCAAGGAGAGACGGACCCGGAGAGGAAGGAAACGCGGCAGAAAGTGGACGATGATAGGAAGCACGAGATCGAGGCGGCCATCGTCCGCATCATGAAGTCTAGAAAGAAGATGCAGCATAACGTGTTGGTAGCAGAGGTCAGTGGAATACAGTGTATGACATTGAGGTCTTTCGGGGTACTTCTGTCTGTACCTCTCAGTAATTAGATGTAAGATCCGGTTCTGATTGTGTCTGTGTTTGTACCATCTCTCCAGGTCACCCAGCAATTGCGATCGCGATTCCTCCCCAGTCCTGTAGTCATCAAGAAGCGCATTGAAGGACTCATTGAGCGGGAATATTTGGCACGGACACCGGAGGATCGCAAAGTGTACACTTATGTAGCATAAGGGCGTGAATTCAATCAAACTTGACACAAAAATAAACAATACTTTTTTTTTGGGGGGGGGGGGGGGGGGGGGTCTTGTGTTAAGTGTATGAACTTGGAAGTTTGTCTGATAGTGGGAAGCTTACCTTTCTTTCATTGGAAAAAAAAGACAAGGTTTTTAAAATATATTTTAGCTAAATGGAGGGATTGGATATAGCTTTGTTACAGTTTCATGTTCCTTATGTGGCCTTGGGGAGAATTTGGGCGGAGAGTGGGAAATGCATCAAATGTACTGCATTTATAAACAAAGGAAAAGTACTGCCCAATAAACAAAGGAAAAGAAAACTAGCATAAACAAAATAATACAAAACATATACCAAGCGACTGTGGGTTGGCTACACAAAGACGAAGAAAATATTTGAAATTTCTCCCGTTTTAAATGTTGATGTAAATGTGTTTGTGTTTTTTCGTGGCACCATGCTGGTTGTACAGGTTGTCAGACACTATTGGCCTTTTTTTTCCCCCTCTAGGACTTTAATCAAAGAGAAGAGGACATGGATGTTGTTGCTGGTTTGCAGAGAACAGGAGCAGTTGCTTGATAGCATGCTTTATCTTATGGAGTGCTCTATACAAGGTGTATGTTTTTTTCTTTTTCAATGGGGCCTATTGTAAAATTGGATCGTCAGCCCAGAAATATTTCTCTCCTTGGAATTGTAGGTTCTTCCCAATGCAGATCACAAAGGGAAGTTCAATTTTTTCTTATTACATTTTAATTGGAACCAATTTATCACCATGTTTTAATGTGTATAAATTGTAAATAATTGTACTCACTAAAGTGGACTGTACAGGGCCTAGTTTTCATCATATTAAGTGTAGAAAAATAAATTGTACAACGAAGGGAATTTTGCCTCCTACCTGTTTCACAACTGCCTTGTGTATTCCTCTCTGAGAGCAGAGAAAGCAACACTAAAATGGTCTTTACTGTGAAATATCTGCTCCTCTGACCATAATTTAAGCCTAATGCATAAAGGGAACCACAGTCAAACTGTTACGCAGCCATGAAGAGGAATTCAACATAACCACTTGTATTGCTTTCAGCCAACTTTGAGTCTGCACTTGCTTTAGAACTGCAATGTTTCTTAATGAATCCCCTCAAGTGGATGTTATTTCTCAGTGTGCAATTAATTTGGTTGAGGCCACATGACATGGGATAAATGTGCATCTCACAAATAATACAGACAGCTGCTATGACAAGTCAATGTTGATTATTAGAAACATTATTTATTAATGAGACATTTGTGGCCAAAAGACGATGCCAATTATAGTCTCCAATGTTCCAGAATGGCTACCACAGAACTAGAATCATTATATTTCCTATGTCTACAAACATGCTAGAACACATCAAGCATGTGGCAATGTAACAAGGGCTAAAATGGGGCATAGGTGCCAGGGTTGTTAATGCTCTTTAACAGAAATGTGACAGATGATGGCCTCATTTTCTCAGGATTCCATTCTCATTTACATTACGGAAGTGGTATTACCTCCTTTGCCCCTCAAAGTCTAGTTAACCCGTCTGGACTATCCTTTGTCTGCTCATACGTGACGGTGAGACGACTGCCATCTGGCGCTATTCTGCATATTATTTTCCTCATTTAGAGTAGACTAAGCCCTTTCTCCCATTTTCATTTATCCTGGTCAACTCTGCACGTATTTATTCATGTGCTGGTGAGTAGACACGACTTTTCTATTTATCTTTTTTTTTTTTACAGACTTCCTAAATGACATTCTACTCCCTGTATAAAATAGCTATGTCTAAAGGTATCAGTACAGCAGATGACGTCAGTGTCCCAGCTAGAACGATGCTCGTGAAAAAAAAAACTTTGCTAACGGGCTGACTGAACGGTGACAATTCTTGTCATCAGTCTAGAACTTAGGGCCACTACAAAAAAATGTGCTTCTCTCCATAGGACTCGATTGAAGTCCGGTGGCAATTATCGGACAATGCTACGAAGATCGATTCTATTCAACGGAACCGTTGATGAAAACGTGGATTCGGGAGCTGAGACTGCCGAGTAAGTTCCTTAAGCTAGTTAGCTAGCTAGCATTTGTTTGCGGTATCCAAGTACTGGCAAGATGTGAATCATTACCATTTCACTTTGTGCAGTATAAGTTCCCCAGCTAAATCTACTTCAGTGTTTTCTATCAACGTAACAGGCGGTGTGATTAGCTAACGTTAGTCATTTAAAACGAGTCGCATACAACTTAGTGGGTGGGAATCACTAGCTAGCTTCAATAGCTAAAGATAGCTTGCCGAACGTTTTTGCATGCAACATCAGCCCAAACAGGCAATTGTAAATGGTCAACCTCTTTCTGGTCTAAATTAGCTAGGTAGCTACAGTTACACTTATAATCTTATTGTGTCAACTTACAAGTAAGATAACTTAATGTGGTTTACTAACCTTAACTAGCTAGCATTTTTGTTTTACTGTTGGCTTGATTGTTGCTGTTTAGTTACCAGCTGGGCTTCTAACTCACCACATTGCCGTTGTCATAGTAACGAAAGATGCATGTTTCCACGGCGAAATGACACTGATGGGCTAGGAACGTACAGAGAAGGAGCTGCCAGATAATAGTCTGGAAGTAAAGTCGCACTGGGAGCCACATTTGACATTGAATACATTGAGCAAGGTGGAAAAGGCCGCATTAATACACTATGTAAATGTATTTTCGGGAGGGTTGTGGTCACCATTCATGTAATACATTAAATATATTCATCTGTCTGTGCCCAATAATGTTTTATGCTGCTGCGATGTTTGCCACCATGTTGTTGTCATGTGTCTCACTATGTCCTGTTGTCTCGCTTGTTATGTCTGTTTTGTCCTATATTTTTATTTAATGTATTCTTAATCCCAGCCCCTGTCCCCGCAGGAGGTCTTTTGGAAGGACATCATTGTAAATTAGAATCTGTTCTTAACTGACTTGCCTAGTTAAACACAGGTTAAATCATGGCTAAGGGCGGTATTCAAGCACTCCGCGTTGCATCGAGCATAAGAACAGCCCTTAGCCATGGTATATTGGCCATTTACCACAAACCCACGAGGTGCCGTATTACTAATTATATTCTGGCCACCGACAAGCTCAGGAACAAATTGGCTGGAGGTCAAACCTAGTTTCCAAACCCTGTTGTATATTTAAGCAATAACGAGGTGGTGTGGTGTGAATTCACATTATAAACTGGGTGGTTCGACCCCTGAATGCTGATTGTCTGACAGCCGTGGTATATCAGGGGTATGACAAAATATGTATTTTTACTGCTCTAATTACATTGGTAACCAGTTTATAATAGCAAATAGGTTACTAGCTGCCCAATTCATAGCCCTACACTACACATTTAACTTGGTTATTGGGCAAATCAATTCAATGACTAATAATTTCTTTCTGATTAGTGGTAAAATCACCTATGTCTGTTAACCGTTAATCGGTTAGCTGCTGAAAATACATTTGACCGGTCGGTCATGCTTATGCTTATCGGTCTATAGGACATTTGCATAATTTTGTGGAATTAAATTGGAGCTATTACAATTTTCTGCGGCCTTTGAAGCATTCTAGTACAGTTAAATAGTTGTAACACACACACTGACCAAAACATTATTTTGTTGCCATTTACTTTTCCCCCCATTACCAGTAAAACATAATCAAAACATTTCTCTCACTTACTTGCTGTGCTGTTTCGTTGTTCAGTCTCAACCAGGATTTCATCATACATGTCAAGCAGTGAAGTTTCAGCTCTGTCCGTGGCCTCTCTTCCTCGGTGCGCACTGTCACTGTGTCCGTTTCCAACCCAGACAGGATGACCACATCAGTGAATCAACCCACTCAGGTGACGCACCCCCTCCAGGGACGGCATGAGAGAGCCCCAGTAAGCCAGTGACTCAGCCCCTGTAATAGGGTTAGAGGCAGAGAATCCCAGTGGAAAGAGGGGAACCGGCCAGGCAGAGACAGCAAGGGCGGTTCGTTGCTCCAGAGCCTTTCCGTTCACCCTCCCACTCCTGGGCCAGACTACACTCAATCATATGACCCACTGAAGAGATGAGTCTTCAGTAGAGACTTAAAGGTTGAGACCGAGTTTGCGTCTCTGACATGGGTAGGCAGACCGTTCCATAAAAAT
This sequence comes from Oncorhynchus mykiss, assembly GCF_057628025.1. NCBI lineage: Eukaryota > Metazoa > Chordata > Actinopteri > Salmoniformes > Salmonidae > Oncorhynchus > Oncorhynchus mykiss. The sequence goes on from NC_143045.1 coordinate 1,338,952, forward strand.
GGAGCTCTATAGGAGAAAGCCCTGCCTCCAGCTGTTTGCTTAGAAATTCTAGGGACAATTAGGAGGCCCGCGTCTTGTGACCGTAGCGTACGTGTAGGTATGTACGGCAGGACCAAATCAGAGAGATGGGTAGGAGCAAGCCCATGTAATGCTTTGTAGGTTAGCAGTAAAACTTTGAAATCAGCCCTTGCTTTGACAGGAAGCCAGTGTAGAGGCTAGCACTGGAGTAATATGATCAAATTTTTTGGTCAGGATTCTAGCAGCCGTATTTAGCACTAACTGAAGTTTATTTAGTGCTTTATCCGGGTAGCCGGAAAGTAGAGCATTGCAGTAGTCTAACCTAGAAGTGACAAAAGCATGGATTAATTTTTCTGCATCATTTCTGGACAGAAAGTTTCTGATTTTTGCAATGTTACGTAGATGGAAAAAAGCTGTCCTTGAAATGGTCTTGATTTGTTCTTCAAAAGAGAGATCAGGGTCCAGAGTAACGCCGAGGTCCTTCACAGTTTTATTTGAGACGACTGTACAACCATTAAGATTAATTATCAGATTCAACAGAAGATCTCTTTGTTTCTTGGGACCTAGAACAAGCATCTCTGTTTTGTCCGAGTTTAAAAGTAGAACGTTTGCAGCCATCCACTTCCTTATGTCTGAAACACATTCTTCTAGCAAGGGCAATTTTGGGGCTTCACCATGTTTCATTGAAATGTGTCATCCGCATAGCAGTGCAAGTTAACATTATGTTTTCGAATAACATCCCCAAGAGGTAAAATATATAGTGAAAACAATAGTGGTCCTAAAACGGAACCTTGAGGAACACTGAAATTTACAGTTGATTTGTCAGAGGACAAACCATTCACAAAGACAAACTGATATCTTTCCGACAGATAAGATCTAAACCAGGCCAGAACTTGTCCGTGTAGACCAATTTGGGTTTCCAATCTCTCCAAAAGAATGTGGTGATCGATGGTATCAAAAGCAGCACTAAGGTCTAGGAGCACGAGGACAGATGCAGAGCCTCGGTCCGATGCCATTAAAATGTAATTTACCACCTTCACAAGTGCCGTCTCAGTGCTATGATGGGGTCTAAAACCAGACTGAAGCATTTCATATACATTGTTTGTCTTCAGGAAGGCAGTGAGTTGTTGCGCAACAGCCTTTTCAAAAAAAATTGAGAGGAATGGAAGATTCGATATAGGCCGATAGTTTTTTATATTTTCTGGGTCAAGGTTTGGCTTTTTCAAGAGAGGCTTTATTACTGCCACTTTTAGTGAGTTTGGTACACATCCGGTGGATAGAGAGCCGTTTATTATGTTCAACATAGGAGGGCCAAGCACAGGAAGCAGCTCATTCAGTAGTTTAGTTGGAATAGGGTCCAGTATGCAGCTTGAAGGTTTCCGTTCCAATTTTCTGGAAGCTTGCTTCAGAGCTCGGGTATTTTCTGTGTACCAGGGAGCTAGTTTCTTATGATAAATGTTTTTAGTTTTTAGGGGTGCAACTGCATCTAGGGTATTGCACAAGGTTAAATTGAGTTCCTCAGTTAGGTGGTTAACTGATTTTTGTCCTTGGGTAGACAGAGGGAATCTGGAAGGACATCAAGGAATCTTTGTGTTGTCTGTGAATTTATAGCACGACTTTTGATGATCCTTGGTTGGGGTCTGAGCAGATTATTTGTTGCAATTGCAAACGTAATAAAATGGTGGTCCGATAGTCCAGGATTATGAGGAAAAACATTAAGATCCACAACATTTATTCCATGGGACAAAACTAGGTCCAGCGTATGACTGTGACAGTGAGTGGGTCCAGAGACATGTTGGACAAAACCCACTGAGTCGATGATGGCTCCGAAAGCCTTTTAGTGGGTCTGTGGACTTTTCCATGTGAATATTAAAGTCACCAAAGATTAGAATATTATCAGCTATGACTACATGGTTCGATAGGAATTCAGGGAACTCAGTGAGGAATGCTGTATATGGCCCAGGAGGCCTGTAAACAGTAGCTATAAAAAGTGATTGAGTAGGCTGCATAGATTTCATGACTAGAAGCTCAAAAGACGAAAACGTCTTTTTTTTTTTTTTGTAAATGTTAGCAACACCTCCGCCTTTGCGGGATGCACGGGGGATATGGTCACTAGTGTAGCCAGGAGGTGAGGCCTCATTTAACACAGTAAATTCATCAGGCTTAAGCCATGTTTCAGTCAGGCCAATCACATCAAGATTATGATCAGTGATTAGTCCATTGACTATAGTTGCCTTTGAAGTAAGGGATCTAACATTAAGTAGCCCTATTTTGAGACGTGAGGTATCATGATCTCTTTCAATAATGACAGGAATGGAGGTGGTCTTTATCCTAGTGAGATTGCTAAGGCGAACACCGCCATGTTTAGTTTTGCCCAACCTAGGTCGAGGCACAGACACGGTCTCAATGGTGATAGCTGAGCTGACTACACTGACTGTGCTAGTGGCAGACTCCACTATGCTGGCAGGCTGGCTAACAGCCAGTATGGCACCGAGTATGGCACCGATTTTGCCTTCTGGAAAATGGGCTGAGTGTCAGGACGCATCATAACCTTTTTGTTTTGATATCTTAGAAATTTGGCCCTTCTGAAAACCACCTGGTGGCTCTGTAGTACAGCTTTGAATGCTGGGTCTGGCTGTCACAGCCTTCTCCACTGAAAACATGTTCTGCTAGTTCAATTTTTCTCTAGCCAGTTACGGCCCATCAGTGCAGGTCTGTCTCCTTTTGACAATTACTAATGGCAAAGTCGCATTTTTTTTTTCATACTACACTGGCTCTTTAACATACCCTAGCGAAGGAATTTTCTAACCTGATTAGGTAGTCAACGCAGTTACAGGTTTCTTTAACTACAGGTGAGACAGAGCAATGGTAACACACTTCTGAGACCAGAGAAACAGCGGCCCCTGTCTAACTGCATGTCCAAATCCTTTCCATCCAAATTCTTGCCATTGGAAGTAGTGTAAACTGTATTCACTGCATTTACATGATTTGAGCCTCTTGCTTTCCCTGAATATTCCAAGAACACCAGGGAGTTAACTCCATTGACAATGCAATCTCACATGCCTTTCTGAATGTTAGATCCTTCTCTGCTAGCATCTCGTGCTGTATAGTTTCAGAGCACAGTCAAATTCAAATAAAAAATTGTATCTGTCACATACACATTGTTAGCATATGTTAATGCGAGTGTAGTGAAATGTTTGTGCTTCTAGTTCCGGCAGTGCAGTAATATCTAACAAATTCACAATGACTACCTTACATTGTGTGTAAGGGGATGGAATAAGAATATGTACATATATGGATGTGTGATGGCCGTGCGGCACAGGCAAGATGCAATAGATGGTATAAAATACAGTTTATACATATGAGTAATGTAGGATATGTAAACATTATTAAAGTGGCATTATTTAAAGTGACTAGTGATACCATTGATTAAAGTGGTCAGTGATATGAGTCTGTATGTTTGAAGCAGCCTCTGTGTTAGTGATTGCTGTAAGATAGAAGCTGTTTTTCAGTCTCTCGGTCCCAGCTTTGATGCACCTGTACTGACCTCGCCTTCTGGATGATAGCGGGGTGAACAGGCAGTGGCTCGGGTGGTTGTTGTCCTTGATGATCTTTTTGGCCTTCCTGTGGCATCGGGTGCTGTAGGTGTCCTGGAGGGCAGGTAGTTTGCCCCCGGTGATGCATTGTGCAGACCGCACTACCTTCTGGAGAGCCTTGCGGTTGAAGGCTGTGCAGTTGCCGTACGAGGCTGTGATACAGCTCGACAGGATGCTCTCGATTGTGTATCTGTAGAAGTTTTAGGTGACAAGCCAAACTTCTTCAGCCTCCTTCACCACGCTGTCTGTGTGGGTGGACCATTTCAGTTTGTCCGTGATGTGTACACAGAGGAACTTAACTTTCCACCTTCACTACTGTCCCGTCAATGTGGATAGGGGGGTGCTCCCTCTGCTGTTTCCCGAAGTCCACAATCATCTCCTTTGTTTTGTTGATATTGAGGGAGTTTTTTTCCTGACATCACACTCTGAGGGCCCCCACCTCCTCCATATAGGCTGTTTTGTTGTTTTTGGTAATCAAGCCTACCATTGTAGTGTCGTCTGCAAACTTGATGATTAAGTTGGAGGCGTGCATGGCCACGCAGTCATGGGTGAACAGGGAGCACAGGAGAGGGCTGAGAAAGCACCCTTGTGGGGACTCTTGAGGAGCAGCGGGGTGGAGATGTTGTTTCCTACCTTCACCACCTGGGGGCAGCCCATCAAAGTCCAGGACCCAGTTGCACAGGGTTTGTTCGAGACCCAGTGCCTCAAGCTCAATGATGAGCTTGGAGGGAACTATGGTGTTGAATGCTGAGCTGTAGTCAATGAACAGCATTCTTACATAGGTATTCCTCTTGTCCAGATGGAAAAGGGCAGTGTATTGGCGATTACATCGTCTGTGGATCTATTGGAGTTGTTCTAGGGTATCCGGTAGGATGGAGATGATCCTTGACTAGTCTCTCAAAGCACTTCATGATGACAGAAGTGACTGCTACAGGGCAATAGTCATTTAGTTCAGTTACCTTTGCTCTCTTGGGAACAGTCCACAGCATTCTCACGTAGGTGTTCTTTTTGTCCAGGTGGGAAAGTGCAGTGTGGAGTGCAATAGAGACTGCGTCATGTTGGTGCATCCCTAATTAATAGGCCTACCTACTCTATTAAAATATATTAATCTTACTTTATTTCTCTAATGCCAAACTAGTGAGTCTTGTTTGCAACAAAAATCGCAGTTTACCAAGAATTGTCTGAGAATCTGAGCATGCTACTTTTCAAAAGTAGATTTTTCACCCTGGACATGAGGCCAAGTCCCGATGCAGAAAGGAGGTAGGCCTATTTAAGGAGTGCACGTGTAGCCATGAAGTGCTTTGAAAGGCTGGTCATGGCTCACATCAACACCATCATCCCAGAAACCTTAGACCTACTCCAGTTTGCATATCGCCTCAACAGATCCACAGATGACGCAATCTCTATTGCACTCCACACTGCCCTTTCCCACCTGGACAAAAAGAACACATACGTGAGAATGCTGTTCATTGATGGCCTCCCGAGTGGCACAGTGATCTAAGGCACTGCATCGCAGTGCTAGCTGTGCCACTAGAGATTCTGGTTCAAGTCGAGGTTTTGTCTCAGCCAGCCGCGACCGGGAGACCCATGGGGCACAATTGGCCCCGGGTTAGGGGGAGGGTTTGGCCGGCAGGGATGTTCTTGTCCCATCGCGCTCTAGTGACTCCTGTGGCGGGCCAGGCTCAATGCACGCTGACACAGTCGCCAGGTGTACATTGTGTCCTCTGACACATTGGTGCGGCTGGCTTCCGGGTTAAGCGGGCATTGTGTTTCGGAGGACGCACGGCTCTCAACCTTTGCCTCTCCTGAGTCCATACGGAAGTTGCAGCGATGGGACAAGGCTGTAACTACCCATTTGGATACCACGATATAGGGGTCAAAAAAATAAAGAAATGCTGTTCGTTCACTACAGCTCAGCATTCAACACCATAGTGCCCTCAAAACACATCACCAAGCTAAGGACCCTGGGACTAGACATCCCTCTGCATTTGGATCCTTCCTGACGGGCCTTCCCCAGGTGGTAAGGGTAGGCAACAAGACATCTTCCACGCTGATCCTCAACACAGGGGGCCATGACTGCATGGCCAAGCATGACTCCAACACCATCAAGTTTGCCGATGACACAACGGTGGTAGGCCTGATCACCTACAACGATGAGACCGCTTATAGGGAGGTGGTCAGGGACTTGGCAGTGTTGTGCCAGGACAACAACCTCTCCCTCAACGTGATTAAGACAAAGGAGATTATCATGGACTACAGGAAAAGCAGGGGCGAGCAAGCCCCCATTCTCATTGATGGGGCTGAAGTGGAGCAGTTTGAGAACTTCAAGTTCCTTGGTGTCCACATCACCAACAAACTAACATGGTCCAAACACAACAAGACGGTCATGAAGAGGGCCTATTCCCCTCAGGAATGGCCAAGCTTCCTGCCATCCATGACCTCTATACCAGGCGGTGTCAGAAGAAGGCCCTAAAAAGACTCCAGCCACCCTAGTCATAGACTGTTCTCTCTGCTACTGCACGGCAAGGGGTACCGGAGTGCCAACTCTAGTTACAAAAGGCTTCAATATTAACAGCTTCCACCCCTAAGCCCATAAGACCCCCCCCCTGCTACTCGTGGTTTATTATCTATGCATAGTCACTTTACCCTTACCTACATGTACATATTACCTCGACTAGCCTGTACCAACCCACATTGACTCGAATCCGGACCCCCTGTATATAGAGTTGAAGTTGGAAGTTTACATACACCTTAGCTAAATACATTTAAACTCAGTTTTTCACAATTCTCACACATCACATAGGCCTAAACAAAACAGAAAACACTGTTCGCCATTTTAATTGTCTAATTTCTATGACCTGATGGGAGATCAAAGCAGTGGTGGTCTGGGCTTGTAATTGTGGCGAACTTTGCGCTGTATAGCGCATTTTTTCAGTACGTGAAGGGGATCCAATCAGTTTAGATTCCGTGAAAAAAAAAATAGGCCTATAGGCTACTCCAGTGTTATGTAATAGCCTATACTTTTTTTTTTTTTACCCCCTTTTCTCCCCAATTTCGCGGTATCCAATTGTTAGTAACTACTATCTTGTCTCATCGCCATAACTACGGGCTCGGGAGAGACGAAGGTCGAAAGCCATGCGTCCTCCGAAACACAACCCAACCAAGCCGCACTGCTTCTTAACACAGGGCGCATCCAACCCGGAAGCAAGCCGCACTAATGTGTTGGAGGAAACACCGTGCACCTGGCGACCTGGTTAGCGCGCACTGCGCCCAGCCCGCCACAGGAGTCGCTAGTTCGCGATGAGACAAGGATATTTTTTTTCCCGCTATATTAATTGTAATTACAAGTTGCACATCAAATTATTTAGGGTTATATGATTGTCTGCTCTGCCATTCCTCTCCATCACACTAGGGCTGCCAAGAATATAGGTTTGCTATAAGATGTAAATGGGGAAGATAATGGACCAATGAAAAAAATATATAAAATGACTCCTGACTACCAAGAGATGTATGTAGTGAGAAGAGCCCTTCAAAAAATACATTTAAAATCGTGTTTTAATGCAACAACAACAAAATCCAGTGCGGCTTTACTTCCTGGCTATAATGACTCTTCTCTGCATGTTCCTAGCTGCCATGGTGCCTACATTTGATTTCAAGCATGAGGGGTAGCTGGCTCCTAGATCATTTACTTCTGAACAGATTATGGTACAAAGATGTATTTTTAGCGCGTGCTAAAACAATGGCTTATTGATTTGTTTTTCCATTATGTGTTTTTGGAATTGTCTTTATAATTGTCTGCCACTCACTTATTTTCTAGATCTGATTGCAGTAAGATGACATCAAGCAGTAAGTATTAACCATTTATATTTCAGTTGCACATGTACTTTGTTGGTGTCTCTTCTGATACAGACAATATTCTGTTCAAACTGACTGTCTTATTCTGTAATGTCAGTGGAAGGGTTTTCCCTCAGTTTCACTGTGATCCTCATGTCTTGGTTCATACCTCCCTAACCTTGTTCCTCTGTGGCTGTGTTGTCAGGTGAGCTACTGGCCAGTCGGGTCCAGGAGCCCCTGATGATGAGCATGCACCTGCTGGCCAACCCTGGGGACTCGCTCCTGCTGCAGCACACCCTGGACCGCCTCCTGCGCTGGGTGTGCCCCAGCCTGCGCCTCTTCCATGTCTCTGAACGGGCCTGCCCCCTCCGCGACTATGCCCGCTCCCGCTTGTGCCCTGTGGCCGGGTACCCCTCCCTGGCTGTGACTGTCTTCCTCCATGAGGCCTATGGCGAGGAGCGCATCCTCCGGGTGCTGGACTTCCTGCAGCGCCCACCCTGGCAGTACCACCACACGGAGAGCTGCGGTGGGAGGACCGGGGGCATCCACGTTACCTCCTCCACCTCCCCGGCCAATGCCCTGCTCCGGCCCTACCTCCTGCCCAGCCGAGACTTCTACAGCCTGGGCACGGGGATGCCTGTGTGGGGGGTGCGCCCGGTGCACTGCGGCGGGGAGATGCTGCGGGTGACGCTCTACAGCAGCTACGATAACTTTGACGACGCAGTGCGGCTTTATGAGACAGTGCTGCAGAGGCAGGTGGAGGAGCAGAAGACTGGGTTCTGTTGGTTTACGCTCTACACGGAACCGGGGCTGTGTCTGCAGCTGGCTCTCAAACAGCTCTCCCCAGGGGTCAGGGTGGAGGCCTGCAACTCAGCTGTGCTGCAGTTCAGGGTAGAGGAGATGGGTCAGCTCGTGCCCCTGCTGCCCAATCCGTGCACGCCCATCAGCGCCACACGCTGGCAGACCGAAGACCTGGACGGGAACAAGATACTCTTCCAGGTATTTTAATTGACATGACACTATTTCCTATATTGCACTACAATACTTTTATTCAGACTCCTGTGCGGATCTGTGGTCAGAGATGGTGCCAGTAATATATAGATGGAAATAAGCTACCGTGTATTTTATGATATGCCTTTTGTCTTACCTTCGCCACACTGCGTCGTCTTGCTGCATTTCTTTCCCTACATTTAAATGATGAGACGTGTGAAGCCCAGTTGCTTCTCGAGATGGAAATATGTTTGGGTTTAGAGTTGTGGTAAATGTTTAGCTGCTATGTGAAACCTCTGTGGTTTCTGCCCCCTGAGGAGCGATTGGAAGCAATTCTCTATGGCTGTGAAAACACCAGAGGCGGCTGGTGGGAGGAGCTATGAGGACGGGCTGGAATGGTATCAAACAAATGGAAACAATGTGTTTGACTCCGTTTAGTTGATAAAATTCCAGCCTTTACAATGAGCCCCTCCTATATTTCCTCCCACCAGCCTCCTCTTGAAAACGTGTAACGCTGGATGAAGTTTCTCTATGATTATCTTTTAGTTACAGTGAGACTACTGTTCTGCATTCAGGCTGATTGTCTTGTAAAACCATCAGGATAAAGAGCAAAATAATGTAAATGCAGTCTGTGTGCAGCACAGAGATGCAGCGAGCTCCAGAAGTATTGGGACAGTGACACATTTGTTGTTGTTTTGGCTCTGTACTCCAGCACTTTGGATTTGAAATGATACAATGACCAGGATATTTTCATCCATATTCGGATGAAGCGTTTAGAAATTACAGAACTTTTTGAACATGGTTCCCCCATTTTAGGAGACTTATGTGTATTAAATTAGTCAAAAGTGTAGTATTTGGTCCCATATTCAGAGTGAGCAATGATTACATCAAGCTTGTGACTACAAATTTGTTGGATGCATTTGCTCTTGGTTTTGGTTGGGTTTCAGATTATTTTGTGGCCAATAGAAAACTTTACAAAAGGAAGTAACAAACGAAGTTGCAAGAGGAACATAAACTGGGGATAAACCAAATAAAAGGTTGCGCTCAAACAACCCAGGTCTCTATATCACCTGTCCCCTCCCTGGCCTAGGGAGGGGACAAGGCTTAAATACCCTACCCTCAATATGGACCGTACCATTATTAACCAATCATCAGTTAGCAGGTTTAAATACAGGCATGAAATCACAAACTGATTCAGGCAATAATCAATATTAATAATCAAAACAAACAGCAAATGCATCCAACAATTTTGGAGTCACAAGCTTGATGTAATCATTGCGTGCTATGAATATGGGACCAAATACTAAATTTTTGACTACTTTAATACATACAGTGCCTTGCGAAAGTATTCGGCCCCCTTGAACTTTGCGACCTTTTGCCACATTTCAGGCTTCAAACATAAAGATATAAAACTGTATTTTTTTGTGAAGAATCAACAACAAGTGGGACACAATCATGAAGTGGAACGACATTTATTGGATATTTCAAACTTTTTTAACAAATCAAAAACTGAAAAATTGGGCGTGCAAAATTATTCAGCCCCCTTAAGTTAATACTTTGTAGCGCCACCTTTTGCTGCAATTACAGCTGTAAGTCGCTTGGGGTATGTCTCTATCAGTTTTGCACATCGAGAGACTGACATTTTTTCCCATTCCTCCTTGCAAAACAGCTCGAGCTCAGTGAGGTTGGATAGAGAGCAGTTTTCAGTTCTTTCCACAGATTCTCGATTGGATTCAGGTCTGGACTTTGACTTGGCCATTCTAACACCTGGATATGTTTATTTTTGAACCATTCCATTGTAGATTTTGCTTTATGTTTTGGATCATTGTCTTGTTGGAAGACAAATCTCCGTCCCAGTCTCAGGTCTTTTGCAGACTCCATCAGGTTTTCTTCCAGAATGGTCCTGTATTTGGCTCCATCCATCTTCCCATCAATTTTAACCATCTTCCCTGTCCCTGCTGAAGAAAAGCAGGCCCAAACCATGATGCTGCCACCACCATGTTTGACAGTGGGGATGGTGTGTTCAGCTGTGTTGCTTTTACGCCAAACATAACGTTTTGCATTGTTGCCAAAAAGTTCAATTTTGGTTTCATCTGACCAGAGCACCTTCTTCCACATGTTTGGTGTGTCTCCCAGGTGGCTTGTGGCAAACTTTAAACGACACTTTTTATGGAAATCTTTAAGAAATGGCTTTCTTCTTGCCACTCTTCCATAAAGGCCAGATTTGTGCAATATACGACTGATTGTTGTCCTATGGACAGAGTCTCCCACCTCAGCTGTAGATCTCTGCAGTTCATCCAGAGTGATCATGGGCCTCTTGGCTGCATCTCTGATCAGTCTTCTCCTTGTATGAGCTGAAAGTTTAGAGGGACGGCCAGGTCTTAGTAGATTTGCAGTGGTCTGATACTCCTTCCATTTCAATATTATCGCTTGCACAGTGCTCCTTGGGATGTTTAAAGCTTGGGAAATCTTTTCGTATCCAAATCCGGCTTTAAACTTCTTCACAACAGTATCTCGGACCTGCCTGGTGTGTTCCTTGTTCTTCATGATGCTCTCTGCGCTTTTGACGGACCTCTGAGACTATCACAGTGCAGGTGCATTTATACAGAGACTTGATTACACACAGGTGGATTGTATTTATCATCATTAGTCATTTAGGTCAACATTGGATCATTCAGAGATCCTCACTGAACTTCTGGAGAGAGTTTGCTGCACTAAAAGTAAAGGGGCTGAATAATTTTGCACGCCCAATTTTTCCGTTTTTGATTTGTTAAAAAAGTTTGAAATATCCAATAAATGTCGTTCCACTTCATGATTGTGTCCCACTTGTTGTTGATTCTTCACAAAAAATACAGTTTTATATCTTTATGTTTGAAGCCTGAAATGTGGCAAAAGGCCGCAAAGTTCAAGGGGGCCGAATACTTTCGCAAGGCACTGTAAAAGTGATTTTGTCCCAATACATTTGGTTCCCTAAAATGGGAGGATGATGTACAAAAAGTGCTATACTTTCAAAAAGGTTCACCCGATATGGCTGAAAATACCCTCAAATTAAAGCTGCCAATCTGCATTTTAACCTCATCGTCATTGTATCATTTCAAATCCAAAGTTCTGCAGTACAGAGCCTAAACAACAAAACATGTCACAGTCTCAATACTTTTGGAGCTCACTGTATATCACTGCACTGTATATCACTGCAAATACAATATTTTTGGTTATGGAAAATTTATTTCACAGCGGTATAGATAGTACAATGATTCTCTACACTGTACTTGGTTGTTTTGTCACAGAAACGGAAATTAGGCAAACTATTAGAATTTTAGCAACCAGGAAATGGCGGGGCGATTTCTGCATAGTGCATCTTTAATTGGAACTTAGGTTTGTTTTTCCTGTCTCTGTGGGCTCCATAATTGTTGAACCGTCCATTCCTTTCACCTCAAGTCTTCCAGAGAAAGTTAAGACTGTCAATCTCTGTCCCCCAGGTGAAAGCCCCAGAGCAGCCTCAGCGACCCCTGACCTGTGCCTTCCCTCTGACCTGCCCCAGCGTCTCGCCCAGAGGGCTATTGAGGAGCGTCGTGTCCACCCCGCCAGCAGCCCACGCCCTGCAGCCCTGCAGCCTGATGACCCCAGTGACCCGTCCAGGGAACAGGCCACGCACCGACCCAAGCCTGGATAGGCCTGTTTTACCCGGGGGTCTACGGTGTGGGGGAGGGGTGGAGAGCATGGGCTCAGACAGCTGCTATAGCACCCCTCCAGGCAGCTCCTGCTACTCATCTCAGCGTAGCAGCCCCGCCACGCTATCTGTTAACCACCCCCACGAATCCTCCCCTTTCTCATGCTCCGCCTCCCCGGCGCGGCCCTCCCTGTCCATCTCCCATCTACTGCTGGAGGAGGAGGAAGAGCCTGAGACCAACGTGGACACGGGTGTCCCCGTGACAACGACCCCGCGCTCGGACACAGACTTCACCATGGCGACCAGCTCGAGGGACACAGGCGTCTCGGTGATGCCGCGTTCCGAGAGACCAGCCGCTGTGGGGGCCTCTTCCCTGGAGAGCCTGGCAAGGGAGCTGAGTGCCTGTCTACCGGAAGCTCACACACCTCCACCCCACCACAGGACTTGGGTTGTGAGCAGCTCTACCAAAGCTGCCAGTCCCGGGTGCAAGGCAGGGTCACAAGCCTGGGATAGCGGTGTTATCAGCTGGGCATCGCCAGGTGAGCGCTACTCCAGAGGGCCTGTGGGGCCACAGACTCCTGCTAAGCCAGCAGCAAAGGCTCTGTCATCCACACACAATATAGACCCAATAGATGAGTTCTTCATCTGACTCCTTTCTGCAGTGTAAGCAGGCATGCAGTTGTAGGACATTTTGTCACTATCTAACATAATGTAACTTGATGTTGCCTCCAGAGAGAGACTGGGAAGCTCCTTGAAACCATGGAGACACAAAGGATCTAACTTCCTGGTGCTCAGACCGTCATGCCAGTCAAGGTTTGCGTCCAAAATGTCACCCTATCCCCTATGTAGGGCTGGTGGGCTCTAGTCAAAAGTAGTGCGCAGTAGGGAATAGGGCACCCTTTTGGACGCAAACTAGCTAGGCTAGGACGGGTAAAGCCTATAGTAAATGAAACACCCAGGGATTTCAGATGCACAATTATTGTATAACTAACTAGGCTACTATGCATTTTATTACCAGTGGAAGTAGAAATGGATACAAATATGTGCCGTGAGTGGGTAGATACATGTGGTTGTCTGTGCACTGTGAAAGCTGATCTGTGTGGCATCGGAATGGTAGCGTATCTGAGTGAACTAAATCCTTACCCCAAGAATGCACTGTCTATTAGGTCTGACTCCTGGGTCAGAGGTTAGTATTGTATAGTATCATTATCCTATTTTTCTAGAATTAACACATTGTATTTCAACAATGACTTGTATCTTCTAATACAATACTAAACCATTGGTTGTATTGAGTAGACCTTGCCAAACCACTGTGTTGAAAGGACACATTTCAAGAAGACATTAAATGCTGATAATTCATTTATTTTCTGGGAAACTTTTTTGTAAAGCTGCTTGTTTCAAGGACTGTGTTTAGGCTACATATTTTTGTAATCTGTGTTTTCAAAGATGGATTGAAGACTAGAATACAACGAAAGACTAGAGAGCTAAGAGATGCTGCTTGTCTGAGATGATACTCTATACATTATAAACAAAGTGTTGGCTGACATTACCATGAGGCCTTGCAAGGCTGTCTATAACTGTTTACCAAACTGATCGTCTAGAGGCCGATTTATTAGACCAATTAGCCTAAACTTGGACTAAAAAGTGCCTTTTAGTCCAGAACTATGCGTAATCTGTGTCCCGGAAACCATCCCTTAATAATTTAAGGAATTTAAAGACGTGAGTTGTGAAATAGGATGGTTGTTGTTTAACCATGTTCCTAAAAACAATTATGAACCAGCATTATGCATCACTAAATTATTATTGACTATTCCCACTAATTTGGGAATATACTGTCATTTGTTTCAGATTGTTTTTAAGACGTGATGAGGAATGTAACTCCAATACCTTTTGTACTGATGCATTGGGTATCATCTATTGAGGCCTGTTTATACATGGTGCTAACATCTGTACAGGTCTTGTCCACATTCTGATTGTGACCACATTTTTTTGACTGGTGTAAGACTATTAAAATAACCGATTGTGATCAGATCTTCCTGACCACCTTCGGAGGGAGTCGGGGACAAATTGATTGGTTGGATAAAAGCACAGTGAGCAGAGTTTGGTATTGAGGATGTTAGTGCTGGTCCGGGTGGGTGGTGTTTGCAGTGGGTGAAAGTGATTGCATCTGTTTTGAAACCGGGCTGTCCCGCCGGGTACCCCATTCAAAGCCGATGTTGAAGTTGGCTCAGAACAAAGTGATGTAGGCCTATGTCAAGCACATGAAGTAGTGACTTAGGGCTGGCTGGAGTCAATCTGTATCGCAGAAGTATTACGGAATATCCAGGTTATAGCTCAATTTAAAGGCGATATTCCCGCGTTCACGGAGACTGCATTCACGGTAAATGCTGCATATTTTCAGCTCAATCAGAACTTGCCTTTACCTTTTAACGCTGATCTTCCGCGATACAGATTTAATCCACCCCTTAGGAGTTTTTACATGTGAAAGTGTTGTTCGCTCTTGATAAATCCCAATGCAACTTTATAATCTACTGATATAGGAAATAACTAACTCACTGACCTTTAAAAAATCAAATAAAAAGTGTTAGGATGCTCTCCCCCTTACTGGCACAGGTCGTCACAGGTTCTAATCTTGCCGATGCCCTTTCTCAAAAAAGGTATATTTATATTTATTGGACACTTAAACTAGGAATGTTCTTTGTTTAGTATCAGCAACGCTGCTGGATAAGTATACATTTGGATTAGGTCAGTTTCAGTAGACAAAATGTCTTATACAGTACTCTACATTTTACAAGTCTGTAATAAAATAATTTAACCACTGGAAGGCGGCAGTGTTCCAAAGAAGTTATCACACGCGATTTTATAGAAATAACTTTTACTTTGTCTCAAAAAAGTGAATTACACATTGTTGGTTTTGTTGAATATCTTAAATGTGCAATCGGAAAGTGTTCAGACCTCTTGACTTTTCCACATTTTATTAAGTTATTCTTCTACAATGGATTCAATTGTTTTGAAGGCACCTAAAGGACTGATGAAACCAAGATTGAGCTCTGGCCTGAATGCCAAGCGTCACGTCTGGAGAAAACCTGGCACCATCCCTACGGTGAAGCATGGGGATGTTTTTCAGCGGCAGTGACTGGGAGACTAGTCAAGGGTAAGATGAACGGAGCAGGTTACAGAGAGATCCTTGATGAAGAAAATCTGCTCCATAGTGCTCAGGGCCTCAAACATTGGGTTCACCTTCCAACAGAACAATGACCTTGAGTGTCCCAGCCATAGCCAGAACTTGAACCTGATCTAACATCTCTGGAGAGACCTGAAAATAGCTGTGCAGTGACGCTGTCCATCCAACCTGACTGCGCTTTAGAGGATCTGCAGAGAAGAATGGGAGGAACTCCCCAAATACAGGTGTTCCAAGCTTGTAGCCTCATAACCAAGAAGATTTGAGGCTGCCAAAGGTGCTTCAGCAAAGTATTGAGTAAAAGGTCTGAATACTTATGTAAATGTTATATTTCAGGTTTTATAAATTTGCAAGCTTGCAAGCATTTCTTTACCTGTTTTTGCTTTGTCATTATGGGGTATTGTGTGTAGATTGATGAGGGGGAAAAAACTATTTAATCCATTTTAAGATGAGGCTAAAATGTAGCAAAATGTGAAAAAAAAGTCAAGGGGTCTGAATACTTTCTGAATGCACCGTATATGATATTCAAAAGCATTTTCCATGGAGTTGTTGATTTACCACTGCAAGTATTTGTCACTAGGGCCAGGATTCAATCAGAGGCACGTTGTAGAGCGTTTGTCTGTAAAGATAATTTCCTATTGAGCCAATATCTGCAGCATTTACCATGAATGCGATCTTCACAAATGTTGGAACATTAGCTTTAAAATACAAATTGTCGACAGTGCTCTTCAACATGCTTGGCCCGGCACAGGTGTAACGAGCTCAACAATGTTCATGACTAGTGTCAGTTTTATTGTGTCATGAGTCTTCCCAAAAAGTCTGGTTCAATGGCACTGATGACTGAGTTTTAGGCCAATGACGCCGGTCGGCTCCAGCCACGTCTTCCATATTTAGATTGCACAGACATTATGGCCTTTTATATGTTTTGGTAGCCTGGCTACCAGTCTGTTTCGCCATCATTCCACTCCTTGTCATTCAAAACTGTTTGGCATATGATATGGAGTACAAGGACTGGAATATTAGCAGAAACAGATTTGTACCCAAGATAATGTTTCAGCCTTTTGGCTCATCAACTTTGATGTAAGGGCTGTAGCTCCCCACTGTTTGTCACAGGATGTCATTGCCCTGGTGAGTCCTGTTCCTGCAGCCTATCCATTCCAGGTCTTGAGCTCACTGGCCCTCTCTGGTCATGCGCACCTTCACCGGGTCAAACCTCTTGTACTGCTGCTCCCTGAAGAGATAGAGGTGCCCGTCGGGATGTGTCAGCACACTGTTGTTACCTGAGGCATCCCTGTCCAGTCAGCCAGTAAGGGTCAGACCTTAGCGTGTGCAGGTTGAGCATGGAGTAGCGGGAGCCCTTAAAGAGGACCATTTGTCGCAGGGGGACATAGTAGAAGGCACAGTCTGGGTGGTGGGGGAGGCCGGCCTGGCTGCTCCTCCTGGGGAAGCCAGGGTCCAGGGCACGGCCCGAGCAACACCGTACGTTTACCTCGAGAGGAAGGGGTAGGGAGCGAGACAATTCCGCACAATCAACAACACTACTTACTCACTGAGGTACTTTAGCCTGTTTGTTCTTTTGCAAAGTCCTCTGCTGTGTTGAATTCATTGTCATGCAGCCACAGTCAGGAGAGTTGGCTAAAGCACACTGATCATGTGAAAAGGCCTGGTCCCAGATCTTTCACTGACTAAAGTGAATTTAAGGAGATTACTTTACCTTTTGAAGAAGTATCACTTGCTGTCCAGCGGGAAGAAGGCCTCTGCCTCGATGGCCAGTGGGAGGTGGGGCCAGCGCTGCTGGAGAAGGAGAGCCACGCTCACGTTCCCCTGAGCCGACCCCATCCAGTACGCACTGGCCCGGAACACCAACACTGTGTGGTTCTGGTCTGAACACACAAAGAAAGACTAGATAAGAATACATGACAATGTTACATTTAAGCAATAAGGCACGGGGTGTGGTATAGGGCCAGTATACCACTTTTTTTAAAGTTTTAATTTATTCTTCTGAGTGGCAGCCCACGGGTACAAAAATAATCTATATGTGTGACATAATGAATGGAAAATGTGATATGAAATGACTTTAAATATTGTACCTGTTATCCCCCAACCAAAAAAAAAAAAGTGTTTGCTCAGGGATCAGATAAGAGAATGAGACCATATGGAATGGGAGAGAAGATTTTAAGTAATGGGGTGATAAGCGATAGACACTGTGATGTTGATATATGAGCGTTCCATGGCATCCTCCAAGAGAATGTTTTGTCGGTCATCTAAACTAAACTCTTACAAGGTTACTTCCACAATCTAAACTCAGCAAAAAAAGAAACTTCCCTTTTTCAGAACCCTATCTTTTCAAAGATAATTTGTAAAAATCCAAATATCTTCACAGATCTTCATTGTAAAGGGTTTAAACACTGTTTCCCATAAACTATTAATGAACATGCACCTGTGGAACGGTCGTTAAGACACTAACAGCTTACAGACGGTAGGCAATTAAGGTCACAGTTATTAAAACTTCGGACACTAAAGAGGCCTTTCTACTGACTCTGAAAAACACCAAAAGAAAGATGCCCAGGATCCCTGCTCATCTGTGTGAACATGCCTTAGGCATGCTGCAAGGAGGCATGAGGACTGCAGATGTGGCCAGGACAATAAATTGCAATGTCCGTACTATGAGATGCCTAAGACAACGCTACAGGGAGACAGGACGGACAGCTCATCGTCCTCGCAGTAGCAGACCACGTGTAACAACACCTGCACAGGATCGGTACATCCGAACATCACACCTACGGGACAGGTACAGGATGGCAACAACAACTTCCCAAGTTATGCCAGGAATGCACAATCCCTCCATCAGTGCTCAGACTGTCTGCAATAGTCTGAGAGAGGCTGGACTGACTGCTTGTAGGCCTGTTGTAAGGTGATTGCTGGTGATGGTGATGTCACCAGACGTCACCAGCAACAATGTCGCCTATGGGCACAAACCCACCGTCGCTGAACCAGACAGTACTGGCAAAAAGTGCTCTTCACTGACGAGTCGCGGTTTTGTCTCACCAGGGGTGATGGTCAGATTTGCATTTATCATCGAAGGAATGAGCATTACACCGAGGCCTGTACTCTGGAGTGGGATCGATTTGGAGGTGGAGGGTCCGTCATGGCCTGGGGTGGTGTGTCATAGCATCATCGGACTGCGCTTGTTGTCATTGCAGGCAATCTGCGTGACAGGGAATCCTCCTCCCTCATGTGGTACACTTCCTGCAGGCTCATCCTGACATGACCCTCAGCATGACAATGCCACCAGCCATACTGCTTGTTCTGGACGTGATTTCATGCAGACAGGAATGTCAGTGTTCTGCAGGGCCAGCAAAGAGCCCGGATATCAATTCCATTGAGCACATCTGGGACCTGTTGGATCGGAGGGTGAGGGCTAGGGCCATTCCCCCCAGAAATGTCCAGGAACTTGCAGGTGCCTTGGTGGAAGAGTGGGGTAACATCTCCCAGCAAGAACTGGCAAATCTGGTGCAGTCCATGAGGAGAAGCCTGCAGTACTTAAATGCTGCTGGTGGCCACACCAGATACTGACTGTTACTTTTGATTTTGACCCCCCCCCCCCCCCCCCCTTTGTTCAGGAACACATTATTCAATTTCTGTTAGTCACATGTCTGTGGAACTTGTTCCGGTTATGTCTCAATTATTGAATCTTGTTGTGTAAATATTTGTATGAACATATGTTAAGTTTGCTGAAAATAAACGCAGTTGACAGTGAGAGGATTGTTTCTTTTTCTGCTGAGTTCATATCAGGTAAATGGCCACTGATTATAATGAACTACCTTGTGAATATAAATTAATGTTAGGCCAAATATTGTTTTACAGATTCATTTACTTCTCCTATGGGACGAATGTTGGTTGATACTTGATAAATGAAGTCTCCTATATGTAATGTTTTCCCTTAAAAAATATGATAAATCCAAACCAGTTGCTGTGTACTGGATAAATGGTTGCAAAGTTACTGGAATCTTCAGGAATTTGGGTAATTAACAGAAAATCAATGGCAATCTATCATAACTTTGGTAATGTACAGTGCCTTCGTAAAGGTCCCTTTACTTTTTACAAATGTTGTTACCTTACAGCCTTACTCTAAAATGGATTAAATTAAACATTTCATCAGCAATCTACACACAATACCCCATAATCACAAAGCAAAAACAGTTTTTTAGAAAATTTTGTAAATGTATTAAAAGTAAAAAACACCTTATTTACATAAGTATTCAGACACTACTACAAGACTCGAACTTGAGCTCTGGTGCATCCTGTTTCCATTGATCATCCTTGAGATGTTTCTACAACTTCATTGGTGTCCAATTAAATTGATTGGAAATTATTTGGAAAGGCACACAACTGTCTATATACGGTCCCACAGTTGTCAGTGC
This sequence comes from Oncorhynchus mykiss, assembly GCF_057628025.1. Lineage (NCBI taxonomy): Eukaryota > Metazoa > Chordata > Actinopteri > Salmoniformes > Salmonidae > Oncorhynchus > Oncorhynchus mykiss. The sequence continues at coordinate 1,358,665 of NC_143045.1, forward strand.
ATGTCAGAACAAAAACCAAGCCATGAGGTCGAAGGAATTGTCCGTAGAGCTCCGATGCAGGATTGTGTCAAAGCACAGATCTGGGGAAGGGTACCAAAAAATGTCTGCAGCATTGAAGGTCCCCAAGAACACAGAACCACCAAGACTCTTCCTAGAGCTGGCTGCCCGGCCAATCTGAGCAATTGGGGGAGAAGGGCCTTGGTCAGGGAGGTGACGAAGAACCCGATGGTCACTGACAGAGCTTTAGAGTTCCTATGTGGAGATGGGAGAACCTTCCAGAAGGACAACCATCTCTGCAACAATCCACCAATCAGACCTTTATGGTAGAGTGGCCAGACGGAAGCCACTCCTCAGTAAGAGCCACATGACAGCCCGCTTGGAGTTTGCCAAAAGGTACCTAAAGACTCTCAGACCATGAGAAACAAGATTCTCTGGTCTGATGAAACCAAGATTGAACTATTTGGCCTGAATGCCAAGCGTCACGTCTGGAGGAAACCTGGCACCATCCTTACGGTAAAGCATGATGGAGGCTGTATCATGCTGTGGGGATGTTTTTCAGCGGCAGGGACTGGGAGACTAGTCAGGATCGAGGCAAACATGAACAGAGCAAAGCACAGAGATCCTTTTTTATAACCCTTTTTGTGGTATCCAGTTAGTAGTTACAGTCTTGTCTCATCGCTGCAACTTCCATACGGACTCGGGAGAGGCGAAGATCGAGAGCCATGCATCCTCCGAAACACAACACTGCCAAGCTGCACTGCTTCTTGACACAATGCCCATTTAACTCGGAAGCCAGCCGCACCAATGTGTTGGAGGAAACACCTTACACCTGACGACCATGTCAGTGTGCATTGCGCCCGGCCTCCACAGGAATCGCTAGAGTTTGATGGGACAAGAACATCCCTGCCGGCCAAACCCCCCCTAATCCGGACAAAGCTGGGCAAATTGCGCACTGCCCCATGGGTCTCCCGGTTGCCGGGAGACCCACAGAGCCTGGACTCAAACCAGGATCTCTAGTGGCACAGCTAGCACTGCGATGCAGTGCCTTAGACCACTGCAGCCCTCGGGAGGCCCTGTCTGCATCGCAGTGCTAGCTGTGCCACTAGAGATCCTGGTTTGCGTCCAGGCTCTGTTGCAGCCGGCCGCAACCGGGAGACCCATGGGGCAGTGCACAATTTGCCCAGTGTCGTCCGGATTAGGGGAGGGTTTGGCCGGCAGGGATGTTCTTGTCCCATCGCGCTCTAGCGATTCCTGTGGAGGGCCAGGCGCAATGCACGCTGACACGGTCGTCAGGTGTAAGGTGTTTCCTCCGACACATTAGTGCGGCTGGCTTCCTTGAGATCCTTGATGAAAACTTGCTCCAGAGTGCTCAGTACCTCAGACTGGGGCGAAGGTTCACCTTCCAAAAATGTCTGTGGGAAAAATGTGGGGAAAATGTGGGGGAAAAAAACGATTTAATAAATTGTAGAGTAAGGCTGTAACGTAACAAAATGTAAAAAAAGTCAAGGGGTCTGAATACTTTCTGAAGGCACTGTGTACTTGAATAACAAAACAAAAATGTATTCATATATAGTATTAATTTGTTATGTGTCTATATTGTCTATGAGTTTATAATAGATAGACCTTATGGTTCAAGAGAAAATAGCCTAATTAATGTAAAAAGCATCTAATCAACAATGGTATTATTTTCAATTACCTCTGCAACTTGTCCAATTATTGACTTTTTTCACAACTGCCACTAGTTTGACACCAAAACTTTGACAACAAATTAACTTTATATTTGTGTCCTGCATAGTAAAATAAAAGTGCAAAACATTGTGTGCAAAAGTGTGCAAAACATTTTTCAAATGATACAGTATTTCATGCTGAAACCCTCATATTAAACACCAATGGTATTCACTAAGTTGATGGTTGATATTTAGGATAATGTTTTACAGCTTTGCATTCTATTTTGAATTTTTTAAATAATCGTATTGAATTGTTTCAATTCACATATATTTTACATGTGATAAGACCAGAGAGGGCCCAAGATAATTAGACATCTAAAGGGCCACTAGTGGTCTTATGATCGATTACATAAAATCTTTGAAAGATGCCAAAATTCTGGTTGTTTTACTGGTAAATGTTGAGAATCTCATTTTCTTTAAAAGGAATTAAGAAAGACATGTGGCTACTGCAAAAGTATGTAAAACGAAACACAAAGCAGCATCCTTTGATAAGGCTCTGGACATCACACACTCATTTTGTTTGCAAACAGGCTGAGCAAACATTTGTCTTTGCAGTGGATGAAATCAGCATCACCAAGGAGAGGAGGAAAAGCTGAAAAAATGACACCTGGCAGGAAGAATATAACAGAGATTCTTTGCTAAGATCGGAGGAAAAGCTGAAAAAATGACACCTGGCAGGAAGAATATAACAGAGATTCTTTGCTGAGATCGGAGGAAAAGCTGACACAATTACACCTGGCAGGAAGAATATAACAGAGATTCTTTGCTGAGATCGATGCTACTGTGTCTAATCTAAACATACTGTATACTTGGGTCAGTCTCTACACAAATAATTTAAAACATATAACAACTGCTAGATTACAGACTCATGTAGCCAAGTCTACTACATGACATTATCACTAAGATGAAGGTTCCGTCCCAAATGGCTCCCTGAATAGTGCACTACTTTTGACCTGTGCCCTATGTGAGTCCCTATGGGTCCTGGTCAAAAGTAATGCACTACATAGGGAATAGGATGCCATTTGTGATGCAACCCTAAGAAAAAACAAGGTTTCTAAAGCAGTTTCCTCGGCCGTACACCCAGACCAGAATGGGTAGAAATATGTAGGAAGGTTGTTGGAGGTCAGATACAATATAGTGGTGCTGTGAAAATATTCAGGTCAGACAGACATCTGGTTCCCATCATCACACAGTGCCAGCACACACGTATTCTGGCCGCAGGCCACCGCATACCTTAATATATAGTGTCTAATGTTTTAATCCCATTGTTCTGTATGAGGAACCCAATACCACAATTAGAGGTGATAATCCTTAGAGACTTGATATAATGGGGAGAAGATCTGTATCAATATATGAAATATGCTAAATGTTTTGAACTAAAAATGTAATATAGTAAACTGTATGTCTTTGAATCTCAATGAAAAAACAATAGTACGGCCTCCCGAGTGGCACAGTGGTCTAAGGCACTGCATCGCAGCCAGTGGAGGCTCCTCAGAGGAAGAAGGGGAGGACCATCCTCAGTGAAATTTCATAAAAACATAAATAGTAAAACAACTAAAAACATTTTCATTTTTAGATAAAACTATACTAAATATATTCACGTCACCAAATAATTGGTTGAAACACACTATTTTGCAATGAACGTCTATAGTAACTTCAACAGCACTCAATAGGTCAGCACCATGGCCTGATGACAGCTTTGGATCCATTGACTTCAATAGAAAACCTAGGAGGTAATTATGACCACTTCCGGAGGACTTCCTCCAACCAATAAAAGCATTTTTCAGTATGAACTGACATGTTGCCCATCCAATCATATGATTAGGATCAGAGAACGAACCTAGTGCTTTGTTTTGGGGTTGTGCTGCAGAGTATTTAGAGGGGTTCTATGTGTTGAGAAGCTTCATTGGATAGAGATTGAAAAGTGATAGTTTAGCATGTTTTTGATATTACTCAATTCAAATTAGTTTATTCAAGTTACAGGAGATGGAGGATGTTGATTATACATTGTTTTCTTGGTTTTATAACAAATATTTTTGTGTGGAGGGTTTGGCCGGCAGGGATGTACCTGATGTACTGGACCGTATGGGAGTTGCAGCGATGGACAAGACCAACTACCAATTGGATACCACGAAATTGTGGAGAAAAAGGGTCGAGGCTTTTGTGGAGTGATGGGTAATGATGTTTCTTGGGTGTCAGTTGTTGATGTGTGCAGAGGGTCCCTGGTTACCAATACCAATTGTCCCATCGCGCACTAGCGACTCCTGTAGCAGGCCGGGCGCAATGCAAGCTGACACCGTTGCCAGGTGTACTGTGTTTTCTCCAACACATTGGTGCAGCTGGCTTCCGGGTTAAGCGGGCGTTGTGTCAAAAAGCAGTGCGGCTTGGCTGGGTTGTGTTTCGAAGGACGCATGGCTCTCTACCGTTCCATATGGGATGTGGAGTGATGGGTAATGATACTTTGTGTGTGTCAGTTGTTGATGTGTGCAGAGGGTCCCTGGTTCGGGGAAAGGAGAGGGACCGAAGCAATACTGTTGATTATTTATGTTTCTAAACTTTAAAACACGGATTCGGAATTGTAGTTCACTTGGAGCCAGCAGTGGGCGAAGCTAACTGCTGGAAACCCTATGGAGAGAAGGGTTATCAAGAGCTACTATAGGGGATCATTGAGGATTCAGTGGAGGCACATCCATCAACTATCACTTTTATTATTCAAATTACAAAAGACGGAGGAGGTTGATTATACATTGTTTCTTGGTTTTATAACTTTATATTTGTGTCCAGATACTGCAATTTATTTCGCTGCCAACGCTACCGCAAATGTTGTTTATTTTTTGTTGAACCCCTTTCATCCTCTAGGGTACACAGAAAAGGTGCGAATTAAAAGCCGAGGTCGACTACCTGAGATAAGTTTCATGAAGAACGATGAAAAGGTGACGGCGTTCAATACCAATTGGTATCAAAAGTATAACTGGTTAAGGCTCCCGCCTTTCATCAATCCGCCTGTATTGCTGGCATTGCCTGCTTTTTGGAAAGTCAGCGCTTTGGCCGAAGAGGAGTATAGTGACCTGAAGAACATTGATCGTTCAGCTAAACGGCAAAACAAAAGCAGAGAGCGTAACGTTATAAGATTCAAGCTTCTGGGAAAAAGCCGCATCGACCGTGTCGAAGGTCTGCCTATTCAAAATGCGCAACACACCGAGAAAGTAAGAAGAAACAGGGATGTTCTCAAGCGGTTTATCAACACCACTGCGTTTTGGGGCATGCAAAAATTGGGAGGGCACAACGAGAGGGAATATTCCGCTAACTAACAAGTGCAACCACAAGGAGCTTGTAGCAGTAATTGCACGTTACGATGCTTTACTTGCTGAACATATGGAACTTTCAGTCTTTTCTGGGATCATTCAGAATGGTTTGATAGCTTCCATCGCATCATCCATTAAAAGTTAGATTAAAGAGAGAGGTTGACGCAGCGCGCTCAAGTAGGCTTTCCACTTTCTTCCGGTATTTATTTAGTAAAGACGATAACACATAATCACTCCGGACAGAGACAAGCAAAAACGAATTAACTAAATGTTGCAGTAGCCTAGGCTACACCTAAACATTCGTGATTTGACTTGCTGTATGGGATGAAAACGAGACCATTTTTGTCAGTCTACAGTCTGATCAACTGTAGGCTACTAACAAGAGCAGATGCATACAGCCTACTATGGGCGCTCTCCATTTGGCCAGGGTAACTAATTGGTATCGTTATGTATTTATTGTCCATTTGTTTGTCAGGAGAAAATGTGAATGTGATCAAATTTGGTTTATATTCAAAATTGGGCTGGCTAGGCTGCCTATACGATTTCAATTCAAAATGATTAACTGGAATGAATCAATCAACATAATAGTGATGACAGATGTAAGTACATGTTTTAAAGGCCTGCAGTTGCATAGGCCTGCATGATGCATAAAGCAAGCTCAGCCCTGTGAGTTATATTGTCTCTATCAGTTGTTGTCTCTGTCTAGGTAGAGGAAATCCCCCACCTATTCTAGTCTAAATAAATATAATTACTACGAACAAGTATACGATTGCTGACCCCCGTATAGGGACCGTATAGGGGTCAGAGTTTTCCTGGTTAGGTTAACAGATAAGGAAAAACTCCAGGCCCCAGGGGGGTAAAAATTGCCCCCAACTGGTTGCCACCAGCCTGCTTGCCGTTCAGGGCTTATTCAGGAACGTTTCTTGGGCTACTTTTATGTGTAAAGTGGGTAAGATGTGCAGACTTTGTTTAACTTCATGGACAAACTTGTTATTCAAACCTACATCGGCGCAGCTCTAATGGAATGTATCTGCAATTAGCTGTTCCAGCTGTCCCCTCCTGTTCCCTGATTTAAGAAGTGACCACTGCGATTGTCAACTCTCTCCTGACATGAACTGAAGCCACGTCTCACGTGCCCGCTCATCCACTGTTACATTTAATGTTTCCTCTCCAAGCACTCTGAGTACCCCTATCATTTTTCTCTCATTACTGTATGTAGAGTCAATCACATACACAATCACATTATTACATATCAATAATTTTACTCCTTGCTTGGACTAACTCATTCTTAGCTCTATCGTTGAACTGTGTAGTGTGTTGTGTTATTGTTTTTTGTCCTCACAGTCAAATCCTGTCCTGCACTGAAGTCAAGCCTCCACCGGTTTCTGCCCTTGAATGTCTGCATTGGACATCACTCGGCCTTCATGTACCACCACCCTCTCAATATATTATTAGTCAAATGCAGACTATACCACGCCAGAGTTCTATCCAAATATAAAGATAGCAAGCTTAGTTTGTCAACTTTTGATCACCGTACATGAGATTTTAACTACAGTCAGCCATTATTAGGAGGTACATATAATGTAGCCTACCTTCCTATCTGCTCACATCGGAGAGAAAAATTAAGTTGAACTTTCTTCAGCTGTTTAATTGTCTTCTGCAGGGTAGCCCTGCATCTTACAATTTAAACAACAAATTACACATAGAAAATAAAAAATACAAAGAGATTCCAAAAAAAAGAAAAGGTAACACACATGAAAAACAATCACATTCCTCAGCAAAAAGGTCCTCAATCAGCACTCTGAACTGCCTGAAAGGCACCCATACATCCACTTGTAGGGAACACTGAAGAAACTAAAAGCCGTTATTCCTTTTTCTGTAGCAACAAGGAATTTCCAGTTATCCATCCCTGTGATGGGTATGGTAACTCGTACATCTATGGGTAAGTAAAGATGTCAGGTAGTGTGGGAATTTTAGCAAAAAACTAATGTGGGAGTTTTTGCAAAAGGGCTTTAAAAATGAATAAAATGCAGTGTTTCGACATGAGGTCAAAGAGGGCCATCCTACTTTCTGATAGAGCAAGCAGTGATGAGTGCAAAACCTCTCACCCCTGATAGAACAAAGTGCACTATGGTAAACTGCATCTAATGTCTTTAATGAAGTGACAGCTGCATTCATGTAGATCAGTGGTTCCCAAACTTTTTATAGTCCCGTACCCATTCAAACATTCAACCTCCAGCTGCTTACCCCCTCTAGCACTCTCAAATGTTGTTTTTTGCCATAATTGTAAGCCTGCCACACACACACTATACGATACATTTATTAAACATGAGTTTGAGTTTTTGTCACAACCCGGCTCGTGGGAAGTGACTAAGAGCTCTTAGGGGCACAAATAATAATATAATAATAATCAATAATTTTGCTTTTAATTTAGCCATCTTACATATAAAACCTCATTTGTTCATCAAAAAATTTGAATAACTCACCACAGGTTAATGAGAAGGGTGTGCTTGAAAGGATGCACATAACTCTGCAATGTTGGGTTGTATTGGAGAGAGTCTCAGTCTTAAATCATTTTCCACACACAGTGTGTGTCTGTATTTAGTTTTCATGCTAGTGAGGGCTGAGAATCCACTCTCACATAGGTACGTGGTTGCAAAGGCCATCAGTGTCTTAGCAGCGCAATTTGCCAAGGCAGGATACTCTGAGCGCAGCCCAATCCAGAAATCTGGCAGAGGCTTCAGATTAAATTACAGTTTCACAGAACCGCTTGCTGCAATTTCGATGAGGCTTTCTTGGCAGGGCATGAAAGGGATAACGAATCCAGTTGTTTGTGTCGTCTGTTTCGGGAAAGTACCTGCATAAATTGTGCACCCAGCCCACTCAGGTGCTTCACTATATCACATTTGACATTGTCCGTAAGCTTGAGTTCATTTGCCCACTAAAAATCATACAGTGACGGAAAGACCTGTGTGTTGTCCTTGTTAATGCAGACAGAGAAGAGCTCCAACTTCTTAATCGTGGCCTCAATTTTGTCCCGCACATTGAATATAGTTGCTAAGAGTCCCTGTAATCGAAGATTCAGATAATTGAGGTGAGAAAAAACATCACCCAGATAGGCCAGTTGTGTGAGAAACTCGTCATCATGCAAGCTGTCAGACAAGTGAAAATTATGGTTAGTAAAGAACTTTTAAGCTTGTCTCTCAATTTAAAAAACGTGTCAATACTTTGCCCCTTGATAACCAGCGCACTTCTGTATGTTGTAAAAGAGTTACATGGTTGCTGCCCAAATCATTGCATAATGCGGAAAATACACAGGAGTTCAGGGCCTTGCTTTAACAAAGTTAACTATTTTCACTGTAGTGTCCAAAACGTCTTTCAAGCTGTCAGACATTCCCTTGGCAGCAAGAGCCTCTCGGTGGATGCTGCTGTGTATCCAAGTGGCGTCGGGAGCAATTGCTTGCACACGCATTACCACTCCACTATGCCTCCCTGTCATGGCGTTTGCGCCATCATTACAGATACAAACACATCTTGACCACCAAAGTCCATTTGATGTCACAAAGCTGTCCAGTACTTTAAAAATATCCTGCCTGTTGTCCTGGTTTGCAGAAGTTGATGTCCTCCTTAATAAATTGCATGGACTTATTTTGTGTTCGATTAATAGTGGTTAACATGATTTTTGAATGACTACCCCATCTCTGTACCCCACACATACAATTATCTGTAAGGTCTCACAATCGAGCAGTGAATTTTAAGCACAGATTAAACCACAAAGACATGAAAACACAACATGTATGGCGTTGTGTGGGCCAGCAGTTTGGTGATGTCAACGTTGTGAACAGAGTGCCCCATGGTGGTGGTGGGGTTATGGAATGGGCAGGCATAAGCTACGGACAACGAATACAATTCCATTTTATCGATGGCAATTTGAATGCACAGAGATACCGTGATGAGATCCTGAGGCCCATTGTCGTGCCATTCATCTTCCGGCATCACTTCATGTTTCAGCAAGATAATGCACAACCCCATGTCGCAAGGATCTGTACACAATTTCTGGAAGCGGAACATTTCCCAGTTCTTCCATGGCCTGCATAGTCACCAGACATGTCAACCATTGAGCATGTTTCTGATGCTCTGGATCGACGAGTACGACAGTCTGTTCCAGTTCCCGTCAATATCCAGCAACTTCGCGCAGCCATTTAAGAGGATTGGGACAACATTCCAGAGGACACAATCAACAGCCTGAACAACTCTATGTGAAGGAGACGTGTCACGCTGCATGAAGCAAATGGTGGTCTTACCAGATACTGAATGGTTTTCTGATCCACGCCCCTACCTTTTTTTAAGGTATCTGTGAACAATGCATATGTGTATTCACAGTCATGTGAAATCCATAGATTATGTCCTAATGAATTTATTTCAATTGACTGATTTCCTTATATGAACTGTAACTCAGTAAAATCTTTGACATTTTTGCATGTTTTGTTTTATATTTTTGTTCAGTGTATTTGGTTGTTTGTATTCATAGATTTTTTTAACAATTACTATTTGTTATTATAATTATTATTGCATTTTTGTGTGAAAAGCGTGTGATGCTAAATGTTTTCATCTATCTGCCTAGGGACTACAGATTAAAACTAGCCAACTGGCTAAATCCATCACATTTACAGAAATGTTAATTAATAATATTGTCCCTGTTAAATAAATAAATTAGTCGTTTTATTTCAAATATTTCATCTAAACCATTTGTTGAACGTCACATTGGTAGCCTAATGCGAATTAGAACTTTTGCACCTAGATGCCACTGCGTGTACGGAGTTGAGATCAGCACATCTATCGCCTGAACAGCGCCTTTGACACTCATCTGTACCGCCTCGCGCACCAACGCTCCCGCGAACAGCTGGAGATGGGTGAACGGCTTTCTTCAGTCACTGTTCGATGCGCAGCGGCAGAAGTGACGGAATAAGGAGCTGAAGCTTTTGTGTATATACAGGATATAGGCCTAGGCATATCACTTTAATTAAATATATTCAGGCAGGCTGTCGACGGAGATAATGTTGTGCGTTAGAGTATGTGGTCAACTTGGGGTCGTGTTCGTGCAAGGGAATTAAGGTTTTTAAACAAAGTGTCGGCAGAATCCAAACCAAAAGAGATGGTAAGTTGTGTGTGTCGACCCATAAATTAACTCATAGTGATAGATAGTCTAAACTGATATGTTACAGTATAGGCAAGCATATGTTGTATAGGTTACTGGACTGAACTGTTCGAAAATCATGACTCAATGTGTTTCCAGCCTGTAGACTTACTCATTAGTCTTATTAGGCTACATGGACGATTCAATAGGCTATGTCACTCTTACCTATATAAATATAGCCTATATTTTATGAATGGCATCAAAATAAAAAATGCTGCTAAATTTGCAATGTTCTCTCTGCAGTATGGATTTATCAATACCTGTTTGAAGTCGCTGGTTGTTGACAAGTTTGGCGAGGAGACATGGATGCAGCTCAGGTAACAATGTTATTAATTAACACTATCATATTAGACAACGTGAATATCTCTTGATAATTGATTAATTGTAATAATATGTTGCGTAATTCCAGAAGGTGGCGTTAAAGGCTAGCATTGAGCACGGCCCCTCAGCGTGGACCTATATGCTAGCTAATTGATGGATTAATTCACTGCTTTCTGTTTATTGGTCATCAATGGGAGGTGTAACCTGCTGAAATGATCTCATCATCATAATTATATGCAGAGATGAGGCCGGGGTTCAAGATACATTCTTGACATATGAAGTGTACAAAGACGACATCACCATGCAACTGGTGGCTGCGGCCTGCAAGCTACTTGGTAGGCTAATTTATCATTATTTGATGAATAATGTCATATCAATGTAGCTCTGGACCAGTAACGATCTGGAGCTAATATATATATTCTGAGAGGTGTTATAAAAGCGTACATTTCCATGCCAATCACGGTTACTTCCAGATTATGAATTATAATTCAAGTCATGGATTGAGAAATAGCTACAAAAAATTAGGAATCATTTTAGAATAGTGAATTTCTTGCACTGCATGGCTTGATTTGAAATGGAATCGAAACTCTATTGCTGACAGGCAAAATACATGACTCAAGATGATGATACAAATACATATTATAAATATTACATGATAGAACAAAATGTGTTTTATGTGATGTTTTACGTAAAGGCGTACATGTTGGTATTAACCTATATATTCATTAGGCCTACTTTATTTTCTATTCGAAGATGTTAAACCAGAGGTGGTGTTGAGACAATTTGGGGAATACTTTTTTGACTTTTGTAAACGATCTGGATACGACCACATGTTACGGACTCTGGGAGGGAACCTGTTCGAGTTTATCGAGAATCTGGATGCACTGCACAGCTACCTTGCCCTTTCTTACAAGGTATAATGTGTGTGTGTGTGTGTGTGTGTGTGTGTGTGTGTGTAGCCTACTCTATTATAGCCTACTCTATTGATATAGGTATATATGTGATAATCAATCTATAAATAGTGGACAATGGACACACGTCATATTTTGGACAGAAAAAAACAGTGTCAGATGATTTGGAAATATGCTTGCAGGAGATGAACGCGCCATCATTTCGAGCGGAGAGGAACGGTGACGGCACGATGTTTCTCCACTATTACTCCGACCGCCGAGGCCTATGCCAAATTGTACCCGGTAATTATGCTGAATGCTGATAGATTAAATTATTGACGTTAAGTACAAATGTGTTAAACAACTTAATACACTCAATATCGTGAGATTTTAGCGTGCGTAAAAGTAGGGGCTTTGTGCGTAAAAGTGAAACGACTGTTTCCCATTTCCACAGGTATCATTGAAGCTGTAGCAAAAGACTTCTTCAACAGCGAGATAACGATGGAAATCGTCAACCAAATAGAGGAACTAGAGAGGACAGGAAAGAAGGAGCATGTAGTATTCCTTGTCACTCAGAAACCGACATTTTCGAATGTAATGTGCAGTAACAAGCTCTCACAGACACCGCCATGTTTGCCAAAAGGCCCCAGGCGCAACGCAATGCACTGGAACCCAAACAAGGAGGTAAAATCCGGGTCAGGACAACAGATGACCCACAAATCATTGGCTTGCATCCTAAATGGCACCCTATTCTCTTGATAGTACACCACTTTTGACCAGGGCTCATAGGTAATAGGGTGATATTTGCAATGCATACATAGGCTACAGAAACAAGCAGATGCCATCTCTGAGGATCTCCAAAGAATTGTCCCAAAACTATCTCAATAACCCAACCCAACACAGCCAATTTTCCATATGGTTTAAAAGTTAACCATTTTATGCAATTTAACCATAACACGAATTTCCTCCAATGTGTCCCTCACCCCATCTATCAGGACATACAGAAATCATTGCAGAGGAAACTCCAATCTCAGGGATTTTCCATGTGTCGGAACCACTGGGAGACTGTGAGGGGGTTGGTCCAGCTTGGGAAGGGTAAAGACCAAACATCTCATCATTCCTTTTCTAATGGATTGGCTCAGTCCACCTCAGATATCGATAAAGCCTGTCTATTCCATCTTGCTTGTCAAGATATCTCTAATCTTGATATCCTTACTATCATTAATAGATGTTTACTTCAATCATAGGCAAACTCTTGAGAGGATTTGAGCCAGTCTACCCGAAGAACCTTTGCATCGACCTGAAGACATTTTGCAATGCCTTTCCCTTCCATATAGTGTTCGACAAGGAGGTACAAAAGTATTATCTCCCAGATTCCCTCTTGGTATTGAGTACATGCACTGTAAATTTATATACCTAAAAAAAAAATGTGTTAGTAAATTTGTTTGTTTTTCTCAATTGAAAAAAATTGACATTTGTTGAAACCAAATATATCATTCAGTGCCAACTGTTACAAACTTTTCCCCATTGGTTAAGCCGAATAGATAACATAAATACAAAACTAAATGGCTACACCCCATTTTTCATGTTGTACCAAGTTGGTTTTTCACTTTGGAGTTACCTATCCAAATTTCTTGGGTTACAAGCAATTAAATCAGTTTCCTGTTAATCAATATATTAAGTTGGTTCCATTACGTGAAATAATGACTCCAAATGCTTTCTTTCCATAAGAATTTCACATGAACTGGTTACCAATATTGTAACCAAATGGTGACCGTCTCATCAATTGAATCATTTCCAGGCTCTTTAGAGTCACAGTACTTACAGAGATATCATAGAAAGAGAAGTGTCAAAATTGTTCAACTTCATATTCATCATCTCCAGCACCACCCCAACATGTGAAAACGGCACGTTTTTATAGTTTGTAGTAAAAAAAGACATAGGAAGTTAAGTGTTCCAATAACGTCATTGGTGTGCATCATGGGATTTTAACCAATCATGAGGAGGCATTGCCTACTTATTGCCTGTTAATTGTCTACTAATTGGTTGATGATGTCATTGGAAACACTTACCTTCTTCTATCTTTTTTACTTCAAAACATAGAAATGTGCCATTTTCACATAGGTATGTTGATGTTGGGGTGTTGCTGGAGATGATGAATATGAAGTACATTTTTTTTATTTTATTTCGCTTTAAGATTCAGTGCTGGCAGTGAACATATAATCATAAAAAAACAACAACACATTATATGGAATGACATTCACTCTCACAGGTGGCCAACAATAACAAACTGAAAGCCACGTCCCCTGTAGGCCATGCTTCCAAATCTTCTGATGGGTGCAATGTAGCGGTGGCAGCCTACCGCTATGTGGTGTTGAAAGCAATTTATAAGCTTTCATTCAATTAAAAACATCACATGATCTTTCAAATTCTTTATTTGATTCATACAAATTGAATAGAATAGGTTGATTGAACCAAAGCTCAATTTTGGATCATGTCAATCAGAAAAAGCACTTCAGATGAACAACAGTGCCGTCCCACTTTTTACAGCGTGGTTTAGTAATGCCAGATAATCACTGGGATGGTTTCCCGGACACAGATTAGGCCTAGTCTAAAAAGCATTCTCAATGAGGAATCTCAATTAGAAGTGCTTCTTAGTCCAGGACTGGGCTTAAAATGTGTCCAGAAACGGGCCCTTTATGTAGATATGAATTGTAATCTTAATACCTGGAGTAAGGCTGCTGAAGTGCAATGCTTTTGACCAGAGTCCTATTGACCCTCGTTAAAAGTAGTGCACTGCAGTCAGTATATAGGGAATAGGGTGACATTTGGGACCCAGCCTGAATCTCTGCTCTCTGGTCCAACCCCTGCAGCTGATGGTGAGACAGGCGGGGGTGAACGTCCAGAAGATCGTCCCCGGGCTGCAGACCATGAGCATTCACCTGGATCAGTACTTCAGTATCGTCCACCCCGAGGTCACCTTCACCATCTCCAGCATCAGGAAGTTCATCAACAGCCACTTTGTCCTGCAGACGCGACGGGACATGATGCCTGAGGCCTGGAGGGATAGACCCATGCTGGAGCTCAGAGGTGGAATTAATGAATGAACGGATGAATGAACAGATGAAGTAATGAAAAACTGGATGGATGAATGCATGGATGGATAATAGAAGGAAGAAATACATGAATGATTATTTGTTATTGAGTCATGCCACTTATGCAACCTATCCCACCATAACCATTTAACAGAAACACACACATCCCCCCTCCATTTAATTTCACCTCTCTCTTTATCTCCACCCCTCACTCCCCTGTTCCCAGGTCAGATGTTGTGGATGGAGTCTCTGCAGTGCATGCTGTACCAGGCCTCCCCTTTGCTGCGGAGCCTCCACGAGCTGGAGGAGCGGAGCATGCACATCTCTGATATCGCCCCTCACGACGTCACGCGGGACCTCATCCTGCTCAACCAGCAGCGGCTGGCCGAGATGGAGCTCTCCAACCAGCTGGAGAGGAAGAAGGAGGAGCTCCGACACCTGTCCCAGCATCTGGAGGAGGAGAGGACCAAGACGGAGAACCTGCTGTACGCCATGCTGCCCAAACATGTGGCCAACCAGCTGAAGGAGGGGAAGAGAGTGGAAGCAGGTGAATGACACAGGGAGAGGAGAGATGGGGAGAGTAGAATAGAGGAAAGGAAAGATGCAGAGAAGCGAGTTGAGGAGAGAAGAGGAAAGGAGAGGTGGGGAGAGGGAATAAGTAGAGAGGAGATGTGGGGAGAGGAGAGTAGGGGAGAAAAGGTGAGGAAGGGACAGAAGGGAAGAAAGTAGAGAAGATGAGAGTAAAAAAGATAATTGGTGAGAAAATAATTGGTGAGAGGATTGGTGGTGTGTGAAATGCCCTAGTAGGGCCAAACACTCCTTTGCCAAAACCTGTACACAGTAGCCTATGCCTCCCTTGCTCTGACACACAACAGACAGTAGAGATGTACAGAGTGGAATTGGGGGGATTTTTGAAGGATATTTCCCTGCCTTGCTGCAGTGTATTACATATTTAATGAAGGCATGAATTACAGATTGAAACAGCACCACGACACAGCCAGCGGCTCCCAGACACATCTGTCTTTGAAGCACAGTACACCGACAGACAGACAAACAAACATAGGCGCAGACAGACGGACACAAACAGCTAGAAAGACAGACAGACAGACATACAGAGATAAAAACAGACAGACAAAGACAGACAGACATACAGAGATGCAAACAGACAAACTCATGCATGAACAGTACACACACATGCGCACACACAACATTTATTGATATGAAGCAACAGGTCAGCTACATGTGGATAAGTATTAAGCAGAATAACTAGTTTTCACTATTGTTCTCGACATTGTAAAAGGACTGAAACAGTGGTATATTAATGGAAATGGCCATATGGTCGGTGGTGGTTGTGGTTATGTTTGCTCTAAAGGAGAGTTCAAGGAGTGCACCATCCTCTTCAGTGATGTGGTCACCTTTACCAACATCTGCTCGGAGTGTGAGCCCATCCAGATCGTCAACATGCTTAACTCCATGTACCTCAAGTTCGACCGGCTCACCACAGTACACACAGTTTACAAGGTAACAAAATATTACATTTGTCAGATAGGCTAAACATTTATCATTCATGATTGAAACATCTTGCGAATTATTCTACATATCCATCTATTCATTAATCTAGACCAGGCAGCCTGGAATAGCCATTCCAGTACTTAACTCATCGAAATCAATCTGCCTGTGGTTGTGTCTGCATCAGGTGGAGACCATAGGTGATGCCTACATGGTGGTAGGTGGCGTGCCCATCCCAGTGTCCAGTCATGCTGAGAGGGTGGCCAACTTCGCCCTGGGCATGGTCATAGCAGCTAGGGAGGTCATCAACCCCATCACAGGGGGGCCTATCCAGGTGAGACCCACAGATGGCTGGTGTGTTTGAATGCTGGATAGATTTTTCACAATATTTTTGTAACATCTCTATTCTATTGATCCAAATCCAAAGGGTTGTAATTTCCATGCCCTTGTTTTTCTTTTTGAGCTGATCTTTCTCAGTTCTCCTGCTAGTTTATTATCACAATACAATACCTCTCTCTGTGTCTGAGGCTGGTCTATTGGGCAACACAGCCGCCAGCAGCACATAAAGGTCAACCCCCATTGTGGATAAGACTCCTTCCACTAGTCAATGCTCATTTCCACCTATTTCTGTCTCAATAAAGTAAAAATATCCCACAAAATATATTTAAAAAACAAACAATACCTCTCTGCTGTAGATCCGTGTGGGTGTACACAGCGGGCCAGTTCTAGCTGGTGTGGTGGGGGAGAAGATGCCTCGGTACTGCCTGTTCGGAGACACAGTAAACACGGCGTCTCGCATGGAGAGCCATGGCCTCCCCAACAAGATCCACCTCAGCCCCAGTGTTTACCTGTAAGACCTCAGCTCATGTCACATGACTGAACTGCAGGAAATTAAATCAATCAAGCAATCGATCAAGAAAGCAAGCCAGCAATTTATTTAGAAAGCCCTTTTTACATCAAATGTTGTCAAAAGTGCTTGATGATTTGTTGGATGATGGACTGATTTATTGATTTATTAATTGAGTGCTTGGTTGGTTGAGCCCATAGGGCTCTGTTCAAAAGTAGTGCACTATATAAGGGAAAGGGTTCCATTTGGGACGAAGGCTTTGTTTTTATATGTCTTCCTCCTCCAGGGTTCTGAAAGACAAGGGCTTCATGATCCAGGAGCGAGGAGAGATCGATGTGAAGGGGAAGGGCAGGATGTCCACCTACTTCCTGGAAGGGAACCTGACCGCCACGGAGCACGAGATCATGGGCCGTTCAGTTAAGGAGGCCGACTCGGGCCGTGCGTCTGTACAGTCGGCACGGGACTGCAACACAGAGGCAGCCCTGTACAGACCTGGTAAACAAGGTTCTCCTGTCTGTCTGCCTCTCAACTACTAAAAATACACACCTTTATAAATATATAGTACACCTGAGAAAATGTCTTAGATGTGTGTCTAACCTTGTTGCACCCTATTTGTGTGTCTAATTTGAGGTAGCTCAGCCTCAGTGTGCATTATCTCAACAGGTTTTCTGTTCCCCGATATTTATGGCGCATTTAGTCATAATCACCACAGAGACAAACACTAACCCCATTCTAGCTTCCCTTTCATGGCTGTGGTATATTGTTAATGCCTCACTCTAAAGCTAGACCTTTTTGTTGTAATCTATAATCCCACAGCCATCCAGAGGGTGCAGAGTGAGGACAGGAATCCTGTAGTGCCCATGGAGTATGGAGACAGCCTGGCCGACCCGCCGCCCTCAGTCCAGCTCACTGAACCCCAGCCACAAGTCAGAGCCAAGAGCCTCAAAGGTGCCTCCTCCTCTTTCTTTTATTCGATAATTCGTTCTTTTTTTCTTTTTATTGAATGATATTCTTTAATATGTACATTTTATTTAAGTATTATATTCGTAGTATCTTGTATTCTTTATCTTATTCTAAGATGATCTTTAAGTCACAGGTAAAAGACTGCTCCTCCATTTCTTTTACATTTCTCCTATTCGTTACCTCCATTGCCTTCCACTCTACCTGCAGTGGTGACTCACTGTGTGTGTTTCACAGGAAAACCTCGGGACTCAGAGAGCTACGGCAGTCTCCACAGTGACAACAAGTCAGTGGAGGGAGGTCTCCCCAAACCAGATCACCAGCTGACCAGAGCAACCTTGTCCCAGAGTCCCACTCCCATAGAGGCTGAGGCTCCTCATTCCACCAAACACATCCGGACCAGTTTCTGTGTGGTCCTCTGAGCTGTTGTAGTACTATCCAGACTAGTCACTGTAGCCCCGTTTATACCTGTTGCTAACACATACGTCCTTGATCCTGATCTTGTCATCATTCTGATTGTGCCCACATTTTAGCTGTTGCTATTAAATATTAAAATGTGTCTCTTATCCTTGTGACCAGATTTCCTGGTACCTCCATGTATGCAATACAATAATTTAAGACACATATTGATAAGTCAATGGTGCCAACTGTCAATGATTTTAGAGGGAGGGATAATGATGATTTAACAAGTTTTACTGTCCAGATCAGCCTAAGATATTCAGACACAATGCTTCCCTAACTACCTCCAGAGGTTGTCAGGAACATGAGATCACAATACATATTCTAATCGTCTACACCTGTCTAAAAAGGTGGGCACAATTCGAATGTGAACAAGATCAGGCAAAGGACGCATGTTAGCACCAGGTATAAACTGAGCTTAAGTGACCCACCCATTCAATTGGATCACAACTGCTGGAATATAGGACATTCAATTAAATTGGACTATCTCTGCTGATGAGCCTATACTCTGAGACTACAGTGTTTTATGAATATTGAAATTACAGTGTCTATGGTCATCTTGCTAATGTTTCATTTTATGTGATCTCTCCCCTGGAGCACTGCTATCTATGTGATATATAGAAGTCAACTGTAACCAGACTTGTACCTCTGGTCCAGGGCACTATGAACCAAGATGGCGGAGCAGTAAGACGTGTTTGTTTCCTTCCCATGTTTTTCTTTATTTTTTTGTATACATTTCATTATATTTCAATCTCTTTTTTCCATTTTCGAATTAAATATACCTTCTTGCAACCCGCCTCACCCAATGTGGTACGAATCTGCTACTTTTTAGACCTTATAACTGGAACCTCCATCATCAGCTAGCAAGTTAATAAGCTACTAGCTTTTTAGTCATTGTTAGCCACTGCTAGCGGTCTTTATCTTTAGCTCGGACTCCAGCCGCTTTAGCCCGGATAGCCTGGATAATACCTGCCAGTCTGCACAGCACGATATCAGCCCTGAGCATATCGGACTGCTTTTTTCCTCCACTACATCACCAGATTCCTGCTGCAAGCTCTGGGCTATTACACCGGATCTTCGCAGCTAGCTAGTTGCTACCGAGTGGCTATTGTGGCTAACGCCCTTGTCCAGGAGCATCCACCAGCTAGCCTCGGGCTAGGCCCATGTCCCGTCTAGCAAACGAAGTACACCAATTACATCTGCTGATGTAATTTATGAAGTTATTCGGCCGATGTGCTCTCAACCAACCTCTGTGTCGTGGATGTTGGTGTTGATCTATCTGCTAGCCCCGACCTGCTATAGCTTCCTGAACGCCGTGTCTCCCGCAGGCCTTGCATAGGAATCTACTACCGAACGGCTCCCTGTTTCATCATTGCTGCCCACTGCAATCTGGTTTCCGAGCTGGTCACGGGTGCACCTCAGCCACACTCAAGGTCCTAAACGATATCATAACCACCATCAATAAAAGACATTACTGTGCAGCCATCTTCATCGACCTGTCCAAGACCTTCGACTCTGTCAATCACCGTATTCTTATTGGCAGACTCAACAGCCTTGGTTTCTCTAATGACAGCCTCGCCTGGTTCGCAAACATCTTCTCAGATATAGTTGTGTGTCAAATCAGAGGGCCTGTTGTCCGGACCTCTGGCAGTCTCTATGGGGGTGCCACAGGGTTCAATTCTCGGGACGACTCTTTTCTCTGTATATGTCAATGATGTTGCTCTTGCTGCAGGTGATTATTTGATCCAAATCTACGCAGACGACACCATTCTGTATACACCTGGCCCTTCTTTGGACACCGTGTTAACAAACCTCCAAATGAGATTCAACGCCATATTACACTCCTTCCGTGGCCTCCAACTGTTCTTAAATGCTAGTAAAACTAAATGCATGCTCTTCAACCGATTGCTGACCGCACCTGCCCACCCGACTAGCGTCACTACTCTGGACGGTTCTGACTTTTCTGGCTAGACACCTAGGTATTTATCATTGTCCACATATTCACATTTATAGTTGTCCACATATTCACATACTCTCCTTCCAGACTCACATTAAGCATCTCCAATCCAAAGTTAAATCTAGAATTGGATTCCTATTTCGCAACAAAGCCTTCTTCACTCATGCTGCCAAACATACCCTCGTAAAACTGACCATCCTCCCGGTCCTTGACTTCGGCGATGTCATTTACAAAATAGCCTCCAACACTCTACTCAGCAAATTGGATGCAGTCTTATCACAGTGCCATCCGTTTTGTCACCAAAGCCCCATATACTACCCACCACTGCTACCTGTATGCTCTCGTTGGCTGGTCCTCGCTACATATTCGTGGCCAAACCCACTGGCTCCAGGTCATCTATAAGTCTTTGCTATGTAAAGTGCCGCCTTATCTCAGCTCACTGGTCACCATAGCAACAACCACCTGTAGCACGTGCTCCAGCAGGTATATTTCACTGGTCATCCCCAAAGCCAACACCTCCTTTGGCCGCCTTTCCTTCCAGTTCTCTGCTGCCAATGACTGGAACGAATTGCAAAAATCACTGAAGTTGGAGACATATCACCCTCGCTAACTTTAAGCGTCAGCTGTCAAAGCAGTTTACCAATCGCTGCAGCTGCTCACAGCCCATCTGTAAATAGCCCATCCAACAAACTACCTACCTCATCCCCATATTTGTTTATGTTTTTCTGATCTTTTGCACACCAGTATTTCTACTTGCACATCCTCATCTGCACATATATCACTCCAGTGTAAATTGCTAAATTGTAATGACTTTGCCAGTATTGGCCTATTTATTGCCTTACCTCCTTACTTCATTTGCACACACTGTATACAGATGTTTCTATTGTGTTCTTGACTGTACGCTTGTTTATCCCACATGTAACTCTGTGTTGTTGTTTGTGTCACATTGCTTTGCTTTATCTTGGCCAGGTTGCAGTTGTAAATGAGAACTTGTTCTCAACTGGCCTACCTGGTTAAATAAAGGTGGACAATTTTTTATAATTGTGTGCATAGGTAACTCGTTGTCATTGTGTGATGGGACCAGAGCTACCAGACTGCAGGGTTGGATTGGAATTAATATGGAAATACTGGAAATACACATGGCATGTCTTTGAAAAATATTAAAATACACAAATATTCAAATCATTGCATTTGAACCCAGGACTGTTTAGTCCCTTAGACCGCTGCGCCACTCGGGAGCCCCTATTTCTAGGAAGTTATTTGAAAATACTTTCGAATACTTCAATTAGAAGTAGCTGATTTGGCAAAAAAAAATGCAATACTATAAGGGTGGCTACTTTGAAGAATCTAAAATATATTTTGATTTGTTTAACACTTTTTTGGTTACTACATGATTCCATATGTGTAATTTCATAGTTTGATGTCTTCACTATTATTATACCGTGTAGAAAATAGTAAAAATAAAGAAAACCTTTGAATGAGTAGGTGTGTCCAAACTTTTGACTCGTACTGTATATATGAGTGATAGACATACTAAGGTTGTCCATTTACATACATATAATTTGTATTTCCTGATAAGGTATTTGACAGTCCTGTGCCAATATTATATTGTCTATGAAGTTTTAATGCGTTAAAAAATAAATGTAGCCTCCTATTATTATTTTTTTAAACGGTTGAAGACTATTTTTAAGCATAAAATATTAAAACACCCAAGCAATAAGATATAATTTTATATTATGAAAAAGTCAATCGTGTGTGTAAATATTATATCTAGAAAAAGAATGAACAAACCTTAACATTTATAATAAGACTGTAATATTTAATAAAGACAACATATTTAAAGTTAGACAAAATAATGAAGTACTTATTGACTATTTACAAATTATATACTGTATGATATAGGCCTACTTTTCCTTTCAGCAGAACCAAAGCAGATAAAATAACTTGCGCTGGGAATTAATTTACTTCATTTACTGTACATGACTACCAAGGTAAAGAAGGGACCATATTAATTTTGAGAGAATAAAATAAAATCTGTAATAAGGAACACCCTGGTTCTAATGAATTAGTGTTCTCTCTGTCTTGACCCAATGCAAAATATTGATATTCCAATTTTTTTTTCTCAAAGCCACCCTACATTACATAGTTAAGAAAGACAAGTGATGACCCTGAAATTCACCAAGAGGCTGCATGCCCAGTGCTCTGGAAAAAAAGAGACTATACTGTCACTAAAACGATCGTCACCTGCAGCGTTCTCAAGGTTCCGATTGACACGATGGGCTGCAGGCCCGGACATCTGATCCGTGGAGGGAGTGTTGTGATGGTGTTGCAACAGAGGGAGGGCTGGCGGCTCATCACTGACGACCGGGCGTTTGATCACCTCGGCCGTATGGAAACAACACCTGTAACCGGAGTCTCCGTGTGTGGAGTTCTGGTCAGGTGCGATAAAATCAATCTTCTGGCTGACCTAAAAAACCATGTAGCTGACACTCTGCCCTAGATACTGTTTGTGTGACAGGCCCATTTATGTAGACCTAACTCCCTGCTCTTCACATATTTATGGGCTATAGATTAAATATTGTCCCGCCACCTGTCGCCATCCATCTTCACTTTACGAATCCGTCTCCGCAATCGCATCCAGATCTGTCAGATGGTTGGCCAGAACTGGTCGGTTGGTGTAGATGTTATCCACGGGCAGAAGAAATGTGACCGTCTTTACTTTGGTCCTGCAAAATAAGAGGGAATTAATAGCAACCTAAGCGATATTCTACATTTAGTTTTAAATTTGGTTATCTAAAAGTTCTGGTGAGGTTGGATGAGAAGGCCCACTGGACCACTCACCTGTTTTTGTGCACATATTCTTGGAGAAATAACCTGTTGGTTAACTTCTTTGCAGTGGTGCTGAACTCGTCTCGTGTGGAATTCCCGAAGACGGATGGGGCCCTTCCGTGGACTTCCTCGTGAAGTCGACCCCAACTTGAGTTACTTCCTTTCGCAACATCTCTATTCTTCGACACCCTATCTTCGCTCTCACTCTTCCTGATCACACTTGGCATGTTGGAGGCGATTGAGTATCTCCGGACAGTCATTACAATGTTCTCTGTGAAACCAATAAACCAAATTGATCAGATTATTTTGTTCAAACTAGGCCTAGCTTTAAATAGCCCAATTTCAAACAATGTTGATATATTACAATTGTTTGCTTTACCTTGCTGCTAAAAACGAAAAAATGCCGTTACAACTTAATAGCTTAATAGTGCGACTTTACCCTTGTATTGCCGCTCGAGTGCGGGCGCGGACGCATTTCGTCTCAGGTTCATGTGGGATGGGTTGTCGTCAGCCCCGGTCCTGGGCTGTCCTGCCGGTGAATACGGATTCGGTTCCCCTTGGTCAGTCCCAATCGTCGGCTGACCGATTTCCCCCCTTAGCACACTGTTCTCGGTCTCGAGCTTCTTGATTTCGTTGCGCATCTCCATGATCACCTGTGCGAGGCTCCGGCTGCTCTCCATGGTGCTGGAATTCCGCTGCCAGAACCACGGCTTCCCATACAACCGAGACTCGTGCAAGAGGAGCTCGCTTTGCTGCGGTTTTAACATGCTGCCTGTACTAGCTCTCTGCCAGTCTCTGTCGGAGTCTCTCAATCTCAATCTAGATCTTGTGCAAAGACGATTATGTCGCCTTTCACCACTTATACAGCCGAAAGGGCTCGGGTGATCAGCCATCAGCAATGTTTTATTAATTGGCGCGGGGTGTCGTGTTTCAGGAAAAGCATGCTGCGGAATGAACAATGGACAAGGAGGTGAAATCCTTGGTCCGAACATTTCAGCAAAGCAGGTAAACTATAATAACCTGTTGTCTTGAATTAAAGGTAGGCTAGACCATTGTGTGAATCTGATCATGAGGCAGATTACAATTGTACCCTGGGGCAAATTATGTGTATCTCCTTCCCACCACCCACAACACCTATAATATTCATTACTAATAGTCAACAAATATCAACTATTAATATAGGGTGAAAAAACAACCTGCAGACACATTATAGTTGCTCTCTTTTATTTAATGAAACGCCTCAATAAAAAGGTGTCATAAATGGACGAGAAGGTTCTATTAGGCTACTATAGGTTTTGATGGGTTTAGGTCGGATGACATCAGGTTCATTTATCTGTTACCAGAGAGACTGCAGCCACCAGAACCAAACGAAACATTACACGTTTACACATTGCAGCACGTGCACAGCAAAGTAGACACATGCTCATGTGATATCGCTCACAACAGGTTGGTTGTCACAGATTGGTTGGGTCCCATTGTGATAATAAATATGGAACAAAAAATACATGGTTATCACTCACGTTCATTAATAGTTTAAAAAGTCGCCTCCCGACCTTTTTAGGCTACTCAAGTATTTCATATCTACTGCTTCTGATATTGCTATGTAGCCCAGACTGTTGTCTCTTCCCTAATTATATATGACGTGAATCTTCGTTTTTTTAATACTCTTTTATATATTCTTATGCGTTGACTCCCTATTCGCCAGGATCTAATTAACTATCTGCTACATGACTTCAAGAAGGCATAAGGCCGAAAGTATGCTCAAGTTTATTTTTTATCAGCACCTTGCACTTTCCGTTTTTGTATTCTTATGAGCATTGATTAAGTTAATTATATTATTTTTGCATTTCGGCCTCCTTTGGTCTAATTGATTTATTTAAATTGACTGATTTCTTTATACTAACTGTAACTCAGTAAAATAGTTGAATGTTGCGTTTATATTTTTTGTTCAGTATATAGGCTATTTTCTCATCCAACGTGAGAAAGGTGCACGGATCTTTAATTGCATTGTCCCAGCCATTAACATATGGGAGACAGTAGCTGTGTGCGTAGGTAAAATCACAGGTGAGCCCGAAAAAAAGCCATATTACAACCTATTTGGTGTGATAATTGCGTTGTTTGCTCTATAACCTGTTAATTCATATGCCTTGCGACCGTGATATATGGGCCTAAAGGCCGAGACGATAAGAATTCTACTAGCTACATATTGATATCCCATCCTCTCAGGCCAGGGGCACTAAAATGTATGAATTAATGGCTGGATCAGAATCGCCTTTATAATCATTGATCAGTATGGAGAATTTAAGTAAAACCAAATATCTATCTTCATCCATGGGTAATTTAGAAAAGGGCCAACTTTAGGTAGCTAGCTAGCCACCGGAGGACAACAACAACACAAGGAGACACAACAATTTAAGTTGTTTCTGTCAATGATGTATGCTAGTGGTCTCAATGCTTTTTGATAGGAGTGACGCTGGCTTCCCTTGACAATTTTTGGAGGTTTGCAAGGACCTTGACACTTTTTGAATTCGCTCAGTTTAGCTCAATGCTGATTGGCATTTTTTTCTCAAGGGAGGCCAAATTCTCGTTGGCTTCCCTTGCATTCCATTCAATTCTACTGGCGGCAACTCGTTTGGACCAGACAGCATCAGATTGACGGCCTACATGTAGAGACAGCGTTGTTTCGCTCGCTGGAATGCTTTCTCTGGTGAGATACATTCAGCCTCTTGTCAATTTAAGGAAAATTCTTTTTTTTTTCTTGGTACATTTTTTTGGGGAAGCCTGGCTTCCCTTGGCATTCATGAATACACGCCACTTGTAAAGGATTGTTTTTTGTTGTAGGCAACAATTTTCCTTGAAACAGACCGACAGGTCAATATGGGGGGTTTCTAATCTTACTACCACTATGGTATCAGATATTCTAGAATGTTGGCAACATCATGGACACAAGCTGAAGCTGCCTCCACGTTATTTTAACTTAGGCTATTGGACTTGCAACCAACAATTCATATTGAATTAATTTGAGTTGATAACAAATCAAATAATCAAACCGATTCCCAGTGGGATGATGACACACAAACGCTCCAAAGCAATTTTTGTGCAATCCAAAGTAAAATGGTAGGATAGCGCAGTAAACGCATCATCTATTTAATAAAAAAATTCAGCATAACCATTTAATTTAAAACATACATTTCATTTGTTTTTCAGCCATGCAGCTCAAATATTGGAGGAAGGAAGAAAAGGTAGGATAGCCTAAACAATGCTGAGTTGAATTACAATGCTGTAATGAGCTAGGCTATTACATGTAGGTTTATGCCTATAAGATAGGGTGCCTTTAGAAACTATTCAGACCCCTTGACTTCTTCCACATTTTGTTGTGTTACAGACAGAATTGAACATTTATTAAATTGAGATTTTGTGTCACTGGCCTACACACAATACCCAATGATGTCAAAGTGGATTTATGTTTTTAGAAATGTTTACAAATTATTTTAAAAATGAAAAGCTGAAATGTCATAAGTTAATAAGTATTCAACCCCTTTCTTGTGTGAAATAACAGTGTTTAACATGATTTTTGATTGACTACTTCATCTCTGTACCACACACATACAATGATCTGCAATGACCCTTAGTCGAGAGGTGAATTTCAAAAACAGATTCAAACAGATTCAACCACAAAGAACAGTAAAACATTTAAAAATCAGACTTTGAATATCCCTTTGAGCATAGTGAAGTTATTAATTACACTTTGGATGGTGTATCAATACAAGTTGTTATATTTTTTGTTGTGCTTTATGGTATTTGCCTCGTGACTCCTGCGTGCTTTGTTGATTATGAACTTGCTTGTTAGCCCAACCTTGGGACAGACTATGTTTTCTTCCCCACACTAGGGACTCTGACTCTCTATTGGTTAAATGGACTCTTGGCCTCCCATCCTATTCTAACCACCTCTCGCCGGCTGTGTATTCATGTTACCTGATGAAATTGCTGTACAATATGATCTTGTTGCCATCTGATGCACATTCAAATGTCATAAAAAATCAACACTGCAGATTTCTCCCTGTCCTCTCCTGTGCCCTGATTGTATTACTGCTGATGATATCTGGAAATGTGCATGTACACCCTGGCCCATCTACTGTTGCTAGCCTCAATTCTGACTTGTGCTCTGATATCTGTTTCACTGATTTCTGCTCTCATAAAAGCCTGGGTTTTCTGCACGTTAACACTAGAAGCTTAATACCTAAAATAGATCATTTGGAAGTGTGGGTTCACAGCTCCAATCCAGATGTGTTGGTCATTACTGAGACGTGGTTAAGAAAGACTGTTTTGAACACTGATCTTAACCTTTCTGGTTATAACCTTTTTCAGCAAGACATATCTCCGAAAGTTGGTGGAGTGGCAATCTCCACCAAGGAACACCTTCAGTGCTCAGTTGTCTCCACCAAGTCTGTCTCCAAACAATTTGATTTGCTGGTTTTAAGCATTAAACATTCTTTGTTGACCGTTGCTGGGTGTAATCGTCCACCATCAGCACCGGCCTGAGACGGAGACCTAACGAAAAGATCAGCAGTTAAGGCTGCTCTCGAGCGGCTAGATGTTCTTTACCATTCGACCATCAGATTTGCCACCATGCTCCTTATAGGACACATTACTGCACTCTATACTCTTCTGTAAACTGGTCATCTCTGTATACCCGTTTCAAGAGACACTGGTTGATGCTTATTCATAAAACCCTCTTAGACCCCACTCCCCCCTATCTGAGATACCAACTGCAGCCCTCATCCTCCACATACAACATCGGTTTTGCCAGTCACATTCTGTGGTATTGTGTGTAGATGGGTGAGAAAATAAATATTTGAGCAATTTTAAAATCCGACTGTAAAACAACAAAATGAGGAATAAATCAAGGGTTATGACTATTTTCTGAAGGCACCGTAATCAGATGATAAAACTGGATACCAATTTCCTGGTTAAAACAGCTTTAAGAAATGTGATTGGAATTTGCACAACTGTGTCACGTTCTGACCTTAGTTCCTTTGTTTTGTCTTTGTTTTAGTATGGTCAGGGCGTGAGTTGGGGTGGGCAGTCTGTTTGTTTTTCTATGTTGTATATCCTGGTATGATTCTCAATCAGAGGCAGGTGTCGTTAGTTGTCTCTGATTGAGAATGGAAGGAGAGAGGAAAGCTGAGCATGAGCACTTGATAAGAAAAATTCAGGAGTTGGAGATAAGCGTGAAGTGGGAGCAGAATAAATCTGTGGACGTACAGAAAGCTCATAGGGAACTTCTGTCCTGAATTAGACAGGTCTAAAAAGGAGAGGACAGATTTGAAATTTAATAAACATTGTCAAGGCAATTTTAGTTATTGTTGATTATTTAATTTCTTGAGGCCCTTTCCTTCTACTTCTTCTACCTCTAGTAGCCTTTAAGTGTGCTCTGCCATTGAGACAGGTGCCACTGGTCACAACAGTAAGTGCAACTAATAACAACCAACCTAAAGCAAAAACACATATAATGTATTTGCATATATAAAGCCTCAATTATAAATAGCACTCACTTTGGATTAGGGACTGCAAAAATACTTTACTAACAATTAGTATATATATGGTTTATTAATCAGAGAACACACAGTCTATAAATGCCTTATAAATGGTTTATTACGGACCCTTAAAATAAAGTGTTATCCATCCTAGTTGTGAATGAATAAAAACATACAGTACCAGTCAAAAGTTTGGACACACCTACTCATTCAAGGCTTTTTCTTTATGTTTACTATTTTCTACATTGCAGAATAATAGTGAAGACATCAAAACTATGAAATAACACATATGGTATCATGTAGTAACCAAATCAAAATATATTTATATTTGAGATTCTTCAAAGTACTCACCCTTTGCCTTGATGACAGCTTTGCACACTCTTGGCATTCACTTTTTTGGTTACTACATGATACCATATGTGTTATTTAATAGTTTTGATGTCTCACTTTTATTCTGCAATGTAGAAAATGGCAAACATAAAGAAAAACCCTTGACTGAGTAGGTGTGTCCAAACTTTTGACTGGTACTGTGTATTAGACAGAGAAGAAAATCACAGAATAAATCCCTTAAAGATGACCATTGGCTATTATAATATCTCATAACAGCCTAACTACATATTTCAAATTAGTGCTGGTCAAGTGTTTCCCCCTGCCCACTTAGCTAAGTGTTTAAATATTAGGCTAGATATAATGTAATAGAAGAAAACATAGATAGAAGGATAGAGAGGGACTGCCAGTTCCTTAAAGTTTTGGCTGTTTTCTTCTATTGAATTCAACATGCAACCTTCTGTGTTTGTCAAAGAACGATGCCGGGACTAGTTTATGTGGATGCGGATAGATTTCCAGTGTTGTGCTTCGTTTCACACACGGTTTTCGTATTTTTCTGTCAAGAAGTGACAGGCTTTTCAGCGAATGAAATAAGCGGGAGATAGGCAGGACTTCACAGCCTTCAATGCATTGGCTATGCAATGTAATCCGACACCAGAGTCACTTGTTACTCCAGCTCATATACCCACACACTGGGCTATAGCTACTGAGATATAGAAGCTAATAAACATTGATGAAACAATTCAAATAGACAAAGAGTCCCCAAATTGACCTTTATTGTAATACATGATGACTTGTGTTTAGTGAAAAGCACTGTATACATATCAAGTAGATGGCTACATTGTTACAAAAGCCATTATAAACTGGGTGGGTCAAGCCATAATGCTGATTGGCTGACAACCGTGGTATGTCAGACCATATACCACGGGTCTTACAAAACATTTATTTTTACTGCTCAAATTATGTTGGTAACCTGTTTATGATAGCAATAAGGCACCTCAGGGGGTTGTGATATATGGCCAATATACCACGGCTAAGGGCTGTGTCCAGGCACTCTGCGTTACGTCGTACTTAAGAACAGCCCTTAGCCGTGGTATATTGGCCATGTACCCCACCTCTTCGGGCCTTATTGCTTAAATCTAATGAGCTGTTAGGCCATATTGCATGTAGCCTAGTGTCTAAATTATCCCCCTTACCTAATTGCAATATACAGCCAAAATATTAGGCCTAACTGGCCTAATATGTCAGTGTGCGTGAGTGTGTCCTACTCTGTTTTCTTCCTTCCCAGACTGCACCGCAGCAGCTGATCTGTAATTTCTCAGAGACACAGACACAGCACTCGGACCAGTAGTACCAGAACTTTTCACAAATAAGTTGATTCATTTCACACATTTAGCAGTGTCGGCCTCAAGAGCCTTTATTTTGTTCTCTAACTGTTTCGGCATCACCTTTCTGTTTGATGATGCGCGTTTGACTTTGAATACGCAACCTCAGCTAATCAGAAAACAAGGCAGGCCTATCTTGGTATCCAAATGCTGGACATACAATGTGGTAAAAGCAGAACAAACGCAACATATTGACACAGAAATGTGTATGTGTGTGTGTGTGTACATAAAAAACAAACATAGATGTAGGCCTATTTCTGTTATTGTTGCATACATTGACTGCAGAGCCCTATGTGCCCAAGTCAAAAGTGGTGCACTGTAAAGGGAATAGGGTACCATTGGGATACAATCCTGATCTTGTTTCTTTGCCCAATTTTCCCTTTTCATAACACCAGTAATTAACCCTGCCCCAGGTTTTGCTGTCGTGATGACGGATGGCCAAGCCATCACCATTTGTCACTACAAATGATTTACTGTAAACAAACTTTACCACGAAAAAGAGGCAAAAGCATAGCTCGAGTGCCAGTATTTTTATGCTATGCAAACTCCTTTGGCTTGACAACGTTTGTCACACCCTGGTCAAAGTATTTTGTGTTTATCTTTATTTATTTGGTCAGGCCAGGGTGTGGCATGGGTTTTTGTATGTGGTGTGTATGTATGGGGATTGTAGCTAGTGGGGTGTTCTAGCTAAGTCTATGGCTGTCTGAAGTGGTTCTCAATCAGAGGCAGGTGTTTATCGTTGTCTCTGATTGGGAACCATATTTAGGCAGCCATATTCTTTGAGTTTGTCGTGGGTGATTGTCCTTAGTGTCATTGTTCTTTGTTAGGTTACACAAGTATAGGCTGTTTCGGTTTTCGTTAAGTTTATTGTTTTGGTAGTGTTTGTGTTTAGTGTGTTACTTCATTAAACATGGATTGCAATAGACACGCCGCATTTTGGTCTGACTCTCCTTCTCATCAAGAAAACCGTTACAACGTTTGATAAACTACACTGAGTGAAAATATAAAAGCAACATATAAAGTGTTGGTCCCATGTTTCATGAGCTGAAATAAAAGATCCCAGAAATGTTCCATATGTACAAAAATCTTATTTTTCTCAAATGTTATGCACAATTTTTTTTATGTCCCTGATAGTGAGCATTTCTCCTTTGCCATTATAATCCATCCACCTGACAGGTGTGGTATATCAAGAAGCTGATTAAACAGCATGATCATTACACAGGTGCACCTTAAGTTGGGAACAATAAAAGGCCACTAAAATGTGCAGTACTGTCACAACACAATGCCACAGATATCTCAAGATGAGGGAGCGTGCAATTGGCATGCTGACTGCAGGAATGTCCACCAGAGCTGTTGCCAGGTAATCAAATCATATCAAATTTATTTATAAAGCCCTTCTTACTGATATCAACTGAGATCTCAAAGTTGTTAAGGATTTCTTCCTCTTCCTCTGAAGAGGAGGTATAGCAGGGATCGGACCAAAATGCAGCGTAGTTATTATTAAACATCTTTAATAAAGATGATGACAAACAATACAAAACAATAAACATAAAAAACCTAAACAGCCTTATCTGGTGCAAACAAACACAGAGACAGGAACAATCACCCACGAAACACTCAACGAATATGGCTGCCTAAATATGGTTCCCAATCAGAGACAACGATAAACACCTGCCTCTGATTGAGAACCACTCTAGGCAACCATAGACTTACCTAGACAACTCTACTACACCACAATCCCATAACCTACAAAAACCCCAAGACAAAACACACCACATAAATAACCCATGTCACACCCTGGCCTGACCAAAATAATAAAGAAAACACAAAATACTTAGACCAGGGCGTGACAAAAGTGCTGTACAGAAAACCAGACTAAAACCCCAAACAGCAAGCAATGCATGTTTGGGATGCTCTGGATTGATGTGTACAACAGCATGTTCCAGTTCCCACCAATATCCAGCAACTTCGCACAGCTATTGAAGAGGAGTGGGATAACATGCCACAATCAGCCTGATCGACTCTATGCGAAGATGTGTCATGCTGCATTAGGCTAAATGGTGGTCACACCAGATGCTGAATGGTTTTCTGATCCACGGCCCTAACTTTATTTTAAAGGTACAGTAGCTGTGACCAACAGATACATATCTGTATTCCCAGTCATGTGAAATCCATAGATAAGGGCCTAATGAATTCATTTCTGTAACATATACACTGGGAGTCAGAAAGCAAGTGCAGGTGGTGAGTTTAATAATAAACGGAACATCGACCAATACAACAAACCTGAGTGGCATATAGAAATGAAACACATAAACTATACTGACTGGGGAAAGACCCTAAGGGGAGTGCCAGATATAGGGAAGGTAATAAGTGAGGTAATGGAGTCCAGGTGTGTCTGATGTGCAGGTGCATGTAATGATTGATGCCAGGTGTGCATAATGATGGATAGTATACCGGCAACGTTGAACGCCAGAGGGGAGGAGCGGGAGTAGACATGACAATTTAAATGAACTGATTTCCTTATATTGTCATATCCTGACCATAGAAAGCCTGTATTTTCTATGGTAGAGTAGGTCAGGGCGTGACTAGGGGTTTTAGTCTAGTTTACGTGGGGTCCTAGGTTTGTTTTTCTATGATGGTGTTTGTGTATGATTCCCAATTAGAGGCAGCTGGTAATCGTTGTCTCTAATTGGGGATCATACATTTTTGCATTTTTCCACCAGTGGGTTATGGGAAATTGTTTATGTTTAGTTGCCTGTCAGCACTGCATTGTCGTCACGTTTCGTTTGTTGTTTTGTTTTTTCTAAGTTTCACTGTCTAATAAATATGTGGAACTCTACGTACCTTGGTCCGTTTCTACGAACGAACGTGACATATATGAACTGTAACTCAGTTAAATCCTTGTTGCATGTGGTGTTAATATTTTTGTTCATTATAAGTTTGGCTAGACAATGACAGCAATGGAGTAGACAAGACCACAGCCAGATCTGGGACCAGTCTAGTAAAAGAGTTGTTCATCACTTGTGTGGCAATTGCAAAGGTTGGATATTGAGTGAATATAAATGGTAGCTCGCTGCCCTGTTCCAAGATGGCGTAGCAGTGCAGAAGCTGTTTGTCTTTCTCCTGAGTAAATTTTGTATTTTTCATCTTTTTTTTGTAAATATTTCAATATTTTTAATCTCTTTTTCCATTTTTAAAATTAAATATACCTTCCGGTAACCCACCTCACCCAATGTGATACGGAACCTCCATCAGAAGCTAGCCATCAGTAGCTAACCAGCTAATTAGCTGCTAGCTATTTAGTCATTGTTAGCCACTGCTAGCAGCCTTTACCTTTAGCATAGACACCAGACACTTTTAGCCTGGATAATACTTGCCAGCCTGCCAGTCTGCATATTGGACTGTTTTTCTCCACTACAACACCGGATTCCTGCCGTAAGCCCTGGACCATTACTCCAGATCTTCGCAGCTAGCTAGCTGCCACCGAGTGGCCCAGCCTCAAAGCTAGCCTTGAGCCAGGCCCATCTCCCGGCCTGCTCAGTGGACCCTATGATCACTCGGCTACACAGCTGATGCCTCCTGGATTCTTCACTAACACGACTAGAATCCACTACACCACCGGTTTCCTGCCGTAGGCTCTGGACGTTTGCATCGGATCATCGCTGCTAGCTAGCTGCTACCGAGTGGCTATAGTGGCAAACGCCCTTGTCCCGAAGCTAGCACCAGTTAGCCGCAAGCCAGGCGCATCTCCCGGCTAGCAAACAAAATTACTCCAGCTACAATACCTCTTTTGCCACTGGCCTGGGCGCTTTATCGACACGGAGCCGCGCCGTTCCATCACGACTGGTCTGCCAACGTAATTCCATCCGTTGTGCCCTCAACCGGCCTTTGCCGGACGTCGGAGCAAACATTTCTACTAGCCCCGGCAGGCTAACTTTTTTTTTTAACGCAGCGTCTCCCGCTTGCTAGTGTAGTAACGACTACCTAACGGCTTCCTTGTTTCATCTATTGCTGTTCACTGGACCCTATGTTCACTTGGCTACATAGCTGATGCCTGCTGGATTGTTCATTTACCACGGTACTCCATTTAGTTTATTTTGTTTATCTCTCGCCCCCAGTCTCGAACTCAGGCCCTTTGTGTAGTTAACTGACCCTCTCTGCCCAGTCAACACCATTTTACCTGTTGTTGTTGTCTTAGCTAGCTCTCCCAATCAACACCTGTGATTGCTTTATGCCTCGCTTTGTCTCTCTCTAATGTCAATATGCCTTGTATACTGTTGTTTAGGATAGTTATCATTGTTTTAGTTCACTGCGGAGCCCTTAGTCCCAATCAACATACCTCAGATACCTCTTTTGTCCCACCTCCCACACATGCGGTGACCTCACCCAGCATAACTAGTACGTCCAGAGATGCAATCTCTGTTATCGTCACTCAATGCCTAGGTTTACCGCCACTGTACCCGCACCCTACCATACCCGTCTGTCTGTACATTATGCCCTGAATATATCCTACCACCCCCAGAAATCTGCTACTCTGTCCCCAACGGACTAGACAACCAGTTTTGATAGCCTTTAGCCGTACCCTTATTCTATTCCTCCTCTGTTCCTCGGGTGATGTGGAGGTTAACCCAGGCCCTGCGTGTCCCCAGGCGCTCTCATTGGTTGACTTCTGTAAAAGCCTTGGTTTCATGCATGTTAACATCAGAAGCCTCCTCCCTAAGTTTGTTTTACACACTGCTTTAGCACACTCCATCAACTTTGATGTCCCAGGCCCTGGGACACGGCAAGTGTCTGAATCCTGGCTTAGGAAGGCCATCATAAATTCTGAAATTTCCATCCCCAACTACAACATTTTCCGTCAAGATAGAACTGCCAAAGGTGGGAGGAGTTGCAATCTACTGCAGAGATAGCCTGCAAAGTTCTGTCAAACTTTCCAGGTCTATGCCCAACAGTTCGAGCTTCTAATTTAAAAAATGTATCTCTCCAGAAATAAGTCTCTCACTGTTGCTGCCTCTTTATAGACCCCCTTCAGCTCCCAGCTGTGCCCTGGAAACCATATGTGAATTGATTTTCCCCCATGCTTAAGACCCCAGAAGTCCTACAATCTAAGCTAGATGCCCTCAATCTCACACAATTTATCAAGGAACCAACCAGGTAGAACCCTAAATCCGTAAACATGGGCACCCTCATAGATATTATCCTGACCAACTTGCCCTCCAAATACACCTCTGCTGTTTTCAATCAGGATCTCAGCGATCACTGCCTCATTGCCTGCGTCCGCTATGGGTCCGGGGTCAAACGACCACCCCTCATCACTGTCAAGCGCTCCCTAAAACACTTCTGCGAGCAGGCCTTTCTAATCGACCTGGCCCTGGTATTCTGGAAGGATATTGACCTCAGCCCGTCAGTAGAGGATGCCTGGTCGTTCTTTAAAAGTAATTTCCTCACCATCTTAAATAAGCATGCACCTTTCAACAAATGTAGAACTGAGGCTAGGAGGCTAGGAAACACTGAGGCTAGGAAACACGGTCACAACCGATAAATCCATGATAATCGAGAATTCCAATAAGCATTTCTCTATGGCTGGCCATGCTTTCCTCCTGGCTACCCTAACCCCGGCCAAAAGCTCTGCACCCCCCGCAGCTACTTGCCCAAGCCTCCCCAGCTTCTCTTTCACCCAAATCCAGATAACAGATGTTCTGAAAGAGCTGCAAAACCTGGACCCGTACAAATCAGATGTGCTAGACAAATCTGGTCCCTCTCTTTCTAAAATGATCCGCTTCCATTGTTGCAACCCCTATTACCAGTCTGTTCAAACTCTCTTTCGTATCGTCCGAGATCCTTAAAGATTGGAAAGCTGCCGCGGTCATTCCCCTCTTCAAAGGGGGAGACACTCTAGACCCAAACTGGACCCTAGACCCTTAGCCACGCTCAAGGTACTAAACAATATCATAACCGTCATCGATAAAAGACAGTACTGTGCAGCCGTCTTCATTGACCTGGCCAAGGCTTTCGACTCCACCTCTATGCAGATGACACCATTTTGTATACATCCGGCCTTTTTTTGGACACTGTGTTAACAAACCTCCTAACGAGCTTCAATGCCATACAACACTCCTTCCGTGGCCTCTAACTGCTCTTAAACGCTAGTAAAACTAAATGCATACTTTTCAAATGATCGCTGCCCACACCCGCCCGCCTGACTAGCATCACTACTCTGGACAGTTCTGACTATGTGGTCAACTACAAAAACCTAGGTATCTGGCTAGACTGTAAACTCTTCTTCCAGACTTATATTAAACATCTCCAATCTAAAATTAAATCTAGAATTGGCTTACTATTTCGCAACAAAGCCTCCTTCACTCACAGTCTATATCACAGTACCATCCGTTTTGTCCCCACGCCCCATATACCACCCATCACTGCGACCTGTATGCTCTCGTCGGCTGGCCCTCGCTACATATTCGTCGCCAGACCAACTGGCTCCAGGTCATCTATAAGTCTTTGCTAGGTAATGCTTCACTTTATCTCAGCTCACTGGTCACCATAACAACATCCACCCGTAGCACGCTCTCCAGCAGGTATATCTCACTGGTCATCCCCAAAGCCTACACCTCTTTTGGCCACCTTTCCTTCCAGTTCTCTGCTTTCAATGACTGGAACGAATTGCAAAAATCGCTGAAGATCCCTCACTAACTTTAAGCATCAGCTATCAGGGCAGCTTACCGATTGATGCAGCTGTACACAGCCCATCTGTAAATAGCCCATCCAATCTACCTACCTCATCCCCATATTGTTTTTATTTACTTTTTTGCTCTTTTGCACACCAGTATTTCTACTTGCACGTTTCTATCTGCACATCTATCACTCCAGTGTTAATTTGCTCAATTGTAATTACTTCACTACTATGGCCTATTTATTGCCTTACCTCCTCACGCCATTTGCACACACTGTATATAGACTTTTTCTATTGTGTTATTGACTGTACGTTTGTTTATTCCATGTGTAACTCTGTGTTGTTGTTTGTGTCGCACTGCTTCGCTTTATCTTGGCCAGGTCGCAGTTGTAAATGAGAACTTGTTCTCAACTGGCCTACCTGGTTAAATATCACATTTTTATCAAATCAGCCACTGATGTTCTCTTATTTACTTTAGCTTTTTTTTGTACAATCAAGATAATGGAATTATAGCAATTGGCCTAAATTGATTGGCTATGTTTGGTCAAAACAAAACCCAGCAATGAAAGTAAGTAGCTAGATCCATCCAATCATCTAATCAGAGGCTGTGCTGTCAGATGGGTGTAATTAGGGTCCATGTATGGGCCGGGGGCGTTGCTATTATGTTCTTATGATGTTCTATTATGTTGTACTGATAGTTCAGTTCTATGGTCCTGGCTTTTGAATATGCATGTCCCAACTATATAAAGACAGGGGTCAGGGGTCAGCCCAATGATTACAGACAGCGTACGCCAAAATACATACAAAATTAAACTGGGCTTTTGATAAAAACAAGAAAACAAATCCTGGTGATAAACATCAAATAAAAGCACACTGCAAAACACACAAAGGAGAAAATTACAGGTAATTACACTAATATGCATAGTCTCTGAATCACGGTTTCCCCGTGCAGTGATAGAAGTTGTGTGGTCAGGTATTGTAATGCAGGTCATGTGGTTAGTAGCTCAAACAACCAGTGAGAAATCATGACCATGCTCATAACCATGCTCATTTGATTGATCTATTGATCATTACAAGACACATTTAGGTTTAATGATGGTAGCAAACCATATGACACAAAAAATCATGCAGTACTGAAATTGTGAAAAACAACATTGTGTCAAACTAAGTACTACTACACCAGTCACACATAGCAGTATAATGATTTTCATGAATATGATCGTTAGTTAGTTTACCGGCCACGGTTGCATCACAAATGGCACCCTATTCTCTATATAGTGCACTACTTTTGACCAGGGCCCATAGAATAGGGTGCCATTTGGGATTCAGCCCAGTTCTTGGATTCAACCCAGTTCTTGGATTCTGCTGGCTCAGAGCAATCTGCAGAGTCCAGGCCAGTCTGTGAATCATACATGAGCCTGTCTGTGTGGGAGAGAAACCCAATCGCTTTTACACAGACTGACTGACTGCCACTCAGACCTATGGACACAGGAGACAAGGAGGGGCGGAAGGGAGGGAAGGATTTTGTGACACCCCTGTGATTCATTTCAGCCTCTCTCTCCCTTCATCCACCTCACTCAGGGCCCTTATCGCTAAGCCATGGGGACACTTAACCCTGTTTTCATGTGTGCTGCTCGAGCACGAGGCTTACCATTAATAAGTAAAGAGGCACTCTGCTCCTTGCCTTTCCATGGGCAGTAATTATACTTCCAGCGAGATGGAAAATATTAGGTATGTGTCCCAAATGGGACCCTAATTCCAGTCTAGGACTGTTACTTTAAGACTAAATGCTACTGTCTCATAGATAATCGAAAATAAAGAGTTTATCATTTTAAGAGTAAAATTACAATAATGGCTAGGTGTATCACATTCAGACACATTACATGTCTTCAGACATAGTTCGTTTCAAGACTCCAGTTCCCCCTCTCTTGGATTAAAGCATTGCTCTGGAAATGAGCCCACACAACAAATAGAGATGACCACTGAATAATTGAGGACTCATCTTCATATTCTTGTTGAAGTATTAGCCTGGTGGATGAATTTTTTAAGAGCCTGGCACACTGATGCAGTGATGACATCCCTAATGATGATCCTCATCTTCCCTTTGAGCCTGGCAAACATTGACAGAGACAGACAAATAGACGGAAGGACAGAAAGACAGGCGGACGGACAGATATGCAGGCAGACAGAAAAGACACACACACACACACACACACACAAACACACAGAGATGAGAGCGACACAGTATCAAACCAACATGCATACAGAGAAAGAGAGAGAGAATCAAAGGAAACATTCACAGTAACCACTCCATATGTCAGCTTAATTTAATTTTAAATGACCTTTAAATAATACATCGACAAAGCACGACGACAGAACATGGTCAGATTAAATCCTGGCCTGAGTTAATATCACGCACGCACGCACGCACACACACACGCACACACACACACTTTTTCATCTTTGTAGTTATATTTAGATAATTCTAATACGAGTTCATTCGACAAGCTTCAAACACACATGTTTTAAGTCCTTTAACAATGTGATTAGGTGTGGAGCAAGGAAAGACAGTACAGGAGAAATACAGAGAGAGAGAGCAATGTATTGGGCCTTTGGGCTCTCACATATCTCTCCAGAACGGCTCAGTCCTAATTGAATGTGGTCTCTGACTTTCTACTTTGAAGTGGAAATCAATCAGAAAGCTAACTTCAGAGAGACTGCCCCCCACCATCCCCTCTACCACCTCCTCCCTTCTCTCCAGGACACACCACTGAAATATACTTAATATGTATAGTCAGGTCTAAAAAGTTTTCTAGTTTTCTATTTCCATACATTTTAACGTGGATCTTCCGCGAGATTAAATCTAGTCCTGCAATAGCACGCTCAATAGGGATTCTCCATTGAATATGCTTTTTAGTCCAGGACTAGGCTCGACTATGTCTGAGAAACCAGTCTATAGAGTTGCATACGATATAAGGGGTAGGGTTGCAAAATGCTGGTAACTTTTCCTAAATTCCCAGAGATCCCTGTTGGAATATTACTGACATTTTGAGGGATTAAGCTGGAAATCTAGGATTCCTCCAAATGGGATTTATGGAAAACCTCATTGTCTTACGTCAGATAGCGTGACAAGCCGTCTGAGGGACAAGCGTTGCGTAGGAGTGACGCCATCTGACATCAGACAATGGGAAAGCCATTCACCGCCCAAATCAAGCAAGACTCCGAAAAATGTCCCTTTCAAATAGGTCAATAGAGACAAACACAGCAAAGGAGGAAAAGTGTCCAAATCACTTCAGCTCAAAGATTTTATATATCATATTATTTTTCCCCTTTCACACATGGAAAGTTTTGCCAGACTCAGGGCGCCCTGCACACTCCAGAGGCTGTGAGAAGAGACTATGCAAGTACACTGACTTTCTCATGCCCACTTGTCAGCCAATCAGTAGGGGAGAGTGGGGTAAATTGAGCCATTTTCTACATTCAGTGTCACTCCGTCAAGGGAAATATAGTATTCTTTCTAACAAAGATATTGTGAGGGTTCAGTGAACAGCCGGAGGAAGACGACGCGACAGAACCATCCTCATGGGATTGGTACTCAGTGTAAAGCCAATTAGTACACACCTAGGCCCACTAATTGGCTTGGTGTTTCCCTCTATATATGTGTGCCAGGAGATGAGTTCGAGGGGGGATTGGGAGCAGACACTGGGACCTGTGAGGTTGTCAGACATGCCTACCTCAGAGAAAATTACTTTATACTTGGGGTCTGAAATGTACGCTGTGGCATGTATGGGCTTCAGGCAGAAGTCTTCACGCTTTTTGATCTATTTCAGAACTGCAGTTTCCTCTGCTTGGAGCAACAGTGAAGTGGACAGGGCAGTCCAAATTTCTTTCCTTACATCTGCAAGCAGAGTCTGAACAGTGTCTGAACAGGATGGCAGAGTCAGACAGGATGGCATTGTCTCCCTCAATCGGTGCAATGGCTACTGCTATAGGTCTCAGGAGTATCAGGCCGCTTACCACTCTCTCCCAAAATACATCATCCAGGAGGATCCTCTTGATAGAGCTGTCCGTATCGGCAGACTGTGATATGGCCATTTCTTGGAGCAACTCCTTCCCATCCAGGAGACTGTCAAACATGATGACAACACCACCCCAAAGGGTGTTAATGGGCAGCTTCAATGTGGTGCTCTTATTCTTCTCACTTTGCTTGGTGAGGTAGATTGCTGCTATAACTGATGACCCTTCACATACCTAACAATTTCCTTG
This sequence comes from Oncorhynchus mykiss, assembly GCF_057628025.1. Taxonomy (NCBI): domain Eukaryota; kingdom Metazoa; phylum Chordata; class Actinopteri; order Salmoniformes; family Salmonidae; genus Oncorhynchus; species Oncorhynchus mykiss. The sequence goes on from NC_143045.1 coordinate 1,399,952, forward strand.
GCTCTCTTGTAGAGTGTATCCATTGTTTTCAATGCCATGATGTCCTTGAGGAGCAGATTCAATGCATGAGCAGCACAGCCAATGGGTGTGATGTGAGGGTAGGACTCCATCACTTTAGACCAAGCAGCCTTCATGTTCGCAGCATTGTCTGTTACCAGTGCAAATACCTTCTGTGGTCCAAGGTCATTGATGACTGCCTTCGGTTCATCTGCAATGTAGAGACCGGTATGTCTGTTGTCCCTGCTCTTGTCTGTGTCTGTGATCTTGTAGAATACTGGTTGAGTGTTGGAGATTATGTAGTTAATTATTCCTTGCCCACCAACATTCGACCACCCATCAGAGTTGATTGCAATACAGACTGCTTTCTCTATGATATGCTTGACCTTCACTTGAACTCTGCATCCAGTAAATAAGTAGATAAAGCATGTCTGGTTGGAGGGGTGTATACTGGGCGAAGAACATTCAGAATTCTCTTCCAATACACATTGCCTGTGAGCATCAGAGGTGAACCAGTTGCATACACAGCTCGAGCAAGACATCCATCTGCATTTCTCTGACTATGTTCCTACATTGAGTCAAAAAAACTTCTGATTCCAGAAGGACCATGAGCTGTTACTATCAATAAGGTGTCTGATTCATCATTTTCACCTTGAATAGAAGTAACGGGACTTTTGTCAGAGGTTGCTTATTGTGAGGGCTGAGGGAACTTTATGCACTTGGCCAGATGATTCTGCATCTTTGTTGAATTCTTCACATATGATTTGGCACAGTATTTGCAAATATACACAGCGTTTCCTTCTGCATTAGCTGCAGTGAAATGTCTCCAAACATCAGATAGTGCCCGTAGCATTTTCCTGTAAAGATTAGAAAAAAAACATTTTCATGTACAGATAAATAGTTAAGCAGTTAGATTAAACAACTCCATTGTAAGATACATTTTTTTAAATTAAGCATGTATGATAACGGGTGAATTAACACTCCTCAGTTAGAAGGCTCAAGCAAGCTAAAACCCACATTGTAGTAAAAACTAACTAGCAGAAATTGTTAACAAGTTAGAAATTTAAACACACTTTGCTGTCGGCTACTAGTTAACAAAAAATAATGTATGTCCTATAAAATATATTCACCCAACCCAGTATTGTAATCAAAACTTACTAGAAAGCATGAGGTCCTTGGCTCAGACAGTGTAGTAGTGTGGGCTCAATGGCATCTCATTAGTGTGCAAGATCTTGAGAATCAGCTGTACAGGTGATGGAAGAATGCACTGTGCATGCAGAGGGTGGCAATTCCATTGAATTGGGGATAGTTTAACCAAAATATTCCACAAGACCTAGAGTTGCCACGTGTATCCCACAAAAAAAGGTTCACTGTTATAAGCTAACCTTTTTGATGAATTTTAGCAAAATTCCGAGCTTAACTTCCCATGGAAATTTACTGGAAAGTTTACAACCCTTTGCAACCCTAGCTGTTGGAACCAGTAATGGCAGCTTTATGACTCTTGGGTAGAGGAATGACTTTGGCATCCCTCCAGGCCTGAGGACAAAAACCTTCCTGTAGGCTCAGATTAAAGATATGATAGATAGGAGTGGCTATAGAGTCAGCTATCATCCTCAGTAGCATTCCATTTAAGTTGTCAATGCCAGGATGTCTGTCATTATTGATGATAACAATAATTTTTCCCTTTTTCCCTGTCCGACACTAACTTTACAAAATTGCTTTTCTTTCATTATCTGTTTTTTATGCATGAGTAGTTTGGCTCACTGTTCTTTGTTGACATTTCCTGACTAAGTTTTCCCACTTTGCCAATGAAGCAATCATTAATATAATTGGCAACATGAAATGGTTTTGTGATAAAAAAGCCATTTAATTTAAAGTACTCAAGTTTTTTCCATCATTCTTTATATCATTGACCTTGGCGTCATAATAGAGTTTCTTCTTCTTCTTCTTGTTGAGTTTAGTCACATCATTTCTCAATTTGCAGTAAGTCAGATGTGCAGCCAGACTTATTAGTCACTCCTTTTGCCCCATCTCTTTCAGTCATACAGTTTATTATACCTTTTTCACCAATCCATGGAGACTTAACAGTTCTAACAGTCAGTTTCTTAACAGGTGCATGTTTATTAATAATTGGAATAACAAATTTCCATCAATTCATCAAGTGCAGCATCTAGATGCTCCTTATTAATCACATCAGAGCAACAAATATTTTTAACATCATCCACATAAGAGTCACAGCAAAATATTTTGTATGATCTCCTATACACTAATTTAAGCCCAGTTTTTGGAACTTTGGCTTACTTGGATATAGCCACTATATTGTGATCAATGCATCGAATGGGTATGAATAAAGCTTTAGAACAGAGTTCTACAGTATTAGTAAAAATATGATCAATACATGTGGATGATCTTGTTCCTGTAGTGTTTGTAAACACCCTGGTAGGTTGATGAATAACCTGAACTAGATTACAGGCACTGGTTACAGTGAGAAGTGTTCCTCTTGAGCGGACAACTTGATGAAAACCAGTCAATAGTCAGGTCCCAAAGAAAGTAGACCTCTCTGTTTACATTACAGAAACTATCAAACATCTCACACATTATTTGGATACAGACTGTTAGCAACACTCCAAAAGAAAAGGCTTTTGACGTGCCAGGTGAACCTGCAACCACCACACTTCAATAACACTTGATATGAGATCTTCTCTAAGCATTAGAGGGACATGGCTCTGAATACGGTGCATTCACAAGTATTCAGACCCCTTGACTTTTCCCACAATTTTGTTACGCTACAGCCTTATTCTAAAATGTATGAAATATTATTTGTTTTTATCAATCTACACACACTACCCCATAATGACGAAGCAAAAACAAGTTTTTATAAATGTTTTATTTACATTTATAAAAAAACAAAAACAGAAATACCTTATTTACATATGTATTCAGACCCTTCGCTATGAGACTTGAAATTGAGTTTAGCTGCATCCTGCTGATCATCCTTGAAATGTTTCTACCACTTGATTGGAGTCCAGGACAATGGTAAATTAAATTGATTGGACAAGATTTGGAATGGCACACACCTGTCTATATAAGGTCCCACAGTTGAGAGTGCACGTCAGAGCAAAAACCAAGCCTTGAGGTTGAAGGAATTGTCTGTAGAGCTCCGAGACAGGATTGTGTTGAGGCACAGATATGGCGAAGGGTGCCAACAAAAATTATGCAGCATTGAAGGTCCCCAAGAACACAGTGGCCTCCATTATTCTTAAATGGAAGAAGTTTGAAACCACCAAGACTCTTCTTAGAGCTGGCCCGCCCGGCCAAACTCAGCAATTAGGGAAAACGGAAGCGAGATCCTTGATGAAAGCCTGCTCCAGAGTACTCAGGACCTCAAACATGGGCGAAGGTCACCTTCCAACAGGACAACGACCCTAAGCACACAGCCAAGACAACACAGGAGTGGCTTTGGGACAAGTCTCTGAATGTCCTTGAGTCACCCAGCCAGAGCCTGGATTTGAACCCGATCGAACATATTTGGAGTGGCCTGAAAATAGCTGTGCTGCGACGCGTCCAACCTGACAGAGCTTGAGAGGATCTGCAGAGAAGAACGGGAGAAACTCCACACATACAGGTGTGCCAAACTTGTAGCGTTTATACCCAAGAAGACGCAAGGCTGTAATTGCTGCCAAAGGTGCTTCAACAATGTTCTGAGTAAAGGGTCTGAATACTTATGTAAATGTGATATTTCAGTTATTTATTTAATTTTTGGCACACATTTCTAATAACCTGTTTTGGCTTTGTCAGTATGGGGTATTGTGTGTAGATTGTTGAGGAAAAAAAACGTTTTAATCCATTTTAGAATAAGGCTGTAAAAAGTCAAGGGGTCCAAATACTTTCCGAATGCAGTGTATACCGCAACACTTATACCGTAAGCATTCCTGTCTCTTCTATAAATGTTATATCCTTGTATTGCTACTGCTGTATCATCAAATTCATTATTTATGTTAGTCTCAGAAATTACCAGTATATGAATGCTATTTGATGTTAGCAAGTTATTGATTTCATTAACCTTATTTCTAAAGCTACATACAGTGCCTTGCGAAAGTATTCGGCCCCCTTGAACTTTGCGACCTTTTGCCACATTTCAGGCTTCAAACATAAAGATATAAAACTGTATTTTTTTGTGAAGAATCAACAACAAGTGGGACACAATCATGAAGTGGAACGACATTTATTGGATATTTCAAACTTTTTTAACAAATCAAAAACTGAAAAACTGGGCGTGCAAAATTATTCAGCCCCTTTACTTTCAGTGCAGCAAACTCTCTCCAGAAGTTTAGTGAGGATCTCTGAATGATCCAATGTTGACCTAAATGACTAATGATGATAAATACAATCCACCTGTGTGTAATCAAGTCTCCGTATAAATGCACCTGCACTGTGATAGTCTCAGAGGTCCGTCAAAAGCGCAGAGAGCATCATGAAGAACAAGGAACACACCAGGCAGGTCTGAGATACTGTTGTGAAGAAGTTTAAAGCCGGATTTGGATACAAAAAGATTTCCCAAGCTTTAAACATCCCAAGGAGCACTGTGCAAGCGATAATATTGAAATGTGAGGAGTATCAGACCACTGCAAATCTACCAAGACCTGGCCGTCCCTCTAAACTTTCAGCTCATACAAGGAGAAGACTGATCAGAGATGCAGCCAAGAGGCCCATGATCACTCTGGATGAACTGCAGAGATCTACAGCTGAGGTGGGAGACTCTGTCCATAGGACAACAATCAGTCGTATATTGCACAAATCTGGCCTTTATGGAAGAGTGGCAAGAAGAAAGCCATTTCTTAAAGATATCCATAAAAAGTGTTGTTTAAAGTTTGCCACAAGCCACGTGGGAGACACACCAAACATGTGGAAGAAGGTGCTCTGGTCAGATGAAACCAAAATTGAACTTTTTGGCAACAATGCAAAACGTTATGTTTGGCGTAAAAGCAACACCGCTCATCACCCTGAACACACCATCCCCACTGTCAAACATGGTGGTGGCAGCATCATGGGTTGGGCCTGCTTTTCTTCAGCAGGGACAGGGAAGATGGTTAAAATTGATGGGAATATGGATGGAGCCAAATACAGGACCATTCTGGAAGAAAACCTGATGGAGTCTGCAAAAGACCTGAGACTGGGACGGAGATTTGTCTTCCAACAAGACAATGATCCAAAACATAAAGCAAAATCTACAATGGAATGGTTCAAAAATAAACATATCCAGGTGTTAGAATGGCCAAGTCAAAGTCCAGACCTGAATCCAATCGAGAATCTGTGGAAAGAACTGAAAACTGCTGTTCACAAATGCTCTCCATCCAACCTCACTGAGCTCGAGCTGTTTTGCAAGGAGGAATGGGAAAAAATGTCAGTCTCTGGATGTGCAAAACTGATAGAGACATACCCCAAGCGACTTACAGCTGTAATCGCAGCAAAAGGTGGCGCTACAAAGTATTAACTTAAGGGGGCTGAATAATTTTGCACGCCCAATTTTTCAGTTTTTGATTTGTTAAAAAAGTTTGAAATATCCAATAAATGTCGTTCCACTTCATGATTGTGTCCCACTTGTTGTTGATTCTTCACAAAAAAATACAGTTTTATATCTTTTTGTTTGAAGCCTGAAATGTGGCAAAAGGTCGCAAAGTTCAAGGGGGCCGAATACTTTCGCAAGGCACTGTATATTAATATGGGCTATTCTCAGCCCTTTCCTGGGTAGCTTTTCAGAGATAGACATAATATGGAAAAGAAAACAAAGCAAGAGATATAAATATTAATTCAGCAGTCCATTAATTAGTGGGTGTGTGTATGTATGTGTGTGTATGTGCTGCTGGGGTTAAACTATGAACCCATAGGCTTGGCTCTCTCATCCCTTCCAGGCTTTTGGGAGGGAGGGTGGACAATCTGTCCTAGTGGATGTTAGCAATGTCCTCACGCGCTATGGCAGCTTTTATGGCTGGGATAAGTTATTTTCTCTTCTGGCGCACAGCTTCAGGATAGTTCTCGTTGACAAAGATATATGTTCCTCTCAAGTTTTTGGCACTTTCCAGAACAGCTACCTTGTCCTTGAAACTCAGGAACTTGACCACTATCGGACTGGGCCTCACCTGGGCCGGTGTTGGGTTTTTCAGTCCTGTGGGCACGCTCCACATCAATCTTCCTGTGGTCCATTTTTAGTTTCTCTGAGATCATTTCCCTCACTTTGTCCTCAGACTCAGTCCAAGTCTCATGGGGAGATTCTGCAATTCCGTCCACAACCATGTTGTTCCACCTTAATTGGCCCTCGTGATAATCTGATTTCTCCGTCATTGTTATCATGGATTTACATACAGAATTGACGTCCTCTCTCAATGACTTACAGATTGCTGTCATCTTGCCGTTCTCCTGTTTAAACTCATTGAGCTGAACCAGGGAAAACTGCTAACTCTTCTTCAGGTCCTGGACCTCTCTGGTCAGGTCATGCATTCTTTCATTAGTTGACTCCACCAGTATTTGGATAAACACTTGAAGCTATTTTCTTGTTGTTGTAACAACTGCTTGTAGAACTATTTTTGTTTGTTTAAAAGATCCTTCACCTGTGACAGAGAGACACCACTGTCCTCAACGGTACTCCCGCTGGCTTTGGTCTCCGTCATGGTAACAACAGTAGGTTACGCTGTTACTCCTCACAGTTCCAGACAGGACACTGCCCATAACATAACCCCACCGCCACCATGGGGCACTCTGTTCAAACCTTGACATCAGCAAACTGCTTGCCCAAACAATACACTGTCTGCCATCTGCCTGGTACAGTTGAAACCAGAATTAATCTGTGAAGAGCACACTTTTCCAGCATGCCAATGGCCATCGAAGGTGAGCATAAAACCGCTTCCCTGAGACGGTTTTATGACATTTTGTGCAGAAATCCTTTGGTTGTGCAAACCCACAGAGTCCTCAGCTGTCTGGGTGACTGGTCTCAGACAATCCCACTGGTGAAGAAGCTGGATGTGGAGGTCCTGAGCTGGCGTGGTTCACGTGGTCTGCGGATGTGAGGCCGGTTGGACGTACTGCCAAATTCTCTAAAATGACTTTGAAGGCGGCTAATGGTAGAGAAATTAACATTAAATTATCTGGCAACCGCTCTGATGGACATACCTGCAGTCAGCATGCCAATTGCATGCTCTCTCAAAGGACATACCTGCAGTCAGCATGCCAATTGCATGCTCTCTCAAATTTGAGACATCTGTGGCATTGCGTTGTGTGACAAAACTGCACATTTTAGAGTGGCCTTTTGTTGTCCCCAGCACAAGGTGAACCTGTATAATAATCATGATGTTTAATCAGCTTCTTGATATGCTACACCTGTCAGGTGGATGGATTACCTTGGCAAAGCATAAATGCTCACTAACAGGGATGTAAACTAATTTGTGCACAAAAGTTGAGAGAAATAAGCTTTTTATTTCAGCTCATGAAACATGGGACCAACAGTTTACATGTTGTGTTTATATTTTTGTTCAGTGTATTGTTCGTAAGGCATTGCAGAAAAGTTATCCTGGAACAGGGTGATCAAATTAAGATCCCTACACCACTTTTTCCATGTGGTTTCTTCCTTCACAGACCATGAAATGATCACCTCTTCCTAAATATTTGGTAAAATTATACATTTTGTGTATGGTTTCCTAGAAACAAGGGTGGCTCAACTTACCCCTTTGGCTCAACTTACCCCACTCTCCCCTAACCATCAGGAAGCAAAAGACTGGTTGTTCCTTTGACAGAGACAAATGGCCCCCTATTCCCTATTTAGGGCACTACTTTTGACCTGGACCAATAGGGTGGGAATAGGATGCCATTTGGGACACATCCAGAGAGACAGAGTACACGCACACACATGCACACCTGAATTCTCTTCCTCTCTAAATGAAAGGTCAGTGAGAATGCTGCAGCACATCCATTCCTCCAGGTAGGTCTGACATCCAGCAAGCTAACAGCGCCTCTTCCTCTGCATCACAATACAATATTACAGTCCCCCTCTTCTGCAGCACTCAGACCTATGAAAAAGGGGGTATTGGAGAAAGAGGGCCTTGGATAGCTAATGTTTTCTGGAGGCATTTTTCAACACTGCTAATTGTCATCAATGTTCAGCTACGTGTGAATTGTTGAGTCAAATTCCAACCCACTTGTTCCTGACCAGTTCTGTTCAGTGAGCAGAATAGATTTGTAGTGTTGTTTCTGCAGCAGCCATGTGGATAAGAAAGAGTAAGAGAGAAAGTGTGTCAGAGAGAGAAGAGAGAGAGAACAGGGAGAGAGAGCAGAGAGAGAGAAACCTCATTGTTGTCTTGTTTCTCAGAGGCTCTAGCAGTCAGATAGCATAAAAGGAGGTTTTCTGATCACACGCTCCCCACTTCACACACATCCCTCCATTGATACAGGTGAAGGCCCTGCAATTATCTACTGTATAATGACGGTGCGGCCCTGTCTCCTCACACACTCAACGAAAAGGAAATGAGGGCGTTGTCCCAAATGGCACCCTTTTATAGTGCACTACTTTTGACCAGAGTCAAAATTAGTGCACTTTATATGGAATAGGCTGCCACACGGGACGCAGTCGAGGAGCGGCGCAGGCAGCGGCACAGCTGGGAGAGCGCAGCTGGCTCCGTCCTCCTCTCATTCTCACAGAACAACAGGACAGAATGTGTTGCCTCCGATAATGTTGTGAATGCAAATGACCGTTGGACGAATGAAGAATCCCATTCTGAGGTGAGATCAGAAAGGAGGAGGTGGTGAAGGAGAGAACGAATGAGAGAAGGAGGGAGGGTGTGCGGGAGGGAAGGTGGGCTTGTAAATGCATTGGGTACATCACGACTCTAACTTCTTGCTTGGCTAAACCTAAAGTTTAGCTTTACTGTAATTGTGGTACTTTGTATTTGTATTTATTAAGGATCTCCATTAGCTACTCTTCCTGAGGTCCATCACAATTAGGGCAGTTATATAACATTTTTAAAACAGTACAATACATTTCACAACACATTAAGTGTATGCCCTCAGGCCACTACTCTACAACACAACATCAATGTGTGTTTAGTGCGTTGGTTATCATGTGTGCGTCTATGAATGTGTCTCAGATTTTACTGCTTACACGAGTTACTTGATGTCAAATAGAGTTACATGTAGTCATGGTTCTATGTAGTACTGTGCGCCTCCCATAGTCTGGTCTGGACTTGGGGACTGTGAACAGATTTCTGGTGGCATGTCTTGTGGGGTATGCATGGGTGCCTGAGCTGTGTGCTAGTAGTTTAAACAGACAGATTGGTGCATTCAACATGTCAATACTTCTCTCAAAAAAAGTAGTGATGAATTCAATCTCTCCTCTACTTTGAGCCAGGAGAAACTGACATGCATATTATTAATGTTAGCTGTCCGTGTACATTTTAAGGGCCAGCCGTGCTGCCCTGTTCTGGGCCAATTGTAATTATATATTTTTTTGTGGCACCTAGACACGACTAGACAGTAGTCCAGGTGCGAAAAAACTAGGTCCTGTAGGACCTGCCTTGTTGATAGTGTTGTTAAGAAGGCAGAGAGGTGCTTTATTATGGACAGACCTCTCCCCAACTTAGCTACTGTTGCATCAATATGTTTTGACCATGATAGTTTACATTCCAGGGTTACTCCAAGCAGTGAAGTCTCCTCAACATGCTAAATTTCCACATTATTCATTACAAGATTTAGTTTAGGGTTTGTGAATGATTTGTACCAAATACCCTTAGTTTTTGAAATATTTAGGACTAACTTATTTCTTGCCACCCATTCTGAAACTGACTGCAGCTTTTTGTTAAGTGTTACAGTGATTTAATTTGCAGTGGAAGCTAACGTACATAGACACTCAGGCTTTACTCTAAGTCAGTGGCAGGTCATTAGTAAAGATTGAAACAATTAACGGTCCTAGACAGCTTCCCTGGGGAATGCCTGACTACCTGGATTATGTTGGAGATGCTTCCATTGAATAACACCCTCTGCGTTTTGTTAGATGGGTAACTCTCGATCCACAAAATAGCAGAGGATGTAAACCCATAAGACATACAGTACCAGTCAAAAGCTTGGACACACCTACTCATTCCAAGGTTTTTCTTTATTTTTACTATTTTCTACATTGCAGAATAATAGTGAAGACATCAAAACTAAAACCCTTGAATGAGTAGGTGTGTCCAAACCTTTGACTGGTACTGTACGTTTTTCCAGCAGCAGATTATGATCGATAATGTCAAAATCAACACTGAAGTCTAACAAAACAGCTGCTACAATATTGTTAGTGTCAATTTCTCTCAGCCAATCATCAGTAATTTATGTAAGTGCCATACATGTTAAATGCCCTTCCTTATAAGCGTGCTGAAAATCTGTTGTTAATTTGTTTACTGTGAAATAGCACTACTATTTGGTAATAGGCTGATTGGTCGACTGTTTGAGCCAGTAAAGGGTGCTTTGCTATTCTTCGGTAGCTAATTACTTTTGCTTCCCTCCAGGCCTGAGGTCACACACTTTCCTGTAGGCTTACCTGGAAAACAAGAGTAACAATATTGTCCGCTATCATCCTCAGTAATTTTCCATCCAAGTTGTCAGGCTTGTCATTGTTGACAGACAACAACAAAAATTATTAACCTCTTCCACACTCACTTTACGGAATTCAAAATTACAATGTGTGTCTTTCATAATTTTGTCAGTTATGCATGGGAATAGGATGCCATTTGGGACACATCCAGAGAGACAGAGTACACGCACACACACACACACACACGCACACACACAATACTGTAGATTCAGAATTTGTTTTTGGTATGTCATGCCTAAGTTTGCTAATCTTGCCAATGAAAAAAATAGTAGTTTGCAATAGTAGTTGGCAATATCAGTTTTTTTTATTATTCAATTTGCCCAAAACGTCATTTAAGGTGCTCTAAAGCTTTTTAATATCATTCTTTATATAATTTATCTTTGCTTCATATTACAGTTTCTTCTTTTTGTGCAGCCAGACTTATTGCATTAAGTTGGTCTTATACCCGTGCATTAACACTGTAATTACTCTAGTAACATTGTATTGACACATTGTTACATAGTAACTTCAGTAATTGCATTGTATTGGAGTTCAACTGTTATTCTCAAAGGGGAATAGCATATATGTAGCCCTTATGTTTGTTTGTACCGGTATGTAAAGAAAAATACTTCTAGAGAGAAATGGGCACTTACCCTGTGGTTTAGGGACGTTAACAAATTTTATTCAAATGTTATACATAAAACTTTAGTTTGTTCATTCTTTTGTTCATTCTTTTTTTTATTTAGCCAAACAAAAAATCATATATTTTTTTAAATATTAATTCTTATTTACAATTTAAAACAGTACAGTAAATAATAACAACATTATCAATAATAAAAATGTTATAAAACATAAACTTTCCATTTGAAAATTTGTGAGCTGGGAATTCCAGAATGTTAGGATACAAAGTAGCTATTGGGAGTTGCTGTACATTCAAACAGGAACTAGAGGTGTGTTCAATCAAATAAGAATTAGGCTACATGTCAATCTGTTCAGCAGGACACCACGATGTGGAACATTCTGACAGAAATAAATGTGGAACAAACAAAAATGTCTCTCTGCCGTATAGAAGAAGTAATCATGTTGGCTGTATTCATGCTATTTCTATCTGCAACATCAACAATGTTTGACTACTGAATGTGACCCTAATTTCCTTTATAGAATTCCTTGAACTGTCATTTTACAATACCTTTTGGAATTGCTAACCACACAGGTGGCAAACATTTGCGGCATAAAGATAACCAACAGAATATGGACAAATTATGATCGACATGGTTGTGGCCAGAATTACAACCAAACGTTTGCTCTGTTGAACGCACCTCGAGCTCATTAAGGTCACCATTTTCTAAAGGGATGGGGCTGGGGAGAGAAGGCGTGTGTTGTCTGTGTGTGTATGTGTACAGAGTAAGGAGATGAGACGGTCGGCAGGGGAGTGAAAACATGGATTGAGCCTTAAAAACAAAACAAAGTAACAGTACAGCAGCCTGATCTACTGGACATCATCATCATCATCATCATCACCAGGACTGGACGCCATACAACTCCAGACTACCATGATCAAAGTCTACAGACTTCTGGACTTCCCCATCCAATTCCCTTTTTTCCAGGTCCCATAAAGTCACAGTTCCAGTCCCCCGCTCTCCTTCCTGTATAATTCCTGGCAGGAGGGAGAACGACGTCTGTCATCAGGAGCCATTTTGGAGAAACGTGTCCTCCTGGGCATTGGCAGATTCCAACATACCTACTGGCTGCTCAGAAGGCACTGTGTCGTTCTGTTCCTGGTGGTCTTGTGTGAGGGATCTTGGCATGGAGGAGAGACATGGATAGTAATTTCATGTTTCAAATCACACAAAAAGACACTTGATGAATGTATGATGCGATCACACACGCAGGCACGCACACACAAATACACTGCTCAAAAAAATAAAGGGAACACTAAAATAACACATCCTAGATCTGAATGAATGAAATTCTTATTAAACACTTTTTTCTTTACATAGTTGAATGTGCTGACAACAAAATCAAACAAAAATGATCAATGGAAATCAAATGTATCAACCCATGGGGGTCTGGATTTGGAGTCACACTCAAAATTAAAGTGGAAAACCACACTACAGGCTGATCCAACTTTGATGTAATGTCCTTAAAACAAGTCAAAATGAGGCTCAGTAGTGTGTGTGGCCTCCACGTGCCTGTATGACCTCCCTACAACGCCTGGGCATGCTCCTGATGAGGTGGTGCATGGTCTCCTGAGGGATCTCCTCCCAGACCTGGACTAAAGCATCCGCCAACTACTGGACAGTCTGTGGTGCAACTGATATAGGATATTTTTTTTAAATTAACATCACAATGAATAAGATGACGGGGGGGGGGGGGGGGGTAGCACTCCTGTTTTGAGACATTTGATGCATACACCCTCAGTTCTCTAAAGAAACAGCAGTTTCTATGTTTTCTGGGCGGTTCCACAGTTGGTGGCTGGAGTGAGACATGAGGTCCCAGATGTGCGGATGGAGGGCTATGCGGGCCCCCAAAGAAATGCCACCCCACACCATGACTGACCCACCACCAAACCAGTCATGTTGGAGGATGTTGCAGGCAGCAGAACGTTCTCCACGGCGTCTCCAGACTCTGTCAAGTCTGTCACATGTGCTCAGTGTGAACCTGCTTTCATCTGTGAAGAGCACAGGGCACCAGTGGCGAATTTGCCAAACGTCCTGCACGGTGTTGAGCTGTAAGCACAACCCCCACCTGTGGACGTCGGGCCCTCATACCACCCTCATGGAGTCTGTTTCTGACCGTTTGAGCAGACACATGCACATTTGTGGCCTGCTGGAGGTCATTTTGCAGGGCTCTGGCAGTGCTCCTCCTTGCACAAAGGCGGAGGTAGCGGTCCTGCTGCTGGGTTGTTGCCCTCCTACGGCCTCCTCCACGTCTCCTGATGTACTGGCCTGTCTCCTGGTAGCGCCTCCATGCTCTGGACACTACGCTGACAGACACAGCAAACCTTCTTGCCACAGCTCGCATTGATGTGCCATCCTGGATGAGCTGCACTACCTGAGCCACTTGTGTGGGTTGTAGACTCCGTCTCATGCTACCACAAGAGTGAAAGCACCGCCAGCATTCAAAAGTGACCAAAACATCAGCCAGGAAACATAGGAACTGAGAAGTGGTCTGTGGTCACCACCTGCAGAACCACTCCTTTATTGGGGGTGTCTTGCTAATCGGCTATAATTTCCACCTGTTGTCTATTCCATTTGCACAACAGCATGTGAAATGTATTGTTAATCAGTGTTGCTTCCTAAGTGGACAGTCTGATTTCACAGAAGTGTGATTGACTTAGAGTTACATTGTGTTGTTTAAGTGTTCCCTTTATTTTTTTGAGCAGTGTATATATGCTGAGAGGTTAGTATAATGCACAGCACAGTGCCACTTGCTCCAAAATGGTAAAGTGTGTGTGTGTGTGTGTGTGGGGAGGGAGGGGGGGGGGGATTGTGTGACATACCAGTCTTAGAAATGATAGTGAGGGAGATGTTAGAAAGAGAGGAGCAGAAACTGAATGAGAGGATGTGTCTATGCAGCTGAGATCCATTGAAAGAGATCAAATGAACAAAGAAAACAACACAAAGATGAGACCAAGAGACAAAACTCTGGTTAGTCCAGAAAAATATATGTGTAAAAATAAATAATGAAACAATGATATCAGAGCAAGTAATGATGGATTAAAAAGAGTGTACCACACGAAGGTGAACAAAAACATTGATAAGATGAGTGTGAAGGTTAGTACTGTAAGTAGCTAGGCTTGACACATGCAGCCCAATGGCCGCATATACCAAGCTTCTCACAATAGGAGTTCTGATATAGGGTATTTTTTTTACATTAACATCACAATGAATAAGATGACGGGGGGGGGGGGGGGTAGCACTCCTGTTTTGAGACATTTGATGCATACACCCTCAGTTCTCTAAAGAAACAGCAGTTTCTATGTTTTCTGGGCGGTTCCACAGACCTGCTCGTTCATGACAGTGGAGAGCTCGGTGAGCATGTCCCTGTAGTGGGCCCTCATCTCCTCCTGGTACTCCAGCTGGTCCTCCTTGATCAGCCGCTCGTTGACGTCCAGCGCCTGGCCGCACGCCTCCGCAAACTGCCTGCAGGGCCAGACAGAGATTGTTAGGGCCAAGGGCCAAGAGTTTTCCCTGTCCTGATCATGTGACCTGATCTGGAAAAACTCTGGGTTCTAGTTATCTTGACCTGAATTGACCCCAACCCTTTTGCTTTAGATGTATCAAATGCATCATCGATCTATGTGTGGCGCAGTTGGTAAGGGTGTGGCTCTAGCAACGCCAAGGTCGTGGATCCAATTCCCACAGGGGTCATATACACATACTAAAAATGTACTTTTTGGATAAAAGCATCTGCTAAGTGGTGCATAAAGGTATTTTCTTTGATCTAGGTCATGAAAAGTGTGAAGAATACCTGAAAATCTCCTTGAGCAGTTTGACTTGGTTGTCAGGGTATTTCTTGGCATTTTTCTCTTCCAGGAAGGCTCGGGCATAGGCCATGGGCCCTGCATTCACCTGTAAAGTAAGTTAATGGTTATTCACCTGCATAATTTTCAACAGACAGTACAATATGAAGAAATTAGTATTGAGGGTAATGCTAATAATGCAAGAGGCTAATACTAGTGATGGGAGAGGCTAATGCTAATTCCGTGGTTGCCATGGCGCCATGAGGTCACTTAGGCAGAGAGCTCCTGTACATTTTGTATATAATTAATACATTTCCCAGCAAATCTTTTGTTTTAAGAATAAACAATTAATATACCAATTTTTTTAATTATTTATTTGACTAGGCAAGTCAGTTCTTATTTACAATGACGGCCTTCCGAGGAACAGTGCCTTGTTCAGGGGCAGAACCTTGTAAGCTCGGGGATTCGATCCAGCAACCTTTCAGTTACTGGCCCAACGCTCTAACTAGGCTACCTGCCACCCCAGAATCCACCACAGACTTTTAAAACTGAAGCTGGCAAGTAATTTGTTTGTTGTATTTAATGTCAGCTAGCTAGCTGGTAATTGTTTTGATTCGAAGGCCAGTCATGTGTCCGGAGGTTGAGGATGGAGAGAATCCCAAATGCATGACCTTCCCTTTCATGACTGATGATCAAATTAAATAAAATTGTATTAGTCACATTCGCAGAATACAACATGTGTAGACCTTACCGTGAAATGCTTACCTACAAGCCCTTAACCAACAGTGCAGTTCAAGAAAGAGTTAAGAAAATATTTACCAAATAAACTAAAGTAAAAGAACTATAAAATGTAACACAATAAAAGAACAATGACGAGGCTATATACAGGGGGTACCGGTACCGAGTCAATATGCGGGGGTACAGGTTAGTTGAAGTAATTTGTACATGTAGATAGGGGTGAACTATGCATAGATAATGAGTAGCAGCAGTGTAAAAAACAAATGTGTGTGTGGGGGTGTGTCAATGTGAATCATTTGATTTATTTTTCAGCAGTCTTATGGCTTGGGGTTAGAAGCTGTTAAGGTGCCTTTTAGTCCTAGATTTGGTTGTCTGGTACCGCTTGCCATGTGGGAGCAGAGAAAAAAAACAGTCTATGACTTTGGTGACTGGAGACTTTGATCATTTTAAGGGCTTTCCTCTGACACCGCCTAGTATATAGGTCCTGGATGGCAGGAAGCTTGGCCCCAGTGACTGGGCAGTACGCACTATCCTCTGTAGTGTCTCATGGTCAGATGCCGAGCAATTACCATTCCAGGCAATGATGCAACCGGTCAGGATGCTCTCAATGGTGCAGCTGTATAATTTTTTTGATGATCTGGGGACCAATGCCAAATCTTTTCAGTCTCCTGAGGGGGAAAAGGTGTTGCCGTGCCCTCTTCACGACTGTCTTGGTATGTTTGGACCATGTTAGTTCGTTGGTGATGTGGACATCAAGGAACTTGAAACTCTTGACCCGCTCTACTACAGCCCCGACAATGTTAATGGAGCCTGTTTGGCCCGCCTTTTCCTGTAGTCAATGATCAGCTTCTTTGTCTTGCTCACATTGAGGGAGATGTTGTTGTCCTGGCACCACACTGCCAGATCTCTGACCTCCTCCCTATAAGCTGTCTCATTGTTGTCGGTGATCAGGCCTACCACTGTTGTGTCGTCAGCAAACTTAATGATGGTGTTGGAGTCGTGTTTGGCGACGCAATCGTTGGTGAACAGGGAGTACAGGAGGGGACTAAATACACACCCCTGAGGGGCCCCAGTGTTGAGGATCAGCGTAAGAGATGTGTTGTTGCCTACCCTTACCACCTAGGGCCGGCCCACCAGGAAGTCCAGGATCCAGTTGCCGAGGGAGGTGTTTAGTCCCAGGGTCCTTAGCTTAGTGATGAGCTTTGTGAGCACTATGGCGTTGAACACTGAGCTGTAGTCAAAGAACAGCATTCTGACATAGGTGTTCCTTTGTCCAGGTGGGAATGGGCAGTGTGGAGTGTGATTGAGATTGTGTCATCTGGGGATCTGTTGGGGCGGTATGCGAATTGAAGTGGGTCTAGGGTATCCGAGAGGATGCTGTTGATGTGCGCTATGACCAGCCTTTCAAAGCACTTCATGGCTGCCGAAATGAGTGCTACGGGGCGGTAATCATTTAGGCAGGTTACCGTCGTTTCCTTGGGCACAGGGTCTGCTTGAAACATGTAGCTATTACAGACTCGGTCAGGGAGAGGTTGAAAATGTCAGCGAAGACACTTGCCAGTTGGTCCGCAAATGCTTTGAGTACACTTCCTGGTAATCCGTCTGGCCCTGCGGCTTTGTGAATGTTGACCTGTTTAAAGCTCTTGCTAACATCGGGTACCGAGAGTGTTCTCACACAGTCGGCCAGAACAGCTGGTGCTCTCATGCATGCTTCAGTGTTGCTTGCCTCGAAGGCATTTACAGTTGAAGTCGGAAGTTTACATGCACTTAGGTGGTAGTCACTAAAAGTCGTTTTTCAACCACTCCAAACTTTTTGTTAACAAACTATAGTTTTGACAAGTCGGTTAGGACTACTTTGTGCATGACACAAGTCATTTTTCCAACAATTGTTTACAGACAGAATATTTCACGTATAATTAACTTATAGTTCACAATTCCAGTGGGTCAGAAGTTTACACACACTAAGTTGACTGTGCCTTTAAACTGCTTGGAAAATCCCAGAAAATTATGTTATGGCGTAGAAACTTCTGATAGGCTAATTGACATCATTTGAGTCAATTGAATGTGCACCTATGGATGTATTTCAAGGCCTACCTTCACACTCAGTGCCTCTTTTTACTGGACATCACGGGAAAATCAAAAGAAATCAGCCAAGACCTCAGAAAAACAATTGTAGACCTCCACAAGTCTGGTTCATCTTTGGGAACAATTTCCAAACACCTGAAGGTACCACGTTCATCTGTACAAACAATAGTACGCAAGTATAAACACCATGGGACCACGCAGCCGCCATACCGCTCAGGAAGGAGACGCATTCTGTCTTCTAGAGATGAACGTACTTTGGTGCGAAAAGTGCAAATCAATCCCAGAACAACATTAAAGGACCTTGTGAAGGTGCTGGAGGAAACAGGTACAAAAGTATTTATATTCACAGTAAAACGAGTCCTATATCAACGAGTCCTATACCGCTCAGCAAGGAAGAAGTGACCGCTCCAAAACCGCCATAAAAAACCAGACTACGGTTTGAAAACTGCACATGGGGACAAAGATCGGACTTTTTGGAGAAATGTCCCCTGGTCTGATGAAACAGAAAATAGAACTGTTTGGCCATAATGACCATCGTTATGTTTGGAGGAAAAAGGGGGAGGCTTGCAAGCCAAAGAACACCATCCCAACCGTGAAGCACGAGGGTGGAAGCATCATGTTGTGGGGGTGCTTTGCTGCAGGAGGGACTGGTGCACTTCACAAAATAGATGGCATCACGAGGGAGGAAAATGATGTGTATATATTGAAGCAACATCTCAAGACATCAGTCAGGAAGTTAAAGCTGGGTCGCAAATGGGTCTTCCAAATGGACAATGACCCCAAGCATACTTCCAAAGTTGTGGCATAATGGCTTCAGGACAACAAAGTCAAGGTATTGGAGTGGCCATCACAAAGCCCTGACCTCAATCCTATAGAAAATGTGTGGGCAGAACTGAAAGAGTGCGTGCGAGCAAGGAGGCCTACAAACCTGACTAAGTTACATCAGCTCTGTCAGGAGGAATGGGCCAAAAATTCACCCAACTTATTGTTGGAAGCTTGTGGAAGGCTACCCGAAACGTTTGACCCAAGTTAAACATTTTAAAGGTAATGCTACCAATTACTAATTGAGTGTATGTAAACTTCTGACCCACTGGGAATGCGATGAAATAAATAAAAGCTTAAATAAATCATTCTCTCTATTATTATTATTATAACATTTCACATTCTTAAAATAAAGTGGTGATCCTAACTGACCTAAAACAGGGAATATTTACTCGAACTAAATGTCAGGAATTGTGAAAAACTGAGTTGAAATGTATTTGGCTAAGGTGTTTGTAACCTTCCCGACTTCAAATGTAGCTTGTCTGGCAGGTTTGCTTCATTGGGCAGCTTGCGTTTGTAGTCTGTAATAGTTTTCCAGCCCTGCCACATCCGATGAGCGTCAGAGCCGGTATAGTAGGATTCAATCTTTATTCTGTATTGACGCTTTCCTTGTTTGATGGTTCGTCTGAGGGGATAGCGGGATTTCTTATAAGAACTCAGATTAGTGTTCCGCTCATTGAAAGTGTCAGCTCAAGCCTACAGCTGTTACCTGTAATCCATGGCTTCTGTTTGGGAGATGTATGTACGGTCACTGTGGGGACGACGTCGTCAATGCACTTATTGATAAAGCTGATGACTGAGGTGGTATAAACCTCAACATGTTGTTGTTGTTTTCTAAATTGCTTGTCTTTTTTGTGTTACTTTACAGCGCTTTGAGATTCTTTATGTCATGAATAGTGCTATAAAAGTTGAATAAATTATTAATATTATTAGAGGCTAATGCTAAAGATGCAAGAGGATAATTCAAAATAATATAGAGGCTAATGCTAGTGATAGAGGGCTACATAGAGGAAGCATGAGATGATAGACAGTAAGTAGCTTGTGCTGCTTCACCATGATAGATAATCCAATATCGCTCTCTGTTACTGCAACAGCGTGTTAAGATCAGCCTGCATAATGCTGTCAGTCTGAGCTGAGCTGTTTTCACACATTTCACTGTATTTACAGGGGAATAGGGCTGGGAAAAGCCTGAGAAGAGGCAGGATTATGGAGAGCATGGGTCTCTGCATAGACTGTTTGGTAATAATATACCACGTGTGGATAAGTGCAAGCGTGTGTGTGTTCATGTTAGTGTGTGACCAGTGCCTTTGGTGCCGTTTCATGAGCAGTGCTTGGGTGTTGGGTGGGGGGGGGGGGGGGGGGGGGGGGTCAGGTTTATGGTTTGCTCAACATTGTAGCCTAGAGACCAACTGTTCTTGCTGTGGTGAGAGAGAAGCATACCTGCAGCCTATCTATCACAGGACTAGAATAAGATTAACTTTTTATTATCTCTCTCCCTCGCTCTGCTCTGATAGACATGAGCCTGCAACTATTATCTCTCCAGCCTGGCACTTCATCGTCATCATCATCCTTATAGAATCATAGCTGCGGAAAGGGTACTGCAGCAACCCTGACATATTTCAATAAATTTGCCAAAGTAATATAATTACTGCTGTCTGTTCAGAAATAAATGAAATAACTCAGACTACCACACCAGGAGTAGGCCTATAATGTAGCCACAGCCACATTTTTATTGCCTAGCTGTGGATTGTGTGTAGACCAATTACAATGTATAGCCTACAGTCCGGAATGTGCGTCAAATCTGTCAGTGAACAGGCATCTCCCAATATTTAAAATACAATTGTGGGAAAACATTGGTTGGAAAGCAAATGGCTCTTGTTGAAAAAAAGAAGCCTCTAATCTGTCTGCAGAAGCTAACAAAAAATGGAGAGATATGCTTTTGGCTCGAGCACATAGGCCATGTCTGGTGAGCTGCGCATTATTGAGTGAGTCAGTGAAACTGGAAAGCCTTTTTCAGAGCTATAATTTCTTCCTCATATTGTACAATATGTGTGTCTCCACACACCTACTGTAGGCCTGGGGTGTTGATGGATTCAAGACAGGGTATTTTCTATTGATCTTATTCTTATTCTCAGTTGGTCAGTGTCAAAGTAGCCTGCCGTTTTAATCATATGTACGGTATTAAACAATGTTATGCTTAAGTCTCCAGTCATTATAAAATGCTTTTATAAAAGGCAATATTTTCCCCATGTGTGCAACTTCTGCAAGCACCTCTACTCTACTGCTCTACGCCACTATGCAAATGAAATTATATGCATGCAATGCTTTATTATAAAGGTGTGTTTTTCAATGCGTTCTTGTACCTCAGAGCCCCCACTGGACACCCCACTCTCACACACACTTTTTGCTTGGCACCTCCCAATTTACAAATGAAGCATACATTTGCATTTAGGAAAACAGCTAACTTCCTACACATTTTTGGGGGTTTGGGGAGGTGGGGTGCATTCTACGCCAGGGTGTGTGTGTGTGTGTGTGTGTGTGTGTGTCAGCTCAGCTATGTCTGAACTCACTTATGTGTGTATGCATGTTGTTGTGTGTGTGTGTGTGTGTGTGTGTCTGTCTGTCTGTCAGTTGTGTCGGACTGTCAGCTCAACCCACTTGAGTGGTGGAGTGTATGTTTGTCTGTACACTATGTGCATGTCTTCTCAACTCAACCCTTCTGTGTGTCTCTCTACATCTTTCTCCTCCTCCACCCCTAACCTTACCTTGACGCTGACGCTACCCTGTAGTTTGAGCTGCAGCCGGATCATGTCCACCTCTGCCATGGCACACAGCTGGTTGAGCTCCGACACTTTGCAGGACATCTCGTCGATGGCCACCTCGATGGGGTTCATCTCCGTGCTCTGCTGCTCCATCACCTGGATACGTTTTTTCAGGTAGGGGAAGGTGGAATTCGCTGGGTGGGGGGGACAGAAAGGGGGAGGAGACACAGGGTATGAGGAACCAATTGGTTAATCCTTGTGGTCCTGGGTGGCTCAGGCATGAGTAGGGAGCCAGGACTGGGTTTGATACCCGCTGGGGCTACCCATATGAAAAAATGTATGCATGCACTACTGTAATAACTCGCTTTGGATAAAAGTGTCTGCTAGATGGGATATATTTTATTGTATTAAACCAGAACTGTTGGGTTTGTTTGGGAATTGTTGTCCGATCTTTCTTCCATTTTGAAGGGAAAACCATTGAAACTACACCATAACTTTACTGGTCAGAATAGGTCACCAATTACAGCACTGGTCAGTATACTAGTGATTCAGACAGTTACGGCTCAGTATTTACTGGTTACTCAGACACTTCCTAGTTAGTATAGTATACTACCATACAAGCTAATGGCTCAGTGGCTATTTCGGCCACACCCGTTTAAGACAGGTGTATAAAATCGAGCACACAGCCATGCAATCTCCAGAGACAAACATTGGCAGTAGAATGGCCCGTACTGAAGAGCTCAGTGACTTTCAATGTGGTACCATCTTAGGATGCCACCTTTCCAACATGTCAGTTCATAACATTTCTGCTGCCTCGGTCAACGGTAAGTGTGGTTATTATGAAGTGGAAACGTCTAGGCGCAACAATGGCTCAGCCACGAAGTGGTAGGCCACACATGCTCACGGAGCGGGAACCCCGAGTGCTGATGCGCTTAGCATGTAAAAATGGTCTGTCCTCGGTTGCAACACTCACTACCGAGTTCCAAACTGCCACTGGAAGCAACATCAGCACAATAACTGTTCGCCAGGAGCTTCATGAAATGGCTTTCCATGTCTGAGCAGCCTCACACAAGCCTAAGATCACCATGCGCAATGCCAAGCGTCGGGTGGAGTGGTGTTAAGATCGCCGCCTTTGGACTCCGGAGCAGTGGAAACGCGTTCTCTGGAGTGATGCATCACGCTTCACCATGTGGCAGTCGGACAGACGAATCTGGGTTTGGCGGATGCCAGGAGAACGCCACCTGCCCCAATGCATAGTGCCAACTGTAAAGTTTGGTGGATGAGGAATAATGGTCTGGGGTTGTTTTTCATGGTACGGACTAGGCCCCTTAGTTCCAGTGAAGGGAAATCTTAATGCTACAGCATATAATGATTTTCTAGACGATTCTGTGCTACCAACTTTCCCTTTCTGTTTCAGCATGACAATGACACAGTGCACAAAGTGAGGTCCATATAGAAATAGTTTGTTGAGATCTGTGTGGAAGAACTTGACTGGCCTGCAGAGAGTCCTGACCTCAACCCCATCGAACACCTTTGGGATGAATTGGAATGCTGAATGCGAGCCAGGCCTAATCTCCCAATATCAGTGCCCCAACCCACTAATGCTCTTGTGGCTAAATTAATCCCCCGCAGCAATGTTCCAACATCTAGTGGAAAGCCTTCCCAGAAGGGTGGAGGATGTTATAGCAGCAAGAGGGGGACTAAATCCATATTAATGCCCATGATTTTGGAATGAGAAGTCCGACGAACACGTGTCCACATACCTTTGGCCATGTAGTGTATGTGACAGTAAATGTTGACAGTTCTTTGGATACAAATATTAGCAAAAATTATTTTTAATAACTCACTGGTTAGTATGGTGCGTCTCTTGCACTGCTCCTCCACGTCGCCATGTTTCTTCCCCGACAGAGTGAAAGGCGTCTCGAACACGAAGCGATTGATGTTGTGGTGTCGCTCGAAGTCAGTCTTCTTCTCCTGCTGCTCCTTGTTGTCGAAGTAGGGCACTACGTAGGTCACCTGGATGTAGGCGTACTTGGAGTCCAGGTCTTTAGGATTTACCTGGTGGGTTATATCAAACAGCACAATCAGTTCACAGTCTGGGTCGTATTCTTTAGTTCACTATGTAGAAAACCATGGCAAAACATTTTTGCAATGGAAAATGTTTCGCAAACAAAAACGAGAATTACTTATTGGACAAATTCAGGTAGCCTCTCCCCATTTTGGTCCGTTTTCCACCATTTGGTGTCTAACGACCCTGCTCTCTTAAAAGGATCAGTCTAACGATTTGTGTTGGTCTCTTTAGTCTTGTTGAGTCAGTCTCATAGTCAGTCTTGCGTAGTCAGTCAGCTGTATTCTTGCTCTACCTCGAAGCCTGGCATGCAAGGCTACTGCCTACTGGCTGTAATCGCTACCAAAGGTGCTTCAACAAAGTACTGAGTAAAGGGTCTGAATACTTATGTAAATGTGATATTTCAAATATTTATTTGTTATAAATTTGCAAAAAAAAGATCTAATCCTGTTTTTTCTTTGTCATTATGGGGTATTGTCTGTAGATTGTTGAGGGGGAAAAAACTATTTTAGAATAAGGCTGTAAAGTAAGAAAATGTGGAAAAAGTCAAGAGGTCTGAATACTTTCCGAATGCACTGATATATGGTGAACGATGGAGTGTATATTTCGATTTTATTAGGATCTCCATTAGCCGACGCCAAGAGACAGCTAGTCTTACTAGGGTCCGACACATAACGAAAAAGACATTACAGACAAAATGTAAATACATTAACATGTAGTGTGTGTGTGTGTATGTACAGTATGCATCTATCAGTTACACATACATGTCAGTACACACAGATGTCGTATCTTAATTTGATCATCCTGTTGTTGCAGGAATTTTCGTGCACCACTGAAAATGCAAATTTGCAGTGTATTTGAGGTTTAAAAGGCTTCTGAAGTTTGTCATTTCCACTTGAACATTTCAGACTGGATTTGCCCTAACGAAAAATGTATCAACATAAAAAAATTGATAAAACACACATTAATTGACATCTCCTGTTGCTGCAGGATTGTTTTCCTGCTGTAGCGAATTTCCTCAAATTAAGACCATACATAGGTGCTGCTTTATTCGTTTTTTGGAAACAGGTTCTGGAGACTGTGAAAAGACCGCTGGTGGCATGTCTGGTGGGGTAAGTGTGTGTGTAAAGTTGAATATGCAAAAAAAATCATGTTTCTTATAAAAAGTAGTGATGAAGTCAGTCGTTCCTCAACTGTTAGCCAAGAGAGACTGGCATGCATAGTATTGATATTAGCCCTCTGATTTGAATGAAGAGCAAAACGTGTCGTTCTGTTCGGTGCCAAGCTGCAGCTTAACTCGGTCCTTCTTTGCAGGTCTTGACAAAATCATAATATATCATTTTTATTGTATTTATTTCACAATGGTCATGCTACTCCGCCTATGGTCACCCCCCCCCCCCCCCTCAACAGTTTTTACTCTGGACATTTATTTATCAATCACTGCTATAGTTATGATGTATATAGTGCTATTTCTATTGATTTTCTAATACCATTTTCAGTATTTTATTTCACTTGTCCTGCATGTTGGAGCTCAGAGCCTAACAATTTTACAGTAATCACACCTGTACATGTGACCTTCAAACACACAATAATCAAGATAAGATTCAACTAAAGCCGGCAGGACTTGTTTTGTAGAGCGTGGTGTCAAAAAAGCAAAGCCTCTCTTTACCACGGATAGAACTCTCCCCATCGTCACAACCATTGAATCTACAGCATATGTTTTGGCCATGATAATTTACAATCTAAGGTAACTCCAAGTAATTTAGTCTCCTCAACTTTGTACCAAATTCAACGCTATTAGTTTTAGAGATGTTCAGAACCAGTTTATTACTGGTCACCTTTTTTTCTAAACTAACTGCAGCTCTTTGTTCAGGGTTGCAGTGACTTTACTCGCTGGGGTTGCTGATGTGTATATGTCTGGAAGAATTGAGATTTTTGAGTGTAATGCTCCATTAATTGCACATCTGGCCCTTTAATTGCGCATCTAGCGAGTGAGGAATGTGCAGTCTAATGTGCCGGTCTAGCAATGCTGCTGATGCTCATTTCATAGCAAATAACAAATAAAAGATACAAATGATATACTTCTGCCAGGTAAACCTACCATGCTGTTAACATTTCATTTAAACGGTTATCACATCAACTGCCTACACAGGGAGGGATATACAAACGCATGCACCACACAGACACACTGGGGCAATATTGCTGGAAATGAATTTGCAGATATTGGGTTAGGTTTGTCTTTTTAAGCCGATAGTGGCTAACCAGGGGTGGAATAATGTCAAGTTGCGTTGATTACATAGCAGCTGGGAGAGTGCGGTGTCTCATACTTGTGAGATGTGTTTATGGCAGTTTGCGATGGAACGCGTGAAAATTGCATATACTTTCAAAAGTGTTTGGTGAGCAATGGACCTGTTGGAGAGGCATGGTCTAAATGAATCACTACTTCACTGGCTGCTTTTCTATGGAGAAAGATTGCTGACCAAATGTAGTAGTACATGAATTCATTTACAACATTTTGACAGCAATCTTTCTATGAAAGTCACAGAGACAAGGACTAAAGAGGCCCGATACACTTTGAATAATACTGTATATGAAACATATACATGTGACAGTGTTTGGACGCTGGGGGGAGGTAGTAGACTGACCTTGTTGGAGTCCTGGATCATCTTGACGTTGTCGGCCCCAAACTTGTCCGAGTAGAGTTTGAGGAGCCTCTGGGAGATCTCGGACAGTCCTGTCAGCTTGGGCTCCTTATAGATGAACTCTTTACTCTCCTCTTCCTCAAAGAAACCCTGTTACAGAAACACCATGTTACCCAACACACACACACACATCCTGTGTGTGTGTGTGTGTGTGTGTGCATGTTTGTCTGTGTTTCTGACTAAGTCACTCTGAATAAGAATCAAATCAAAGTTGATTTGTCACGTGCACCGAATACAACTGTTTCTGTACAGTGGACACCTTAAAGTGAAATGCTTACTTACAGACTCTAACCAATAGTGCGGATCGAACTTCTGTTATTTGACCAAACTGTAGAATGCAATGCCTGCTTCGATACTTTGAAGAGTATGTGTATTTCTTACAACTATAGCCCATCGATTTCTGTTTCCATCCTTTAGCTGAATATGAATAATCCTAAACTGGAAAATCTAGGCTCACATCACCCCCTAGTGGTTTACTGCACTTCCCTATCAGTCTAGTCATGTGTTTCTTAGTGTTATGTCAGCTTGTTAGAACACAATCGTAATCATAAAAGGCACTGGCAAAATTGCAATGTTATGTTCTGGATGAAACAGAGGCCATACAGATGTCAGAGGTCATTCTCAAAGCACCGTTGGGTCAAAGGGCAATGAGGATTATTTTCGGACAGTGTGCTCTTTCCTTAAGAATCAACTTCTTGGCGCTGACTCAATTTGTCTTTCTTCGATTCCTTGCATCCTATGTCCTCGTCTCTTTCTCAACCGTATCGGAGTAAAAGGTCCAAGGTAGGGTTGAATGGTGGGAAACCGGTTACTGAGATTTACGGCCCAAAATCACTCCCTTTTCCCGGGATAAAAAACAGCGATAAACCGGTAAACTACAATAAATGATTTATATCAACAGCATGACGTGAAATGGATGACGTCTTCCCCTCTCTTCTCATCAATTCCATTCAAATTGCATCCAAAATAGATAATCCTGTTCAATATTGATATACAGCTCTGGAAAAAATGAAGAGACCACTGCAAAATGATCAGTTTCTCTGGTTTTACTATTTACAGGTATGTGTTTGAGTAAAATTAAAATTGTGGTTTTATTCTATAAACTACTGACATTTCTCCCAAATTCCATATAAAAATATTGTTAATTTAGAGCATTTATTTGCAGAAAATGACAACTGGTCAAAATAACAGGATGGCATAATGTCACTCAACAGCAATGTCAAATCAAATTTTATTTGTCACATACACATGGTTAGCAGATGTTAATGCGAGTGTAGCGAAATGCTTGTGCTTCTAGTTCCGACAATGCAGTAACAACCAACGAGTAACCTAACCTAACAATTCCACAACTACTACCTTATACACACAAGTAAGTGTAAAGGGATGAAGAATATGTACATAAAGATATATGAATGAGTGATGGTACAGAACGGCATAGGCAAGATGCAGTAGATGGTATCGAGTACAATATACAGTGCCTTGCGAAAGTATTCGGCCCCCTTGAACTTTGCGACCTTTTGCCACATTTCAGGCTTCAAACATAAAGATATAAAACTGTATTTTTTTTGTGAAGAATCAACAACAAGTGGGACACAATCATGAAGTGGAACGACATTTTGTCATGTTGTGTCTTGTTTCTGTCCTTTCCTTTCACCCTGTCTCCCTCTGCTGGTCGTACTAGGTTACCGTTTCTGTCCCTCTTTCCCCCAGCTGTTCCTTGTCTTCTCTGACTACCTCATTCACCCCTTTTCCCACCTGTTCCCTTTTTCCCTCTGATTAGGTCCCTATATCTCTCTCTGTTTCTGCTCCTGTCTTTGTCGGATTCTTGTTTGTGTGTCTCATGCCTGAACCAGACTATCATCGTGTTTGCTGCAACCTTGTCCTGTCCTGTCGGAATCTACCTGTCCATCTGAGCCCACGTGTGTTCATCATTAAAGAAACTCTGTTTGTTAATTCGCTTTTGGGTCCTCATTCACGCACCTGACAGAAGAATCCGACCAAGAATGGACCCAGCGACTTCGGATCCTCTCCACTCAGCCGTCGAGATCCAGGGAGCGATGCTAGGCAGACACGAGCAGGAATTGTCTGCTGCTCGACATGCCGTTGAGACCCTGGCCACCCAAGTCTCCAACCTCACAGAACAGGTTCACCATCTCCGCCTCGATCCACCGGCCACTTCCAGGGCTTTCGAATCTCCGGAGCCCAGAATCAATAACCCGCCGTGTTACTCTGGGGAGCCCACTGAATGCCGCTCGTTCCTCACCCAGTGTGATATTGTGTTTTCTCTCCAGCCCAACACTTACGCCAGGAGCACTGCTCGTGTCGCCTACGTCATATCTCTCCTTACTGGACGGGCTCGTGAGTGGGGCACGGCAATCTGGGAGGCAAGGGCTGAGTGTACTAACCAGTATCAGGACTTTAAGGAGGAGATGATACGGGTTTTTGATCGATCTGTTTTTGGGGAGG
The DNA here is from genome assembly GCF_057628025.1 of Oncorhynchus mykiss. Classification (NCBI taxonomy): domain Eukaryota; kingdom Metazoa; phylum Chordata; class Actinopteri; order Salmoniformes; family Salmonidae; genus Oncorhynchus; species Oncorhynchus mykiss. Next base: position 1,428,651 of record NC_143045.1, read on the forward strand.
AGGCTTCCAGGGCCCTGTCTTCCCTATGTCAAGGTAATCGATCCATAACAGACTACTCTATTGAGTTTCGCACTCTTGCTGCCTCCAGTGGCTGGAACGAGCCGGCTTTGCTCGCTCGTTTTCTGGAGGGTCTCCGCGCAGAGGTAAAGGATGAGATTCTCTCCCGGGAGGTTCCTTCCAGCGTGGATTCCTTGATTGAACTCGCTATTCGCATTGAGCGACGGGTTGATCTTCGTCACCGAGCTCGTGGAAAGGAGCTCGCGTTCTCCGTTGCCCCCCTCTCCGCATCACTACCATCTTCCTCTGCCGGCTCGGGTGCTGAGCCTATGCAGCTGGGAGGTATCCGCATCTCGACTAAGGAGAGGGAACGGAGAATCACCAACCGCCTCTGTCTCTATTGCGGTTCTGCTGGTCATTTTGTCACTTCATGTCCAGTAAAAGCCAGAGCTCATCAGTAAGCGGAGGGCTACTGGTGAGCGCTACTACTCCTGTCTCTCCTTCGAGATCCTGCAGGGAGCCAGGTTTTTCACTAAGTTGGACCTTCGTAACGCTTACCATCTCGTGCGCATCAGGGAGGGGGACGAGTGGAAGACGGCGTTTAACACTCCGTTAGGGCACTTTGAATACCGGGTTCTTCCTTTCGGCCTCGCTAACGCTCCAGCTGTCTTTCAGGCATTAGTCAATGATGTCCTGAGAGACATGCTGAACATCTTTGTTTTCGTTTACCTTGACGATATCCTGATTTTTTCACCGTCACTCCAGATTCATGTTCAGCACGTTCGACGTGTCCTCCAGCGCCTTTTAGAGAATTGTCTTTTTGTGAAGGCTGAGAAGTGCTCTTTTCAAGCCTCCTCCGTCACATTTCTCGGTTCTGTTATTTCCGCTGAAGGCATTAAGATGGATCCCGCTAAGGTCCAAGCTGTCATTGATTGGCCCGTCCCTAAGTCACGCGTCGAGCTGCAGCGCTTTCTCGGCTTCGCGAACTTCTATCGTCGTTTCATCCGCAATTTCGGTCAGGTGGCAGCTCCTCTCACAGCCCTTACTTCTGTCAAGACGTGCTTTAAGTGGTCCGTTTCCGCCCAGGGAGCTTTTGATCTCCTCAAGAATCGTTTTACATCCGCACCTATCCTTGTTACACCTGACGTCACTAGACAGTTCGTTGTCTAGGTTGACGCGTCAGAGGTGGGCGTGGGAGCCATTCTTTCTCAGCGCTCCCTCTCTGACGACAAGGTCCACCCATGCGCGTATTTTTCTCATCGCCTGTCGCCGTCGGAACGTAACTATGATGTGGGAAACCGCGAACTGCTCGCCATCCGGTTAGCCCTAGGCGAATGGCGACAGTGGTTGGAGGGGGCGACCGTTCCTTTTGTCGTTTGGACTGACCATAGGAACCTTGAGTACATCCGTTCTGCCAAACGACTTAATGCGCGTCAGGCGCGTTGGGCGCTGTTTTTCGCTCGTTTCGAGTTCGTGATTTCTTATCGCCCGGGCTCTAAGAACACCAAGCCTGATGCTTTATCTCGTCTCTTCAGTTCTTCAGTAGCCTCCACTGACCCCGAGGGGATTCTCCCTGAGGGGCGTGTTGTCGGGTTGACTGTCTGGGGAATTGAGAGGCAGGTAAAGCAAGCGCTCACTCACACTCCGTCGCCGCGCGCTTGTCCTAGGAACCTTCTTTTCGTTCCCGTTCCTACTCGTCTGGCCGTTCTTCAGTGGGCTCACTCTGCCAAGTTAGCCGGCCACCCTGGCGTTCGGGGTACGCTTGCTTCCATTCGCCAGCGTTTTTGGTGGCCCACCCGGGAGCATGACACGCGTCGTTTCGTGGCTGCTTGTTCGGTCTGCGCGCAGACTAAGTCCGGTAACTCCCCTCCTGCCGGCCGTCTCAGGCCGCTTCCCATTCCCTCTCGACCGTGGTCTCACATCGCCTTAGATTTTGTCACCGGACTGCCTTCGTCAGCGGGGAAGACTGTTATTCTTACGGTTGTCGATAGGTTCTCTAAGGCGGCTCATTTCATTCCCCTTGCTAAGCTTCCTTCTGCTAAAGAGACGGCACAAATCATCATCGAGAATGTTTTCAGAATTCATGGCCTTCCGTCAGACGTCGTTTCGGACAGAGGTCCGCAATTCACGTCTCAATTTTGGAGGGAGTTTTGCCGTTTGATTGGGGCTTCCGTCAGTCTCTCTTCCGGCTTTCACCCCCAGTCTAACGGTCAAGCAGAACGGGCCAATCAGACTATTGGTCGCATCTTACGCAGTCTTTCTTTTCGCAACCCTGCGTCTTGGTCAGAACAGCTCCCCTGGGCAGAATACGCCCACAACTCGCTTCCTTCGTCTGCGACCGGGCTATCTCCTTTTCAGAGTAGCCTCGGGTACCAGCCTCCGCTGTTCTCATCTCAGTTCGCCGAGTCCAGCGTCCCCTCCGCTCAGGCTTTTGTCCAACGTTGCGAGCGCACCTGGAAGAGGGTCAGGTCTGCACTTTGCCGTTATAGGACGCAGACTGTGAGGGCTGCTAATAAGCGTAGAACTAAGAGTCCTAGATATTGTCGCGGTCAGAGAGTTTGGCTCTCCACTCAGAACCTTCCCCTTAAGACGGCTTCTCGCAAGTTGACCCCGCGGTTCATTGGTCCGTTCCATATTTCTCGGGTCATTAATCCTGTCGCAGTTCGACTTCTTCTTCCGCGATACCTTCGTCGCGTCCACCCGGTCTTCCATGTCTCCTGTATCAAGCCCGTTCTTCGCGCCCCCGCTCGTCTCCCCCCCCCCCCCCCCATCCTTGTCGAGGGCGCACCCATCTACAGGGTCCGTAGGATTTTGGACATGCGTCCTCGGGGCCGTGGTCACCAGTACCTCGTAGATTGGGAGGGGTACGGTCCTGAGGAGAGGAGTTGGGTTCCCTCTCGGGACGTGCTGGACCGTGCGCTGATCGATGATTTCCTCCGTTGCCGCCAGGCTTCCTCCTCGAGTGCGCCAGGAGGCGCTCGGTGAGTGGGGGGGTACTGTCATGTTGTGTCTTGTTTCTGTCCTTTCCTTTCACCCTGTCTCCCTCTGCTGGTCGTACTAGGTTACCGTTTCTGTCCCTCTTTCCCCCAGCTGTTCCTTGTCTTCTCTGACTACCTCATTCACCCCTTTTCCCACCTGTTCCCTTTTTCCCTCTGATTAGGTCCCTATATCTCTCTCTGTTTCTGCTCCTGTCTTTGTCGGATTCTTGTTTGTGTGTCTCATGCCTGAACCAGACTATCATCGTGTTTGCTGCAACCTTGTCCTGTCCTGTCGGAATCTACCTGTCCATCTGAGCCCACGTGTGTTCATCATTAAAGAAACTCTGTTTGTTAATTCGCTTTTGGGTCCTCATTCACGCACCTGACACATTTATTGGATATTTCAAACTTTTTTAACAAATCAAAAACTGAAAAATTGGGCGTGCAAAATTATTCAGCCCCCTTAAGTTAATACTTTGTAGCACCACCTTTTGCTGCAATTACAGCTATAAGTCGATTGGGGTATGTCTCTGTCAGTTTTGCACATCGAGAGACTGACATTTTTTCCCATTCCTCCTTGCAAAACAGCTCGAGTTCAGTGAGGTTGGATGGAGAGCATTTGTGAACAGTAGTTTTCAGTTCTTTCCACAGATTCTCGATTGGATTCAGGTCTGGACTTTGACTTGGCCATTCTAACACCTGGATATGTTTATTTTTGAACCATTCCATTGTAGATTTTGCTTTATGTTTTGGATCATTGTCTTGTTGGAAGACAAATCTCCGTCCCAGTCTCAGGTCTTTTGCAGACTCCATCAGGTTTTCTTCCAGTATGGTCCTGTATTTGGCTCCATCCATCTTCCCATCAATTTTAACCATCTTCCTGCTGAAGAAAAGCAGGCCCAAACCATGATGCTGCCACCACCATGTTTGACAGTGGGGATGGTGTGTTCAGCTGTGTTGCTTTTACGCCAAACATAACGTTTTGCATTGTTGCCAAAAAGTTCAATTTTGGTTTCATCTGACCAGAGCACCTTCTTCCACATGTTTGGTGTGTCTCCCAGGTGACTTGTGGCAAACTTTAAACGACACTTTTTATGGATATCTTTAAGAAATGGCTTTCTTCTTGCCACTCTTCCATAAAGGCCAGATTTGTGCAATATACGACTGATTGTTGTCCTATGGACAGAGTCTCCCACCTCAGCTGTAGATCTCTGCAGTTCATCTAGAGTGATCATGGGCCTCTTGGCTGCATCTCTGATCAGTCTTCTCCTTGTATGAGCTGAAAGTTTAGAGGGACGGCCAGGTCTTGGTAGATTTGCAGTGGTCTGATACTCCTTCCATTTCAATATTATCACTTGCACAGTGCTCCTTGGGATGTTTAAAGCTTGGGAAATCTTTTTGTATCCAAATCCGGCTTTAAACTTCTTCACAACAGTATCTCGGACCTGCCTGGTGTGTTCCTTGTTCTTCATGATGCTTCATGATGGACCTCTGAGACTATCACAGTGCAGGTGCATTTATACGGAGACTTGATTACACACAGGTGGATTGTATTTATCATCATTAGTCATTTAGGTCAACATTGGATCATTCAGAGATCCTCACTGAACTTCTGGAGAGAGTTTGCTGCACTGAAAGTAAAGGGGCTGAATAATTTTGCACGCCCAATTTTTCAGTGTTTGATTTGTTAAAAAAGTTTGAAATATCCAATAAATGTCGTTCCACTTCATGATTGTGTCCCACTTGTTGTTGATTCTTCACAAAAAAATACAGTTTTATATCTTTATGTTTGAAGCCTGAAATGTGGCAAAAGGTCGCAAAGTTCAAGGGGGCCGAATACTTTCGCAAGGCACTGTATCCATATGAGAATAATAATGTAGGGTATGTAAACATTATATTAAGTGGCATTGTTTAAAGTGGCTAGTGATACATTTTTTACATACATTTTTCCAATATTAAAGTGGCTGGAGTTGAGTCAGTATGTTGGCAGCAGCCAGTGGTGGCTGTTTAACAGTCTGATGGCCTTGAGTTAGAAGCTGTTTTCAGTCTCTCGGTCCCTGCTTTGATCCACCTGTCCTGAACTCGCCTTCTGGATGATAGCGGGGTGAACAAGCAGTGGCTCGGGTGGGTTTTGTCCTTAATGATCTTTATGGCCTTCCTGTGACATCGGGTGGTGTAGGTGTCCTGGAGGGCAGGTAGTTTGGAGGGCAGGTAGTTTGCCCTCACTACCCTCTGGAGCCTTACGGTTGTGGGCAGAGCAGTTGCCGTACCAGGCGGTGATACAGCCCGACAGGATGCTCTCGATTGTGCATCTGTAAAAGTTTGAGTGCTTTTGGTGACAAGCCAAATTTCTTCAGCCTCCTGAGGTTGAAGAGGTACTGCTGCGCCTTCTTCACCACACTGTCTGTGTGGGTGGACCAATTCAGTTTGTCCGTGATGTGTACGCCGAGGAACTTAAAACTTACTACCCTCTACACTACTGTCCCATCGATGTGGATAGGGGGGTGCTTCCTCTGCTGTTTCCTGAAGTCCACGATCATCTCCTTTATTTTGTTGACATTGAGTGTGAGGTTATTTTCCTGACACCACACTCCGAGGGCCCTCACCTCCTCCCTGTAGGCCGTCTCGTTGTTGTTGGTAATCAAGCCTACCACTGTAGTGTCGTCTGCAAACTTGATGATTGAGTTGGAGGCGTGCATGGCCACGCAGTTGTGGGTGAACTGGGAGTACAGGAGAGGGCTCAGAACGCACCCTTGTGAGGCCCCAGTGTTGAGGATCAGCGGGTGGAGATGTTGTTACCTACACTCACCACCTGGGGGCGGCCCGTCAGGAAGTCTAGTACCCAGTTTCACAGGGCAGGGTCGAGATCCAGGGTCTCGAGCTTGATGACGAGTTTGGAGGGTACTATGGTGTTAAATGCTGAGCTGTAGTCGATGAACAGCATTCTCACATAGGAATTCCTCTTGTCCAGATGGGTTAGGGCAGTGTGCAGTGTGGTTGCGATTGCATCGTCTGTGGACTTTTTGGGGCGGTAAGCAAATTGGAGTGGGTCTAGGGTGTCGGTTAGGGTGGAGGTGATATGGTCCTTGACTAGTATCTCAAAGCACTTCATGATGACGGAAGTGAGTGCTACGGGGCGGTAGTTGTTTAGCTCAGTTACCTTCGCTTTCTTGGGAACAGGAACAAGCCCTCTTGAAGTATGTGGGATAAGGATTGATTGAATATGTCCGTAAACACACCAGCCAGGTGGTCTGCTCATGCTCTGAGGATGCGGCTGGGGATGCCGTCTGGGCCTGCAGCCTTGCGAGGGTTAACGCGTTTAAATGTTTTACTCACGTCGGCTGCAGTGGAGGAGATTCCGCAGGTTTTTGTAGCGGGCCATGTCAGTGGCACTGTATTGTCCTCAAAGCGAGCAAAGAAGTTGTTTAGTCTGTCTGGGAGCAAGACATCCTGGTCCACAACGGGGCTGGTTTTCTTTTTGTAGTCCGTGATTGACTGTAGACCCTGCCACATACGTCTTGTGTCTGAGCCGTTGAATTGCGACTCTACTTTGTCTCCATGCTGACGCTAAGCTTGTTTGATTGCCTTGCGGAGGGAATAGCTACACTGTTTGTAATCAGTCATGTTTCAGGTCACCTTGCCCTGGTTAAAAGCAGTGGTTCGCGCTTTCAGTTTTGCGTGAATGCTGCCATCAAGCCACGGTTTCTGGTTTGGGAATGTTTTTATAGTTGCTGTGGGTACGACATCGCCGATGCACTTGCTAATAAACTCGCTCACCGAATCAGCGTATTCATCAATGTTGTTGACGCAATGCGGAACGTATCCCAATCCACGTGATCGAAGCAATCTTGAAGTGTGGAATCAGATTGGTCGGACCAGCATTGAACAGTCCTGAGCGTGGGAGCTTCCTGTTTTAGTCTCTGTCTATAGGCTGGAAGCAACAAAATGGTGTCCTGGTCAGCTTTTCCGAAAGGAGGGTGGGGGGAGGTCCTTATATGCGTCGCGGAAGTTAGAATAACAATGATCCAGGGTTTCACCAACCCTGGTAGCACAATCGATATGCTGATAGAATTTAGGGAGTCTTGTTTTCAGATTAGCCTTGTTAAAATCCCCAGCTACAAGGAATGCAGCCTCAGGATATGTGATTTCCAGTTTACATAGAGTCAAATAAAGTTTGTTCAGGGCCATCGATGTGTCTGCTTGGGGGGGAATATATGCGGCTGTGATTATAATCGAAGAGAATTCTCTTGGTAGATAATGGGGTCGACATTTGATTGTGAGGAATTCTAAGTCAGGTGAACAGAAGGACTTGAGTTCCTGTATGTTGTTATGATCACACCACGTCTCGTTAATCATAAGGCATACTCCCCCGCCCCTCTTCTTACCAGAAAGATGCTTGTTTCTGTTGGCGCGATGCATGACGAAACCAGCTGGCTGTACCGACTCCGATATTTTTTATTTATTTTTTTATTTTTTTATTTCACCTTTATTTAACCAGGTAGGCTAGTTGAGAACAAGTTCTCATTTGCAACTGCGACCTGGCCAAGATAAGGCATAGCAGTGTGAACAGACAACACAGAGTTACACATGGAGTAAACAATTAACAAGTCAATAACACAGTAGAAAAAAGGGGAGTCTATATATACATTGTGTGCAAAAGGCATGAGGTAGGCAAATAATTACAATTATGCAGATTAACACTGGAGTGATAAATGATCAGATGGTTATGTACAGGTAGAGATATTGGTGTGCAAAAGAGCAGAAAAATAAAAATAAATAAATAAAAACAGTATGGGGATGAGGTAGGTGAAAATGGGTGGGCTATTTACCAATAGACTATGTACAGCTGCAGCGATCGGTTAGCTGCTCAGATAGCAGATGTTTGAAGTTGGTGAGGGAGATAAAAGTCTCCAACTTCAGCGATTTTTGCAGTTCGTTCCAGTCACAGGCAGCAGAGAACTGGAACGAAAGGCGGCCAAATGAGGTGTTGGCTTTAGGGATGAAGCAGATAGAAACGATAGCGTTTCTCGAGTGAGCCATGTTTCCGTGAAGCAAAGAACGTTACAGTCTCTTATGTCTCTCTGGAATACTACCCGTGCTCGGATTTCATCATCAACCTTGTTGTCAAGAGACTGGACATTGGCGAGTAGTATGCTGGGGAGCGGTGCGCAATGTGCCTGTCTCCGGAGCCTGACCAGAAGACTGCTTCGTCTGCCCCTTTTATGGCGTAATAGTTTTGGTTCGCCGGCTGGGATCCGATCCTTTGTCCTGGGTGGTGGGCAAAACACAGGACCCGCTTCTGGAAAGTCGTATCCTGGTCTTAATGATGGTGAGTTGACGTTGCTGTTATATCCAGCAGTTCCTCCCGACTGTATGTAATAAAACCTAAGAAATAACACATAAAAAAACAAAATACTGCATAGTTTCCTAGGCACGCGAAGCGAGACGCCATCTCTGTCGGCGCCGGAAGTCAACGTGAAAGACTGGTGGAGAGCATGCCAAGATGCATGAAAGCTGTGATTGAAAATCAGGGTTATTCCAAATATTGATTTCTGAACTCTTCCTCAGTTAAAACATTAGTATTGTGTTGTTTAAAAATGAATATGAACTTATTTTCTTTGCATTATTCGAGGTCTGACAACACTATCTTTTTTTGTTATTCTGACCAGTTGTCATTTTCTGCAAATAAATGCTCTAAATGACAATATATTTATTTGGAATTTGGGAGAAATGTTGTCAGTAGTTTATAGAATAAAACCAAAATGTTAATTTTACTCAAACACATACCTATAAATAGTAAAACCAGAGAAACGGATCATTTTGCAGTGGTCTCTTCATTTTTTCCAGAGCTGTATATGTCCTAGCCTACCTCTTTCAGGTAATGAATGAGGGGTTATGCATAATAAGCTTCTAACTAGCCTCTGGCGATTGGGCAATGTGCATGCACCTGTGCTCCGCTGGCCTCTCTCCTTAACAAAAGCTCCTTAGCTCTTGGAGTCCCATGCAGGAAAAGGTAGACCAAAAATAGCTTGCTGGACATGTTTGTTTTTTTTTGGGGGGGGGGACAAGTCGAAGAGGGACACAATCTATTTTTTTCTGAATGTTAAATACAGCAGCCAATAGAACTCATGGGCAGGTTGAAAGAAGAGCGAGCGTGCAATGGCGGTAGGCTATAGTAGTTATTCATTCAGACCCATAACCATTCAATCTTCGTGAAGAGAAATGAAAGCCGTCCACATCTGATTCTAGACCTATATTATTAAAGCATGTCATTAGAATGATTGAAAGCGAGGAAGGAATGAGGCAACTACAATAGAAAGAGGAGGTAGGCTTATAACATTAGGGGAAATATTATGAAAAGGTATATATGAGTCAGCCTACTAATTATACAAATAGGCTCTGTTATATTTCAAAATTAAAACCAAATTCGCTAGCCTATGCTTGCAACTTTGTAGGTCGCATGTGCGGCACCAGAATCACATGTTCTCTCAGCTTTATCATGGTTTGAACGAGGTGTGTAATTCCAGTCCAATAATACAATACAGTACAGTAATACAGTTCACACTCAGAAATATCCTACTGGAGCTAGTTTAATTTATTTACCCAAGAGAGCATATTGGTAGCTACAAAACGGGATTTCATGTTTTTTTGTTGTGCGTAATGTGCAGTAGCCTATATATCATATATGTATTGGATAACAGCACAGCTTATTTGGGCTCATAAAATGTCTTTAATGTATAAGCCACACATTAAAGACATTTTATGAGCCCTAGCCCAAAAAAGCCCAAATTATTGTGCCGTTATCCAACATCAGGCTTGAATTTTCGATTAAAGCTCTAATAAAAACCAGATATAGGCCATTTATATACTTTAAATGCTTTTTTTTTTAAAATGTCCCCTCTGCCTCCCCAATTTTGTGGTATCCAATTGGTAGTTAGTCTTGTACCATCGCTGCAACTCCCTTACGGACTCGGGAGAGGTGAACGTCGAGAGCCTTCGAAACGCGACCCTGCCTCTTGACACAATGCCCGCTTAATCAGGAAGCCAGCCGCACCAAATTGTCGGAGGAAACACCTGGCGACCGTGTCAGTGGACATCCCAGCCGTTCAAACTCTCCCCTAACCTGGACGATGCATGGGTCTCCCGGTCGTGGCCGGCTGCGACAGAGCCTGGATACGAACCAGGATCTCTAGTGGTACAGCGAGCACTCCGATGCAGTTCCTTAGACCTATTCAGGAGGCCCTGCTTCATATGCTTTTGAATGACACTTACGGTTTTGGCAGGAAATACCGGGATACCTGGGGAAAAAAGTGATTTACTCTAGGGGTGGAACATTTGTAAAATACCGGGAATATATTCAAACCCTAGTCCAGGGTCCCTTCACTCGGACCCTCGGTTTGGAGAGGAGGCTGCGAGGAATCGAGGAGAGATAAGTTGAGAAAGAGCCCTCCATTCCAACATTCATTACCAGGGCCGTATTCATAAAGTGTCTCAGAGTAGAAGTGCTGATCAAGAATCAGGTTGCCCCTCTAATTCATTATGACTTAAAATGCTAAACAGATCCTAAAAGCAGCAGTCCCACTCTGAGATGCTTTGTGAATACAGGCCCTGGTCTGGACTGCCTGCATGTATGCTGCTATGTCATCTTGACACCAACTGTTCTAAGATCTGTTCACAGGAGCTAGAGATTAGAGATTGGGATCATTGAAGGGAAAAAGATTACTGGAGATTATAGGATGTGGGTATCGGGGTAGGTATCAGGGTTGGGATAAATTCTATTTAAGCTCCTTCAATTTAGGAAGTAAACTGACATTACAATTCCCTTTTTCATTTCCTCATCCCTTTTAAATGAGGGACATTTTTTCCCACTTTATTCTGAATTGATATAGAATCAACCCCAAACCCCGGTAGGTATACATATCATATAGGTATACATATATATATCTTAGAAGACAGGTTAGAGAAGTTACTACCGGTGAAGGGAGAAGAGAGGGAAGAGAGAACGTAGGAAACAAAAAGAGAGACAAAAACTTACCGCAATCTTGATACAGAAAAACCAAAAGGAAGAAAAGAAAAAGAGCAGATGGAGGAATTAAAGAGACAAGTTGTGATCCACCCCTCTCCCCATTCACCAAAGGTTAAATGTTTAAAGGATTCAGGCTCTTCTAAGATGAGTCCAACCAGCTTACTGAATGTAGGAGTTATGCGACAAAAGACAGATACTCAGTGAGAATACCTATGGGTCTGGGTTTGTACCAGAGGGCTATAGCTATAGCATGTATGCTGCAGATGTGGAGGCTATCAAGCTAGTAGACGCTAGTTGAAGCTAGCGCATTGCGGTGTGACATTTCCTCCTCCCGAGACCTGAAGGATTGAATCCCGGAGCAGGGATGGTACATGCTAGCCTGAGAGCCAGTCTGTGTGCGATCCAGATCGATGCCAAACATGACAATGAGTAACAAGGAGTTAGTATGATAGCACAAACAGACTGGCACTCAGGCTAGGAACATGGTAAACACACACCTTTCTATAAGGTGTGTTTGTCATTTTCATTGTTTTCTGTGGATCTGATGGCACTTACCAGTCCATAGAACGCCACGCGGTAGTATCGGCCAAACAGACGCTTCTCAGAGTTCACGACCTCTGTCACCTTCAGGTAGGAGCGGTGGATGTCGTAGTACAGCTCCGATAGCCTCTGTGGATCACACACAAAATGTCAATCACAACTATCCACTTCCTGTCCGAGTGTTTCTGGCCTGGTAAAGAAACAACCTTGTCCTATCCACCCAGTCACCTTGAAATCTCGCCTCTTTTCAAAGACGGCAATGACGGGCTTGTTGATATCGGCGATGAGCTCGTGCCTCTCAGACTTCCACAGGTAATCCACACACAGCTCCAGCTGCTCCACTAGAGTATCCTACATACACAGGAAGTATAGGACGCAAGTTACAGAGAAGAAAAGTAGATAGATAAATCTATACAAGAAACTACAAGGACGCATCTCAAATCTCTTGTCAGGTTCTGCATTGTATTGTCATTGAATTATCTTCCAAATCTGAGCTGAAAATTCTATACAATTCTTTGTACTGGACCCAGTAGGGGTGAAGGTACCTCAGTGTAGGGGGTATCTTGAGTCCCTGTGTCCTCTTTCATGGCCCCCTCTTCCTTCACGTTCGGTGAGATGCACAGGAAGGCCGCCCAGCCCATGGAGAACGACGCTGAGGTTTCACACAGGATATGACATCAAGAAGGAGGGACATCATGCTTGTGTGCATGTTATCATCCGATGGTGAACCCATACACCACACACTCTCGCTAACTCACACACACACACACACACACACACACACACACACACACACACACACACACACACACACACACACACACACACTAACACTGTGGTACTTAACATTCCTTGTGTTCCATATCAACAAACCTCAAACAAAGAACAGTAACTCCATTCATTGTGAGCGTGCTTTCTTTACACATATCAAGTGAAACTTGGGTGGACATCAATAAAGGCATCTCTCAAAAGGCAAGGTAGACCACAGACATCCAGACATCTTTCACTAGTAAAGGCAAAATCAGTGGACTTCAAAACACTGTACTCCATTCTGTTAGTCTTTTGAGTCATAGCGTTTGTTCAGCATACCTCTTAGAATGAGTGTCCAATACATTGCTTCATTCTAAGTGGTATTGCAAAGCAATTTCAGTGGACTTCAAAACATTACACTGTGAACCTGTACAAATGTAGATTCCATTCTGCTAGTTGCAGTCAAAGATTGGTCCTGGTGTTTTTAAGTAAACGGTTTTCACTATCTATATTGTATACTGTATGTAGATTATGTGTACGTTCTATATACTCTGTTTATTGCTGTCAGCACCATTTCACAACGTTAAATTCCTGGTAGATGTAAATGTACGTGGCGAATAAAGTTCTGATTCTGAAGTAAGCGTAGCTTGAATCCCCCCCACCCTTTACGCATCCCTGTTCCATGGCCGGCCCCAGGGCGGCACACTCACTTTCTCCATCTCGGGGGGTTAGTAAGGGGCTACAGTTAATGACATTGGGCTCCTCAGGAACCACACTTGACATCCTGGCCTTGTCAGGTTTCCAGTAGCCTGCGTTATAAGGAGGAATATAGGAGTTTACTCTACACAATGTAACTTTCCACTTGCTGTTTTGCCTTTTTTCACTTCACGACAAGCCAGTGCTTTTACAGGGCATGCTCTCCACACACGGCGAGCGGCGGAAAGCGAGAGCGAGAGATGACGGCTCAGGCTCTGAACGGTGAAGCATGGGCTAGCAAGCACACACACACGTGCAGATGGAGACACCGCCTTCCCACGTCATAGTAGTGCACACTACACACGAGAGGAGGTGAAGTCGCACTCACAGCAGCAGACGCCGGCTACGTCCCAAATGGCACCCTATACACAAACATAGGGTGCTATTTGGGACGCAGCCCATGTTTGTGTGTGAGAGAGTAAAGAGTAGATGGCCAGTACTGTGGCACATAGAGGTCTCTGTGCACTGTTTGGATGATGTCATTGTTTTCCAGACAGTGGGGTTGTGACACACAAAACTCAGCTCTGACTAACCTCTCTTCTCACACCCAAATAAGTCATATGCCAACACACAAAAGCATGCACACATACACAGTGTATAACAAATCCACAAGCATATACATGCAAATACATGTATACACACACGCGCACAGACACAAGCATGCACGCACAGACACACACATATCAACACACTCATACCATTTCCACCCCTACACACCTGCGACAAAGTCGTTAGAAACAAATGTTTGCGCAGAGATGCTTACAGTAGCCATATGCACACAGTACTGAATGATGATGTCACACATGCTGTCCAGCCAATCGATGGGCAGAGGGGCCAGAAGACTCACAAGCAGTGGTTAGAGGTTCTCCACACGCACACGCTAGAGAGCACACGCACGCACACATACACATCTGCAGAAGCTTGTCAGCAGCACTGGCATGTTGCGGCCCACCGGGCTGTTCTCACCTCTCCTCTTGAGGGACTCAGCGATCAGGGCTGAGATGTGGATGTAACACATGGCCGCCTGAGGGACAGACGAACAGGAGGGAAAGAGGTGAACAGCTTAATCACAGATACCAACACATCATTAACTAGGTGTCCCACAGTAGGAGTGCTGATCTAGGATCAGTTCTGACTTTTAGATCACAATTTACAAGACTACATGGACAGGGGGAGATGATTCTAGATCAGTACTCCTACTCTGAGATGCTCTGATATGGCCCCTGAACACTATCACAGTGTAACAACCCTAGTCTTGGCAAGTGCATTATAAACACTGTGGAAGTCTCAAGTAGTTTGAATTACCCCCTAAAAATGTTCCATTGTTGTCGGAGGTGGGATGACACAGTGAGTCCTCACTGTCAGTATAAGCAATTTGGCTGTATGCCCAGAACATTGCTTTGAGAATGGATAGTCATATCTCAGTTTCAAGATGAAGTCACATGCATGAACCAAAAGTTAATGATGAATTAATTATGAATAATGTAAATCTACACAAAATATTCTTTAATGTCAAAGTACGGAAATAATTCTAACATTTCTTAAAAAGTAATGAAAAATGAAACACTAATATTCCTTGATTAGATCCGTATTCACCTCCGAGTCAATACATGTTAGAAACACCTTTGGCAGCGATTACAGCTGTGAGTCTTCCTGGGTTAGTCTTTAAGTGCTTTGCACACCTGGATTGTGCAATATTTGCCCATTATTATTTTCAAAATTCTTCAAGCTCTTGTCAAGGTGTTGGGGGTCATGGCTACACAGCAATTTTCAAGTCTTGCCATAGATTTTCAAGCAGATTGAAGTCAAAACTGTAACTTGGCACATTCACTGTCTGCTTGGTAAGCAACCCTAGTGTAGATTTGGCCTTGTGTTGTAGCGTAGTGTCCTGCTGAAAGGCGAATTTGTATCCCAGTGTCTGGTGGAAAGCATCCTCTAGGATTATGCTTGTGTTTAGCTCCATCTTTTTTATTTTTATCCTGGTACGCGCATGCACGAGGGCACCAGCTGTTCTGGATGACTGTGTGATAACACTCTCGGTAGCTGATGTGAGCAAGACAATTAAACCGGTCAACATTCACAAAGCCGCGGGGCCAGATGGATTACCAGGACGTGTACTCAAAGCATGTGCAGCATCCTCCCGGATATCCTAGACCCACTCCAATTCGCATACCACCCCAACAGATCCACAGATGACGCAATCTCAATTGCACTCCACACTGACCTTTCCCACTGTCACACCCTGACCATAGTTTACTTTGTATATTTCTATGTTGTGGTTGGTCAGGGTGTGATCTGAGTGGGCATTCTATGTTTCATGTCTAGTTTGTCTAGTTCTATGTTCGGCCTGATATGGTTCTCAATCAGAGGCAGGTGTTCGTCATTGTCTCTGATTGGGAACCATATTTAGGTAGCCTGGGTTTCACTGTGTGTTTGTGGGTGATTGTTCCTGTTTTTGTGTAGTGTTCACCAGATAGGCTGTATTAGGTTTCACGTTCCGTTTGTTGTTTTCGTATTCGTTTAGTTATTTCATGTATCGTCAATTATTGATTAAAGAACATGAGTAATCACCACGCTGCATTTCGGTCCTCTCTCTCAACAAACGAAGAACGCCGTTACAGAATCACCCACCACACCCGGACCGAGCAGCGTGTTAACAGGCAGCAGCGAAGGGAGGACGTTATGGACAGCAATGGCATGGAGTATACTAGTTGGGAGGACGAATTAGACGGTAAAGGACCTTGGGCTCAGCCAGGAGAATATCGCCGCCCCAAGGAAGAACGGGAGGCGGCGAAAGCGGAGAGGCGCTGGTATGAGGAGGCAGCGCGGCGTCGTGGATGGAAGCCCGGGAGTCAGCCCCAAAAATTTCTTGGGGGGGGGCTAACAGGGAGTATGGCTACGCCAGGTAGGAGACCTGCGCAAACTCCCTGTGGTTACCGGGGGGCTAGAGAGACCGGGCAGGCACCGTGTTATGCTGTGGAGCGCACGGTGTCCCCAGTGCGGGTGCACAGCCCGGTGCGGTACATTCCAGCTCCGCGTATCGGCCGGGCTAGAGTGGGCATCGAGCCAAGTGCCATGAAGCCGGCTCTACGCATCTGGTCTCCAGTGCGTCTCCTTGGGCCGGCTTACATGGCACCAGCCTTGCGCACGGTGTCCCCGGTTCGCCTGCATAGCCCAGTGCGGGCTATTCCACCTCGCCGCACTGGCAGGGCGACCGGGACCATTCAACCGGGTAAGGTTGGGCAGGCTCGGTGCTCAAGAGCTCCAGTGCGCCTGCACGGCCCGGTCTATCCGTCACCACCTCCACACCCCAGCCCTCCGGTGGCAGCTCCCCGTACCAGGCTGTCTCTCCGGCCCATCCGTCCAGAGCCTTCCTCCTCTCCAGCGCTGCCGGAGTCTCCCGCCTCTCCGGCGCTACCAGAGCCTTCCTCCTCTCCAGCGCTGCCGGAGTCTCCCGTCTGTCCGGCGCCGCTGCCGGAGCCTCCCGCCTGTCCGGCGCCGCTGCCGGAGCCTCCCGCCTGTCCGGCGCCGCTGCCGGAGCCTCCCGCCTGTCCGGCGCCTCTGCCGGAGCCTCCCGCCTGTCCGGCGCCTCTGCCGGAGCCTCCCGCCTGTCCGGCGCCTCTGCCGGAGCCTCCCGCCTGTCCGGCGCCTCTGCCGGAGCCTCCCGCCTGTCCGGCGCCTCTGCCGGAGCCTCCCGCCTGTCCGGCGCCTCTGCCGGAGCCTCCCGCCTGTCCGGCGCCTCTGCCGGAGCCTCCCGCCTGTCCGGCGCCTCTACCGGAGCCTCCCGCCTGTCCGGCGCCTCTGCCGGAGCTTCCCGTCTGCCCGGCGCCATCGGAGCTTCCCGTCTGCCCGGCGCCGCCAGGGCCGCCCGTCTGCCCAGCGCCGCCAGGGCCGCCCGTCTGCCCAGCGCCGCCCGTCTGCCCAGCGCCGCCAGCGCCGCCCGTCTGCCCAGCGCCGCCAGCGCCGCCCGTCTGCCCAGCGCCGCCAGCGCCGCCCGTCTGCCCAGCGCCGCCAGCGCCGCCCGTCTGCCCAGCGCCGCCAGTGCCGCCCGTCTGCCCGGAGCCGCCAATGCCGCCCGTCTGCCAGGAGCCGCCAATGCCGCCCGTCAGCCAGGGGCCGCCAGTGCCGCCCGTCAGCCAGGGGCCGCCAGTGCCGCCCGTCAGCCAGGGGCCGCCAGTCAACCAGGGGCCGCCAGTGCCGCCAGTCAGCCAGGGGCCGCCAGTCAGCCAGGGGCCGCCAGTGCCGCCAGTCAGCCAGGGGCCGCTAGAGCCCCTCCGCCCGGAGCAGCTGTCCCTCTGTCCCGAGCAGCTGTCCCTCTGTCCCGAGCAGCTGTCCCTCTGTCCCGAGCTGTCTCTTAGGAGGGTCACCTATCTAGGGACGCTAAGGAGGTGGACAAAGACTATTATGGAGTGGGGTCCACGTCCAGCGCCAGAGCCGCCTCCGCGGACAGATGCCCACCCAGACCCTCCCCTATAGGTTCAGGTTTTGCGGCCGGAGTCCGCACCTTGGGGGGGGGGTACTGTCACACCCTGACCATAGTTTACTTTGTATATTTCTATGTTGTGGTTGGTCAGGGTGTGATCTGAGTGGGCATTCTATGTTTCAAGTCTAGTTTGTCTAGTTCTATGTTCGGCCTGATATGGTTCTCAATCAGAGGCAGGTGTTCGTCATTGTCTCTGATTGGGAACCATATTTAGGTAGCCTGGGTTTCACTGTGTGTTTGTGGGTGATTGTTCCTGTTTTTGTGTTTGCACCAGACAGGGCTGTTTTGAGTTCTCACGTTTCTTGTTTTTTCGTTAGTTTGTTCATGTATAGTGTCGTCAATAAATTACAATGAACAACCACCACGCTGCGCTTTGGTCCGCCTCTACTTCACAAGAAGAGAATCGTTACACCCACCTAGACAAAAGGAACACCTATGTGAGAATGCTGTTTGTTGACTACAGCTCAGTGTTCAACGCCATAGTGCCCACAAAGCTCATCACTAAGCTAAGGACCCTGGGACTAAACACCCCCCCCCCCCCCCCCCCCGCAACTGGATCCTGGACTTCCTGACGGGCCGCCCTCAGGTGGTAAGGGTAGATAACAACACATCTGCCATGCTGATCCTCAACACTGGGGCCCCTCAGGGGTGTGTACTTGGTCCTCTGTATTGGGGCGGGCCGAGAGTTAAGTTCCTTGGTGTCCACATCACCAACAATCTATCATGGTCCAAACACACCAAGACAGTCATGAAGAGGGCATGACAAAACCTTTTCCCCCTCAGGAGACTGAAATTAATTGGCATGGTTCCTCAGCTCTTCAAAAGGTTCTACAGCTGCACCATCGAGAGCATACTGACCAGGTGCATCACCGCCTGCTCGGCATCTAACCGTAAGGCGCTACAGAAGGTAGTGCGTACAGCCCAGTACATCACTGGGGCCAAGCTTCCTGCAAACCAGGACCTACAGTGCCTTGCGAAAGTATTCGGCCCCCTTGAACTTTGCGACCTTTTGCCACATTTCAGGCTTCAAACATAAATATATAAAACTGTATTTTTTTGTGAAGAATCAACAACAAGTGGGACACAATCATGAAGTGGAACGACATTTATTGGATATTTCAAACTTTTTTAACAAATCAAAAACTGAAAAATTGGGCGTGCAAAATTATTCAGCCCCCTTAAGTTAATACTTTGTAGCGCCACCTTTTGCTGCGATTACAGCTGTAAGTCGCTTAGGGTATTACTCTATCAGTTTTGCACATCGAGAGACTGATTTTTTTTCCCATTCCTCCTTGCAAAACAGCTCGAGCTCAGTGAGGTTGGAT
The DNA here is from genome assembly GCF_057628025.1 of Oncorhynchus mykiss. Taxonomy (NCBI): domain Eukaryota; kingdom Metazoa; phylum Chordata; class Actinopteri; order Salmoniformes; family Salmonidae; genus Oncorhynchus; species Oncorhynchus mykiss. The sequence goes on from NC_143045.1 coordinate 1,447,506, forward strand.
GGAGAGCATTTGTGAACAGCAGTTTTCAGTTATTTCCACAGATTCTCGATTGGATTCAGGTCTGGACTTTGACTTGGCCATTCTAACACCTGGATATGTTTATTTTTGAACCATTCCATTGTAGATTTTGCTTTATGTTTTGGATCATTGTCTTGTTGGAAGACAAATCTCCGTCCCAGTCTCAAGTCTTTTGCAGACTCCATCAGGTTTTCTTCCAGAATGGTCCTGTATTTGGCTCCATCCATCTTCCCATCAATTTTAACCATCTTCCCTGTCCCTGCTGAAGAAAAGCAGGCCCAAACCATGATGCTGCCACCACCATGTTTGACAGTGGGGATGGTGTGTTCAGGGTGATGAGCTGTGTTGCTTTTACGCCAAACATAACGTTTTGCATTGTTGTCAAAAAGTTCAATTTTGGTTTCATCTGACCAGAGCACCTTCTTCCACATGTTTGGTGTGTCTCCCAGGTGGCTTGTGGCAAACTTTAAACAACACTTTTTATGGATATCTTTAAGAAATGGCTTTCTTCTTGCCACTCTTCCATAAAGGCCAGATTTGTGCAATATATGACTGATTGTTGTCCAATGGACAGAGTCTCCCACCTCAGCTGTAGATCTCTGCAGTTCATCCAGAGTGATCATGGGCCTCTTGGCTGCATCTCTGATCAGTCTTCTCCTTGTATGAGCTGAAAGTTTAGAGGGACGGCCAGGTCTTGGTAGATTTGCAGTGGTCTGATAGTCCTTCCATTTCAATATTATCGCTTGCACAGTGCTCCTTGGGATGTTTAATGCTTGGGAAATCTTTTTGTATCCAAATCCGGCTTTAAACTTCTTCACAACAGTATCTCGGACCTGCCTGGTGTGTTCCTTGTTCTTCATGATGCTCTCTGCGCTTTTAACGGACCTCTGAGACTATCACAGTGCAGGTGCATTTATACGGAGACTTGATTACACACAGGTGGATTGTATTTATCATCATTAGTCATTTAGGTCAACATTGGATCATTCAGAGATCCTCACTGAACTTCTGGAGAGAGTTTGCTGCACTGAAAGTAAAGGGGCTGAATAATTTTGCACGCCCAATTTTTCAGTTTTTGATTTGTTAAAAAAGTTTGAAATATCCAATAAATGTCGTTCCACTTCATGATTGTGTCCCACTTGTTGTTGATTCTTCACAAACAAGTACAGTTTTATATCTTTATGTTTGAAGCCTGAAATGTGGCAAAAGGTCGCAAAGTTCAAGGGGGCCGAAAACTTTCGCAAGGCACTGTACATAAAAGGCAGTGTCAGAGGAAAGTCTATAAAATTGTCAAAGACTCCAGTAACCCAAGTCATAGACCGGTACCGCTTGCTGTGCAGTAGCACAGAAACAGAGCGCCATGTCTAGGACCAAAAGGCTCCTTAACAGCTTCTACCCCAAGCCATAAGACTGCTGAACAATTAATCATATGAACACCGGACTATTACATTGACACCCCTCCCATTTGTTTTGTACACTACTGCTACTCACTGTTTATTATCTGGAGAAGTTTCAACTGTGCCGGACAGATGGCAGGCAGCGTGTCTGGCGTTGTGTGGGCAAGCGGTTTGCTAATATCAACATTGTGAACAGAGTGCCCCATGGTGGCGGTTGGGTTATGATATGGGCAGGCATAAGCTAAGGACAACGAACACAATTGCATTTTATCGATGGCAATTTGAATGCACAGATATACTGTGAAGAGATCCTGAGGTCCATTGTCGTGCCATTCATCTGCCACCATCACCTCATGTTTCAGCATGATAATGTCTCAAGGATCTGTACACAACTCCTGGACGCTGAAAATGTCCCAGTTCTTCCATGGCCTGCATACTCACCAAACATGTCACCCATTGAGCATGTTTAGGATGCTCTGGATCAACGTGTACAACAGTGTATTCCAGTCCCCGCCAATATCCAGCAACTTCTCACAGCCATTGAAGAGGAGTGGCACAACATTACACAGTCCACAATCAACAGTCTGATCAACTCTATGTGAAGGAGATGTGTCGTGCTGCACGAGGCAAATGGTGGTCTGATCCACGCCACTACCTATCATTAAGGTATCTGTGAACAACAGGTGCATGCATATCTGTATTCTCAGTCATGTAAAATCCATAGATTATGGCCTAATGTATTTATTTCAATTGACTGATTTCCTTATATGAACTGTAACTAAGTAAACATTTTGAAATTCTTGCACGCTGCGTTTATAGTTTTGTTCAGTGAATACTTATGCCATGCCTATATTTTTTGTTATTTAATTTGTATTCATTTGTAGAATTTACTTTTCACTTTGACATTATGGAGTATTTTGTGTAGCTCTATGACAAAAAAACTAAATTTCTCATTTCAATCTGACTTTGTAAAGCAACAAAATGTGAAAACGGGGGGGGGGGGGGGTGACTACTTATGATACCCACTGTACATATCTCTGCACCATATACATAACATATCCCAGTAACCCAGTCCTACTGTACCTCGGAGAGGTCTCCGTTGCGGACGTGTATCTTGGCCATGCTCTCCAGCCAGGTGCGCCGGAGCTCGGGGGTGCTGGCGTAGGAGTTGGCCAGGCTGTACTGCAGGTCCACCAGCATCTCCGGGTCCTTCTCGTGCTCCTTCATCTGGGACGTGGCCATCAACACCGTGCGGATCCGCTTGGTCAAGTCTTTCACCTCGGCAGGGAATGGTGTGTTCTGGGAGTGCGGATGGATCATACATACCGACATTACACTTGATTATTATTTTAGTGGTAAACAAGAACAAAAGGGTTTTTGGCTTCTGTGAGGCTCAGTTACAGACACAATGTACATGACGTCACATCCGATCAAACACGGGCAGTATGCACAATCGCAGCATATACAAACATTATTAGTCAATAGAGGGAGTTAAGAGAGGAATCACAAACTCACTTCCTCAACACTAGGTCTGACTCCCAAATACCACCCTATTTGCCATATAAGCAACAAGGCAGGTCCTACAAGCCCTGTTTTTTTTCTCGCACCTGGACTACTGTTCAGTCGTGTGGTCAGGTGCCACAAAGAGGGACTTGTTGGCTCAGAACAGGGCAGCACGGCTGGCCCTTAAAAAAGTACACGGAGCGCTAACATTCATGAAATGCATATCAATCTCTCATGGCTCAAAGTGGAGGAGAGATTGACTTCCTCATTATTTGTTTTTGTAAGAGGTGTTGACAAGCTGAAGGTACTGTGCTGTCTGTTTAAAATACGAGCACACAGCTCGGACACCCATGCATACCCCACAAGACATGCCACCAGTCTCTTCACAATCCCCAAGTCCAGAGCAGACTGTGAAGTAAACACAAACATAAGCACAGACACATGAACACACACACATGAGAACACGCACTATACACACAAGTACACATTAATTTTGCATTGTAGATATGTGGTAGTGGAGTATGGGCCTGAGGGTAGACACTTGGTGTGTTGTGAATGCTGTAATAAATGCATTGTAATGTTTTTAAATGTGTATAACTGCCTTAATTTTGCCGGACCCCAGGAAGAGTAGCTTGGCAGCAGCTAATTGGGATCCATAATAAATACAAATACATGCAGTGTCAGAGGAAGGTGCTAAAAATTGTCAAAGACACACAAGTCATAGACTGTTCTCTCTACTACTGCACTAACTCTTTTGACTAATCACATTCGCTGCTGTTACTGTTTATTATCTATCCTGTTGCCTAGTTACTTTATCCCTACCTATATCTACATACAGTATCTACCTCAATTACTGTTACGGATACAGGTATCCTGTGGGTGTGTGTGTGTATGTATCCTGTGTTCTTTTCTCTCCTTCCCCCCTCACAGGTGAAAATCATCACTCCCCAATCAGTCGCCAATCAATCAGAAGACACACCTCCTCCTGTTTCCTACCCAATCACAGTTCCTTTCCCTTGGTTTAAAAACCCTGTCAGTTGTTTACTCTAGAGCTCAATCTCTCTGTAAATGCCATATGTCTGTAGATCACTCTGTTTCACCCTCTCCTACTATGTCTCTCTATCGCTCTTTATGTATTGAGCTATCTTTTGTTTGAGCACCTCCATATCACTTTGTCCTCACCTGTGAGTTTTGTTTTTGGTTATGGTGTTTGTTTGCTGGTGGGAAAAGGGGGAACCAAGACAAGTCGCCCATGGGCATACACTACCCGTAGGTAAATTTAGTTAAAAACACTAGTTAGAACTGGGCGGACCACCCACTGTATTTTTGGTTAGTTAGTTAGCTGTTGTTGAAATAGGCTAGTCTAGCTTAGGGGTGTTTTGGATGCTTATTATTTATTTCCTTGGGTCCAGCTCAGCCCCTTTTCCTGCGCCCCCCCATTACCGTGTGTTTACTAATAAACCCTGAGTTTGACGGTAGATTTCATTTGTCGTGGTTATTTCATTCTCACTTTTACTTTGTCACTAGTTATGTTACGGGTCTCGTTACCATCTCCCCTAGACTGTCGGGCCAAAAGGGATTCGTAACAATTACCTAATAGTCCTGCACATCAACTCTGTACTGGTACCCTGTGTATACAGCCAAGTTATGGTTACTCATTGCGTTTTTATTCCTTGTGTTATTATCTTTCGATTTTTCCAGTTTTTTTCTCTTTGCATTGTTGGGAAGGGCCTGTAAGTAAGCATTTCACTGTTAGTCTACACCTGTTTATGAAACGTGACAAATACAATTCTATTTTTTTTGCCATGGTGCGGAGAGGAAAATTTGCGGTTTACAAGATATTTACAGCAATTCTACACATTTTGCCATAGGAGGGAGAGAACATTTTGCTGTTTTAAAGCTAGTGTGCTGCAATTCTACACATTTTTCCATGGGGCGGAGAGAAGATTTAGCAATTGTATAACTCATTTCATGCACTATTTTTAGTTTGAGTTCATTTCTTCCAATTCTACTAATTATGCCATAGGGTGGAAAGAAATGTGTGCTGTTTTTAATATGATATCTGAGTGAGACTGACTATTAATTCGACCTTGATTACTACAAGTTTAGATAGCTGGCCGCTAGACTAACTTACCAATCTCATTTTTATGTTGCTGACGTGGGCTAATTGAGTGACTATCAATGACTGACATATCAAGAGAGAAACTGTTTATGCACAACTGAATTTAGAAATTGCACCTTGTGTATTCTACTATTCTACCCCGGAACAGTAAGTTGAGACCCCGCCAGTTGCAGTGGTGGATTATAAAGGGAATAGGGTGCCATTTGGAACGCAGCACAATTCTCAGTCCAGTCCCTGTTCTCACCTTGAGAGGAGCATCTCCGTTGGCAAAGTTATTGATGATGGCCAACGACTGTTGGAAGCGTGAGCCCCCGATGCCAGCATCCGCTATCAGCTGACTCACTGCCTTGATCAACTGAAGGGACGGGGGAAGAGAGAGGAGAGAGAGTGAAGGTGGTGCTAATCACAACCGCTCTGAAACAGTGTGGCGATGTGTGTGTGTGTGGTCTCTGATCGGCTGCTAAACAGTCTGTTTCAGAGGTAAACACAGCCATAGAAACATCCTGGCCTTTCTCTATCTAGGCCCTGTGTTCACCGCACAAAACAGTGAAAATAAAGATCTGGCGCACACACACACTGCCCCCCCCCCAACTCCACCCCAAGAACCACAGCCCACATACACATCCCTCCACCCCCGCTGACTGACCTGTAGGTGGGAGCGGACGATGGACTTTCCCTTGGTGAACTCAAAGTTTTTCCTCATGAAGAAGTAGAGGAGTGCGGAGGCCTCAGTCTGGGTGGAGCTGGAGCGGTGGTTACAACACTTCAGGATCTCGTAGCACAGGCAGCCACACAGGTCTGCTTTACCCTGGAAGAAAGCAGAGGGGAACTAGACAGAGAGAGGGTGTAAGGAAAGAGACAGAGAGAAGAGATGGGGGAGGAAGAAAGAGAGAAGAAGCAAGAGAGCGAAATATGGAGTAAGTAGGGAGAGAGAGAGAGTGGGGGAATAGAGAGGGAGAGAAAGGAAGAGAAAGAGCGAGAGAGAAGAGAGAGACAAGGAGAGAGAGAGCTCAGCATCAGTAATGTACTATGAATACATTCTGTGTCCATAAAGTCAGTTAGTGTGTGTGTGTGTGCACACGTGTATGTGTGTGTGTGCACATGTGTATGCGTTCGTATATGTGTGTGAGAGCAATCAGCTAGTGCAGAGACCTTCTGTATGAAGAGGCGCAGGGCAGCGAAGACGTGTCTCAGGGTGCTGGTGGACTGATTGATCTGGAAGAACAGGAGGAAGGTGTCGAACACCTTCTTCATCAGCAGGTTCTGACCCTCGTCCTGCAGTAACTGTTTCTGTGGGAGGAAAAGAACAACAATCAACATATGTGCTTCCCAAATGGCACCCTATTCCTAATCACGTCCACCAGATGGCTCTGCGGTACAAATTGAGTCTGTGGGCAAGGTTACCCTATTACCTATATAGTGCACTATTTTTGACCAGGGCCTATAGTGCTCTTGTCAAAAGTAGTGCACTATATAGAGGAAATGGTGCCATTTGGAATGCAGGCATAATATGAATTGCAAATGGCTACGGTCAAAACACAGACAAAACAGCATGTCTGGGGTTGCTTTACAGAGTATAGCAATTGTAGGAATTGTGGGGCAGCCAACTTGAGGATTGAGGAGTGCACAGTAACCTACAAGAACAACAGAAGATAAAATCACTAGCTTGGAATACAAACGGAATACCTCGGTTTCAGTGAAGTGAAACAATAATGATTAGTGAAACAGAGCGGTATTTAGTGTGGATTCCATGTCACTGTAGTTCTTAGAAATAACCACAAGGTGGCAATGGCGTATTAAAATAGGCTCTCATGGATGACCGGTCTAGGATTGCAAAATTCCCCCACAATTCCCAGGCTTTCCAGAAATCCCGGTTGGGGGACTCACAGATTTCCTGTTAATTCCCTCGTGATTCCGGGAATCTTCCAACTGGGATTCCTGGGAAACCTGGGAATTTTGAGAGAGTGTCCAGAATTGAGCAACCGTATCATGTCTCTCGGTTGTAGAGATCGGTGTTTGACCATTCAGACAGTGGTCATTGTTGTTGTCTGACCTTGTGGTGATGGACAAAGAGGCCCAGAACATCCAGCACTATGAGGGCCACCTCGGTGGACAGATTGGCCTCGATGTCCGTCGGGCTCAGGTGGTCCCCCTCTGGGATGTTCCCATCTGAGGGAAGGACAGGAAAGGGGCGATGATACACCAGCACAGCAAGCAACAACACATCCTTACCCTAGCAGTAACCCCCACACACCTAACAAAAGAACAGTAATAGCTAAGTACTGTTTGCACTGTAAAAGCTGAGAAATAGCACTGTGGATGGTTGGTAAGAATAAAAAAGCTATTGGCCTAGGACAACAAAAGCTAACCAACTAACTAACCACATTGATGTGAACTATGTGAATTAAACAGTTTTAAAATGGGACCGGGGTGGCAGTCCCCAGTGATGGTGGGTGAGTGGGCGTAATTGGGGAGGGGGGGACATTACCCGTCTCCATCATCTGCAGCAGCTTGGGGTTGGTCAGGGCGTTCTTGGCCCGGATGATGGGCATGGTCTGGGAGCGTGCGTGCCGATGGCCGTCCTGTCCTGACAGCATCCTGGGTTAGAGGTCAGAGGGTCAACACATAACTCTCAACCTTGCAAGTCGGGGTGGTGTTCAGCAGGGATGAAACCGGTGAAAGTGGTTTGAAATGAAGGGGATACTCTGTGAACTTGTCCAATATGAAAGCTGACTTTATCCGTTTCATGTTTTTCGTTTCGTGAACACGACGCCCGATATATTCACTCCGCCTTGAAAACATCCTGTAATTCTAATCCCAAATGGACCCCTAGACCCTACGACCTATGCACTTGTGGAGGTCTGAGAGGATGTGATTGGTAGAAACAATCCACTTAACCTATCAAAGGGCAAGTAGGAGAACGTATTGATAGCACCTGTCAAATCCTATCAGATCTCCACAAGTGCATAGGGCGTAGTCCAGGGGTCCATTTGGGATTGGTCCTAAGTGTGTGAAAATGTCTAAGAAAACATTATCACCTGTAACGTGACAACAAACAGGTTAATGCGACCACGTAGTTAAAAGGGATTGCTGTTTTTAATGGGGAAGGATTTGCAGACAAAGGACTAGCCAATTACACCACGCCACACGTATGGTAGACACTGAGGGGCACGATGAGAAAACAGAGTGGCCGCCACACTATCACATGACACACTCACAACGTCCACCATGGATGGTCACGTGTTCAGGACCATGAAGACGACACTGATGAACAGCAATGATGAACAAAACTCATAACAGGACAAATGGTGAACACAAACTCAGCTGTTTTAAGTCCTACTTATAGTTTACTGGAGACATTATTTATATATTACTGGACAAAAAAAGTCAAGTTCTAAATAAAGTGGAACATAATAAATCCTTTCTATCTCTATAACTCAACTCCATGTTAAAGACACCTAGCTACTGTTACATACAGTGCCTGTAGAAAGTCTTGAACTTTTTTCACATTTTGTTGCTTAACGAAGTGGGATTAAAATGGATTTAATAGTCTTTTTTTCCATCAATCTACACAAATGACTCTAATGTCAAAGAAAAATGTTTTAAAAATGCTTTGATTCATGACAAATAAAACACTAATATACAGTTGAAGTCAGAAGTTTACATACACTTAGGTTGGAGTCATTAAAACTCGTTTTTCAACCACTCCACAAATTTCTTGTTAACAAACTATAGTTTTGGCAAGTCAGTTAGGACATTTACTTTTTTCCAACAATTATTTACAGACAGATTATTTCACGTATAATTCACTGTATCACAATTCCAGTGGGTCAGAAGTTTACATACGCTAAGTGGACTGTGCCTTTAAACAGCTTGGAAAATTCCAGAAAATTATGTCATGGCTTTAGAAGCTTCTGATAGGCTAATTGACATAATTTAAGTCAATTGGAGGTGTACCTGTGGATGTATTTTAAGGCCTACCTTCAAACTCAGTGCCTCTTTACTTGACATCATGGGAAAGTCAAAAGAAATCAGCCAAGACCTCAGAAAACAAATTGTAGACCTCCACAAGTCTGGTCATCCTTAAGAAGCAATTTCCAAAAGCCTGAAGGTACCACGTTCATCTGTACAAACAATAGTACGCAAGTATAAACACCATGGGACCATGCATCCGTCATACCGCTCAGGAAGGAGACGCGTTCTGTCTCCTAGAGATAAAGGTACTTCAGTGCGAAAAGTGCAAATCAATCCCAGAACAACAGCAAAGGACCTTGTGAAGATGCTGGAGGAAACAGGTACAAAAGTATCTATAGCCACAGTAAATAGAGTCCTATATCGACATAAACTGAAAGGTCGCTCAGCAAGGAAGAAGCCACTGCTCCAAAACCGCCATAAAAAAAGACTACGGTTCGCAACTGCACATGGGGACAAAGATCATACTTTTTGGAGAAATGTCCTCTGTTCTGTTTAAACAAAAATACGGGGTGGCAGCATCATGTTGTGGGGGTGCTTTGCTGCAGGAGGGACTGGTGCACTTCACAAAATAGATGGCAGCATGAGGTAGGAAAATCATGTGGATATATTGAAGCAACATCTCAAGACATCACTCAGGAAGTTAAAGCTTGGTCGCAAATGGGTCTTCCAAATGAACAATGACCCCAAGCATACTTCCAAAGTTGTGGCAAAATGGCTTAAGGACAACAAAGTCAAGGTATTGGCGTGGCCATCACAAAGTCCTGACCTCAATCTTATAGAAAATGTGTGGGCAGAAATGAAAAAGCGTGTGCGAGCAAGGAGGCCCACAAACCTGACTCAGTTACACCAGCTCTGTCAGGAGGAATGGGCCAACATTCACCCAACTTATTGTGGGAAGCTTGTGGAAGGCTACCCAAAATATTTGACCCAAGTTAAACAATTTAAAGGCAATGCTACCAAATACTAATTGAGTGTAAACTTCTGACCCACTCGGAATGTGAATAAATAAATAAAAGCTGAAATAAATCATTCTCTATACTATTATTCTGACAATTCACATTCTTAAAATAAAGTGGTGATCCTAACTGACATAAGACAGGGAATTTTTACTAGGATTAAATGTAGGATTAACTAGGATACTAGGATTAAATGTCAGGAATTGCGAAAAACTGAGTTTAAATGTATTTGGCTAAGGTGTATGTAAACTTCCAACTTCAACGGTACCTTGATTAGATAAGTATTCACCCCCCTGCGTCAATACATGTTGGAAACACCTTTGGCAACAGTTACAGCTGTGAGGCTTCTTAAGAACTTTGCACACCTACTTGTAATTGCCCATTATTCTTTAAAACAATTCTTCAAACTCTGTCAAGGTGTTGGGGATCATGGCTAGACAGCAATTTTCAAGTCTTGCCATATATTTTCAAGCATATTTAAGTAAAAATGGCAACTTGGCCACTCAGGAACATGTACTGTCTTCTTGGTAAGAAACTCCAATGTAGATTTGGCTTTGTGAAGGTTATTGTCATGCTGAAAAGTGAATTCCTCTTCCAGTCACTGTCTGGTGTAAAGCAGACTGAAGCAGGTTTTTGCACCATCCCATTTCTTTTCATCCTGAAAAACTCCACAGTCTTTGCTGATTTCAAGTATACTCATACCATGATGCAGCCACCACAATGCTTGAAAAAAGGAGGCAGTTACTCAGTGATGTGTTAGATTTTCTGGCTAAAAAGTGTATTCCTTTTTCCGTTTTTGCAGTATTACTTTAGTGCCTTTAGTGCCTATACATATGTATATTTTGGAATATTTGTATTATGTATATTTGTATTATTCTTTTCACTCTGTCATGTACATCATTATTGTGGAGTCACTACGATGTTGTTGATCCATCCTCAGTTTTCTCCCATCCCAGCCATTGAACACTTGCACTTTAACACATCATCCACAGCATAATTATTAACTTGACCTTGCTTAAAGATCTGTGCTTGAAATTCAATACTTGACTGAGGGACCTTACAGATATTGTATGGGGGACAGGGGAGGGGGTATTCATTCAAAAATCATGTCAGCCCCTATTATTTCACACAGAGTGAGTCCATATGTTATTATGTGATTTCTTAATTTTAATCCCACTTTGTAACGCAACAATATGTAAAAAAAAATAAAACATGTTTGAAGGGGGTATAGACTTTCTATAGGCACTGTAAAAAATATTTGTAGTGTTACTTTAAGTCCAGTGATCCTTATCTGACCTGCATAAGAACATGTAGTTCACAACTAAATTGCGGTTTTCTGAACTACTCTACACAGCTCACTCAGTGTTTTATGATGTATTACCCACCTAATTATGATTAACAATTACAATTAATAAACACATTTATATATTATTACCTTTTCACACTATCGTACTAACCTGAACTATATTGTACTGGCTCGGATACTTTCTTTTCACATTGTCCTCTCCAGCACAGTTCCAGCAACTATAGTGGATGCGTAACCAGGCCAGCAGAGTACAGCTTGGCACAGCTCAGCTCAGTAGTGTGAAAAGTATGTGTGTGAGTTGTGTCGGACGCTGTGTGGTGCTCCGAGGTGAAGTTTCCCCTAGGTACAGACCTAGGATCAGCCTCCCTGCCCCCAATCCTAACCATTAGTTGGGCAAATGTTAAACTGATCCAAGATCAGGGTGTAGGGGAAACTTCACCCTGCTCCCTGTGTGGAGGGGCCCCCAGGTGGCGACTGTGCGTTTACCATTGAGGGAGCAGGCCTGAGGAGGACTGGGTGGAATGGTTAGAGCCCTTCAGGGTGCCATTGTTCTGGGTGGCCTGGGCCAGCTTTACCGCGGCTGCTAGCTTCCTGTTCACAAGCCAATGACACCAGCGTTAAGTCACACCACCATCATCATTATCATCATACTCTTCCTTCTTGTTGTCGAAATGAACATCACGGCCCGTATTTATCAAGTGTCTCAGAGTATGAGTGCTGATCTAGGATCAGTTTAGCCTTTCATATCATAATGAATCAGAATATTATGGACAGGGTGGTCCTGATCCTAGATCAGCCCTGCTACTCTGAAACGCTTTTGATAAATATGGGCTCAGGTGGGCTAAAGGCATCAAGCCAAGCAGAAAGAGGAGGGGGTCATTTCAGCATGGGACACAGCCATAGCGAAGTAGCGGGGTTAGTAGTGTTAGATAAAGAAAAATCATATTTTTCCAATGTTAGGTTGACATTGCCGTTAGTGTGGAAGTATTTTATGGGCTATAGAGAGCATTAGTTGGAAGTAAGGGTTAGAGAGCTTTAGTAAATGTGACCTAGTTTGCTTGTTGCTAATACAGTAGCTACTGTATGTGGTGACAGAGATTAACATGTGAATTGAGCTAAATGCTTGCCCTAACCATACCAGCTAATGCTATATCAATGAGCAGATTTCTTAGTGGTCAGGTCACTGATTCTACTACGGCCAGTAATCACAGAGAATGTAGAGCAGCGGATGGGTGGATGGACGGATGGCGGGATGATGGATGGGGAGGAAGATGGCCGTCATGCTACATGATCATTAGCTTACATATGACAGCAGCAAAAGCCATGCAGTAGCTACACACATCACAGCAAAAGTTTCAGGGTTAAACAGTACGAAATCAGTCTGAATTCATCACACATGTGGCCATCAATAAATGTGTAGTCACATAGACCTCCATTAACACATCAATTACACACATCAATACATGGAGTAGACAACACACAGGGGGAGGCAAGACACACAGACACACATTCCAGTGTGATCAGTCTGTTAACATGTAACATCATTGTTTACGAGTGTGTTTAATGTTTAATACTACAGATTGTAATAGAAAACAGCCGTTCAGTGGATGCCTTTCCAAATGGCACCCTATTCCCTATGTCAAATTAAGTCAAAGTGAATTGGCCGCGTAGACAGATTTGCAGGTGTTATAGCAGTTGCAGTGAAATGCTTATGTTTACTTGGCTCATCACGCTCTAAGGTCCTTGATGATCTTCTTGGCCTTCCTTTAACACAGAGTGCTGTAAATGTCCTGAAGGGCAGGCAGCGTGTCCCCGGTGATACGATAGGCTAATGGCACCATCCTCCGGTTGAGGGCGGTGCAGTTGCCATACGAGGCGGTGACGCAGCCCGACAGAATACTCTCAATGGTGCATCTGTAGAAGTGTGTCAGGGTCTCTAGGGGCCATGCTGAATGTCTTCAGCCACCTGAGGTTGTAGAGGTGCTGTTGTGCCTTCTTCACCACGGTGTCGGTGTGGTGAGACCATTTCAGGTGCTTGGTGATGTGCTTTTGACCCTCTCCACTTTGGCCCCGTTGAGTGGATGGGGGCGTACTCCCTCTGCTGTCTCCTGTAGTCCACGATCAGCTCCTTTGTTGTTGTTTTTTTACATTGAGTGTTAGCTTGTTGTCATAGCACCACTACACCAGGGCTCTAACCTCCTCCCTCTAACCTCCTCCAGACCTGGGGTCGGCCCGTCAGGAAGTCTTGGACCCAGTTGCACAGGGAGGAGTTCAGCCCAAGGGCCCTGAGCTTAGTGACAAGCTTGGAGGGCACTATGGTGTTGAAAGCAGAGCTGTAGTCGATGAACAGCATTCTCACTTAGGGATCCTCTTGTCCAGGTGGGATAGGGCGGTGTGCCCTACTACTTTTGCCGTACTACTGCTCATAGGGTTCTGGTCAAAAGTAGCGCACTATAAAGGGAATACATCGTGGCCAAAGGTAGTGCACTATAAAGGGAATAGGAGCAGGGGCCATAGGGCTCTGGTCAAAAGCAGTGCACTATAAAGTGAATATGGTGGTATTTGGGACACAGCCAGTGTTACAGGTGTGCTGTGTGTTAATGAATCACTGTATGTATGCTCCTGCTGGGCTGTATCCACTCAACAGAGAGATCTGCTGGATGAGGTTAAAAGAGGGAAATAAAAATCAATGAGGCGCAATTGAAACAGAATACATTATAGGAATGTCTCGGCGAAACCTTCAACCAGCGATGTGGATGCACAACGCGCAAGTCAACGGCGTACTTCAAAAAAGAGCTCACACTCAGTTCAGACAGGCATCAAAGGCTTGGCACCTCGTAGAAGGAGAGAGAGAGAGCGTATTCAAATCCCCCAGCAGCCTCTCTGATTAAGGTTGCATGTTACTTACCAGCCCCAGACAACGTTTGTGACCCAAATGGCACCCTATTCCCTTTATAGTTCCCTTACGGGCTCTGGTCAAAAGTAGTGCACTAGGCTGCCATTTGGGGGACACAACATCGTCCAGCCCCTTCGTCTTTATTCTACTAATGCTTGACATAGATAAACACACCACATTCCCAGCCTTTAGTTGGCTCCGACAAAAAGAGAACAAGAAGAAAAAATAAACATCACTGCTTGTTCTTCACACTGAGGAGGAAATAAGGACTAATTAAATTAGCGGAGAGGAATTCAAATCCAGGCGAAGAGAAAAAGTCTGTCTGGGAAAGCCATTGGCTGTGCTCCAGGATCCACGTACACACACACACACACACACACACACACACACACACACACACACACACACAGCCTGGGAGCAGCCTGGGTGTGTGTGCATACTCATACAGTGCATATTTTACGTTTCTGTGTGACCGAAGGTTGCGTGCGTGTGTGACTGTGTGTCGTAGGGGGGAGGGTAGTTTAACGTGTGTGTGTGTGTGTGTGTGTATCTGGCTGTTGAGCAAACATTACATTTCACACAATCTGACAGAAGGTTCTGTTGCATGTCTATCATTGGTAAAAAACAATGAACACACACGGACGCACAACCTCTGAGTGGGAGAGGAGGAACAGAAGCAGGTACTGTACATAGTATCAGGTTAAAGCTCCTGGGGAAGGCTAACACTTACCTGGCTATGTGACGCTTCCCCAGGAATCTGAAGTGCTGGAGACACAGCCTGCATAGAGGAAGATGAGAGAGAGTGTGTATTAGGGTGTGTGGTGAGTATAAGTTTGTACGTGTGTGGGTATGTGTTGTGCGTGCCGTCACGATGTGTGTATGTGTGTATGTATGTGTGTATGTATGTATGTATGTGTGTGTGTGTGTGTATGTATGTATGTATGTATGTATGTATGTATGTATGTATGTATGTATGTATGTATGTATGTATGTATGTATGTATGTATGTATGTATGTATGTATGTATGTATGTATGTATGTATGTATGTATGTATGTA
The DNA here is from genome assembly GCF_057628025.1 of Oncorhynchus mykiss. Taxonomy (NCBI): domain Eukaryota; kingdom Metazoa; phylum Chordata; class Actinopteri; order Salmoniformes; family Salmonidae; genus Oncorhynchus; species Oncorhynchus mykiss. The sequence continues at coordinate 1,462,737 of NC_143045.1, forward strand.
TGTATGTATGTATGTGTGTGTGTGTGTGTGTGTGTGTGTGTGTGTGTGTGTGTGTGTGTGTGTGTGTCCACTGTGAGCTGAGGACAGGTACTACAGTACTGTGTGTCTTGGAGCTGTGTGTTATAATAACAGAAGCTCCAGCAGAGACAGGAAACACAGTGAATTTACTGCAGAGCTGAGTGGAGGCTAGGGGAGAACAGTTGGGGCCTATCCCTCTATAAATCTCAGCAGTTTTACAGCCACACTCTTTCTTTCTTTTTCTGTCTTTATTTTATCGGTCTCATCCGTTCCCCTCTGCCAAGTCTCCCATCATTCCCTTTCTCTTCTGTCTCTTTCTGCTATGCATACCTTCCTACCTCCCTACCTGTAATGAGAGGACAATGTCATACTTATAGTTGAACTACCAGAGTTCAAGTTAGGTAGATTCAATCCGGACTGCGTGATTGACTTTTAAAGGCAATGTTATTCGCAGAGACCACGCTTACGGTAAATATGTCGTCTCAATAGGAAATGCGCTCAAATGTAAATTGTGCTATAACACAGATCTTCCGCGGTCCGGATTGAATATAGGCCTAAGACTACAAAAGTTTAACAACAAAAAAAGAACATTTTGGGGGCCTCCCGAGTGGTACTGCATCGCAGTGCTAGAGGCATTTCTACAGACCCTGGTTCGATCCCGGACTGTATTACAACCGGCCGTGATCGGGGAGTTTCATAGGGCGGCGCATAATTGGCCCAGCATCTTCCGGGTTAGGGGAGGGTTTGGCCAGGGGGGCTTTACTTAGCTCATTGCACTATAGCGACTCCTTGTGTTGGGCCGGCGCCTGCAGGCTGACCTCGGTCGTTAGTTGAACGGTGTTTCCTCCGACACATTGGTGCGGCTGGCTTCCAGGTTAAGTGGGAAGGTTGGCGGGTCATGTCGTTTCGGAGGACGCAAGACTCGACCATCGCCTCCCGAGCCCATTGGGGAGTTGCAGCAATGAGACAAGATCGAAATTGGGGAGAAAAAGGGGGTAAAATAAAAATAATAAATACAGTAACAGTCAAAAGTTTGGATACAACTACTCATTCCCAGGTTTTTCTTTATTTTTACTATTTTCTATATTTTAGAATAATAGTAAAGACATAAAAACTATGAAATAACACATATGGAATCATGTAGTAACCAAAAAAGTGTTAAACAAATCAAAAAATATTTTATATTTGAGATCCTTAAAAGTAGCCGCCTTGATGACAGCTTCGCACACTCTTGGCATTCTCTCAACCAGTTTCACCTGAAATGGTTTTCCAACAGTCTTCAAGGAGTTCCCACATATGCTGAACACTTGTTTGCTGCTTTTCCTTCACTCTGCGGTCCAACTCATCCCAAACCATCTCAATTGTATTGAGGTCGAGTGATTGTGGAGGCCAGGTCATCTAATGCAGCACTCCATCACTCTCCTTCTTGGTCAAATAGCCCTTACACAGCCTGGAGGTGTGTTGGGTCATTGTCCTGTTGAAAAACAAATGACAGTCCCACTAAGCGCAAACCAGATGGGATGTGTATCGCTGCAGAATGCTGTGGTAGCCATGCTGGGTAAGTGTGCCTTGAATTCTAAATAAATCACTGACAGTGTCACCAGCAATGCACCCCCACACCATCACACCTCCTCCTCCATGCTTCACGGTGGGAACCACAAATGTGGAGATCGTCCGTTCACCTACTCTGAGTCTCATAATGACACGGCGGTTGGAACCAAAAAGCTCAAATTTGGACACATCAAACCAAAATGACAGATTTCTACCGGTCTAATGTCCTTCGCGCGTGTTTCTTGGGCCAACCAAGTCTCTTCTTATTGATGTCCTTTAGTAGTGGTTTCTTTGCAGCAATTCAATCATGAAGGTATGAGTCACGCAGTCTCCTATGAACAGTTGATGTTGAGATGTGTCTGTTACTTGAACTCTGTGAAGCATTTATTTGGGCTGCAATTTCTGAGGCTGGTAATGATGGACTTTCGTTTCTCTTTGCTTATTTAAGATGTTCTTGCCATAATATGGACTTGGTATTTTACCAAATATTTTACCAATATGGATCTTCTGTATACCATCCCTACCTTGTCACAACACAACTGATTGGATAAAATGCATTAAGAAGGAAATAAATTCCACAAATGAACTTTTAACACCTGTTCATTGAAATACATTCCAGGTGACTACCTCATGAAGCTGGTAGAGAGAATGCCAATAATCGATACCGATTATTGGAGGACCAAAAAATACGATTTTTATATAAATATATATTTGTAAATGACAATTACAACAATACTGAATGAACAATGAACACTTATTTTAACTTAATATAATACATAAATAAGATCTATTTAGTCTCAAATAAATAATGAAACATGTTCAATTTGGTTTACATAATGCAAAAATAGTGTTGGAGAAGAAAGTAAAAGTGCAATATGTGCCATGTAAAAAAGATAACGTTTAAGTTCCTTGCTCAGAACATATGAAAACTGGTGGTTCAATATTCCCAGTTAAGAAGTTTTAGGTTGTAGTTATTATAGGAATTATGACGCGTCGACTATTTCTCTCTATACCATTTGTATTTCATATACCTTTGACTATTGGATGTTCTTTTGTTTCAAATATTTTTTTATTAAACACACACAAGAATGGTGTATGGGTATACAAGACAGGTATACAATTCTTATCTACAAATTCACAGCGCCGACTCGTCCAAGTAGGAGAGGAAAGGCTGCCAGATTTGATCAAATGTTGATAATTTATTGTTCAGAATATATCTAATTCTTTCTAAGTGTACAGTGTTTGCCAATTCACTGAGCCATAATTTGGTAGAGGGCGCTTCCCTCCTTTTCCAAAACAACAAGATTAGTTTTTTTGCCGAAATGAGACCGTAAGAGATTAGTTGTTTTTGGGGGTTGGTTAATCCGTTTAGGGACTCAGATACTCTCAGGATTATCAGAAGCGGGTCTGGATCTATTGAAGTCTCCAAAACTTCAGAGAGGATCCCAAAAATTCCACACCAATAACCATGCAAGCTAGAGCATAGGGCAAAGCAGTGGAGTAGTGTACCCTGCGTAGCCTGACATTTATCACATGTAGGGGATGTATCAGGAAATATTTAGTTATTATTTATTTGCAGTTTAGTTTTGGAATAGTGTAATCTGTGTAATACCTTGAATTGTATGAGACGATGTCTGGAATTAATGGAGCATGTGTGGATATACTCCAAGCTCTCTTCCCAGTCTACCACCAAGATGTCAGTCCCTAGTTCTTCCTCCCATTTTGCCTTGATGGCATCTGCAGAAGGTGTGCTAACAGATTGAAAAGCATCATATCAGTTTGCGATATCAGTTTATCTGAGGTGGGGCATATTTTTATGCATCCGTCAAACATGGAAGGTTTAGCATTCCCAAATGTTGGGAGGTGTTTTCTAACGTAGCCTCTAATTTGTAGGTATCTGAAAAAAATACTTTTCGGAAGATTCTAAGTTTCCCTCAGCAACTCAAAGGAAGCAAAGGTCCCTTCTATGTATAAATCCCCTATGGTTATTTTCCCAACTCTCCCCATCGCTCAAAAGTATTATCAAGGTTAGAGGGGGCAAAGGAGGGATTCCTGGAGACAGGGAGCATGAATGACATTGGTCTAAACTCAAAGTGGACTTTAATTTGCTTCCAGATTCGGACTGTGCTATGTATAATAGGATTGTTACAATAAAGTGAATCTCCAGATTGACAGGCAACAAAATCACAGTGACAATAGAGAGGGGGCGACACTCCTCACGCTCCATACTAAGCCAGCTGGATGACGGAAGTGCATCATCCAGCAGAAACGTAACAATGCGGAGGTTAACGGCCCAGTAATAAAATATAACATTTGGGAGAGACAATCCTCCTTCCATCTTGGATTTACAGAGGTGTTTTTTACCTATCCTGTGTGTTTTATAATCCCAGATGAAAGGATTGATAATTGAGTCCAGTTGTTTATGAAAGGATTTAGGTATGAATACTGGGATGTTCTGATATAGGTAAAGCAGTTGTGGGAGGAAGACCATTTTAATGGCATTAATTCTTCCGAGCAGAGAAATTGGGAGAGTTCTCCAAAATAGTATGTTTGCCTTGAGTTTTTGTATCAGAGAGGGGAAAATCTCTTTAAATAGTAAGGAGTATTGTTTGGTAACTACAATTCCTAGGTAGGTAAATTTGTCTGAAGATAACTTAAATGGGAGATGTTCTAGCCAGGAGGTGTTTTGTGACCGTATGGGCATTAATTCACTCTTGTTCCAATTTATTCTGTATCCCGAGAAGGTACCAAACAAATTGATCACATCAAGAATAGCTGGGATACTAGCCTGGGGTTCTGTTACATAGAGGAGGATGTCATCTGCGTATAGGGAAATCTTATTTAGAGTATCTTTAGTATTATAGCCGTGTATTGCTGCATGAGATCTAATCGTCTGAGCGAGCGGTTCGATAATTAGGGCGAAGAGCATAGGCGACAGCGCACAACCCTGCCTTGTCCCCCTGTAAAGGTTAAATCGGGCCGACAATGATTGGTTAGTGAGTATTCTGGCACAGGGGTTCCTATATAAAAGCTGGATCCAATTTATGAACCCACCTCCAATATTACATTTCTGTAGGACCTTGAATAGATAGGGCCACTCAACTTGGTCAAAGGCCTTTTTGGCGTCAAGAGATATATAACGGCAAGGTCCACGTTGGGTAACCTCTGAGAATACATCATATTGAAGAGGCGCCTGAGATTGAAGAATGAGTTTCTGTTAGGGATAAAGCCGGTCTGATCCGAATGGACCAATTTGCCAATTAAAGTGCTAAGCCTGTTAGCCAGAGTTTTTGCTAAAATCTTTTGGTCTGTATTAAGGAGAGATATTGGTCTGTATGACCCTACCTCTTCTGGATCTTTACCCTTCTTATGTATAACTGTAATGAACACTTCGTCCAAAGTAGAAGGGAGAGCTCCATCCTCATTGGCCTGAACCAACATTTTGTGCAGGTAGGGAGAGAGCATGTTGCTGAATGTTTTATAGAATTCACCAGGGTATCCATCTGGGCCCGGGGTCTTGCCACTTTTTAGAGATTTAATTGTTTCTCGAATTTCATCAAGAGATATTTCCTTATTCAGTTAGAATCTTCCTGGTTCAGGGCAGGAAGATTACAGTCCTCCAAAAATGTTTGCATAATTAAGGAGTTGGATCCGCTTTAGATGTATATAGACTCACATTTTTTCCGAAGTTGTCTGGCGAGTAATTTGCGTGGTTTGTCACCAAACTCAAAATATTTTTGCTTGGCATAGAGAAAAGATTTAGCAATTTTAGCTGAGAGAATCTGATTATATTCAAATTTTAAAGAGGTCATTTTTTAATGTTTCCCTCCAGTTCTTCCAGTTTTCCTCTGTTTTGCCTACTCCTGGCAGCCTGAAAGGAGATGATACAGCCTCTCAGATAAGCCTTCAGTCTCGGCGTTGGTATCAAAGAAAAATGTAATTTGGTCTTTAAGATATTCACAAAATGTTGGTTCTGTGAGGAGCTGAGGATTCAACCTCCAGACCCTCTCGTTTGGTACAATGTCACACAATCTCAGGGAGAAGGTGAGTGGACTGTGGTCCGAGATTATAATATCATGATACCTCACATTACAGGTATAGGGGAGTAGTCTAGCATCCAACAAAAAGTAGTCAATTCGAGTGTAAACATTGTGAAAATGAGAGTAAAAGGAGTATTCCCTACCCGTAGGGTTAGCGATCAAATAAGTTAGAATTTTTTATGTAGGTATTCAAGAATTCGCTTGAATAGGAGGTAGGGGTTCGCCGGGTAGAGGATCTATCCAAATATTGGTCTAGCACACAGTTAGGGTCCCCTCCAATGACCAGGTTAGTATGGGAGATATCTGGAATCAGGGAAAGGACTCTTTTGAAAAAAGAGGGGTTATCAATGTTTGGCCCATAGATATTTAGTAGAGTTACTGAGGTAGAGTGGATTTCTTCTATTACGATCACATACCGACCCTCTTTATCCGCAATAGTGGTTTTATGTAGAAAGGGAATTCCTTTCCGTACCAGAATCGCTGTGCCTCTCGTTTTGGCAGAGAAGTTAGAGTGATACACTTGCCCCACCCACCTACATTTAAGTCTGCTATGAGAGTTATTCTTCAGATGGGTTTCTTGCAAAAATATAATATCAGACAAGAGTGCTTTCAAGTGGGCTAGGACCTTGCCTCTCTTAATTGGTTCGTTTAAACCCTTGACATTCCAGGAAGTGAATGTAAGCCCTCCTCTCGTTTGTAGTTCCTATGGTGGCCTGCATAACATGTAACTTGGTAAAAAGGTAAGAAAGCGCACCAAACCATCACAATCAGCATATGTAGCACCTACACCCGAGCAGTATCCAACCCACCCCTCCCCCCCGCAAGCACCTTTACTTCCCACCTGTTCCCTTAATTTCCCCAACACTTACCCCCCCCATCAACCCACATTTAACAGGCATGCACAAACAGGAGAGAAAAAAAATGAAAAAATAAAATAATAAACACATTGTCTGGCCGATGCCAAAGAAGCACGGCGCGACCTCGAACAAGAGGTAAAACAAAAATAAAATCCCAACTATACGTTCACCTCTCACTATCCCTGAACTTCTACTAACATATGAACTGAGGAGGCTCCCGCGAATAAAGTGTTCAGTTCGCATCTAATAAACCTAAACAGAATAAGTTGCAACTTAAACATATTGCGCATTTAAGCGTCATCCTGGGTCAATCCCAGAGATAAGCAAGATATAGCCTCAAGATTATTTTGCTAAGCACTGCCGGTCAAAACATAAACCATCCGCAACCGACATAGTCAGCCCTACCTTTACATACTGTGGGTCAGGAGATCGGAACAAGGATTTGTTAAATTAAACATTCCACCCAATAAAAAATACAAATTATATATATATATATATATATATACATATACATATACACATATACATACACACATACACATACAGTGGGGCAAAAAAGTATTTAGTCAGCCACCAATTGTGCAAGTTTTTTTTTTCCACCATAATTTGCTAATAAATTCATTCAAAATCCTACAATGTGATTTTCTGGATTTTTTTCTCTCATTTTGTCTGTCATAGTTGAAGTGTACCTATGATGAAAATTACAGGCCTCTCTCATCTTTTTAAGTGGGAGAACTTGCACAATTGGTGGCTGACTAAATACTTTTTTGCCCCACTGTACATCTGTGTGTTTGTGCGGTATGGTCAAAAATAAAACATGTAATAATTTCTTCTCTTCCTCCACAGGCTCCGTCACAACCAAGGTCAACGGGATGTACCACTTCTGTTACACCATGTACAACAACTACTTATTTAAAGTCTGATATGCTTAGCTGTGTCATTGAAAATCAATGCAATGAATGTAATACACGTAATGTATCCATCTGCATGTGGTATCTGTCCATGCACACAGGCACAAAGGAACGGTTAACAGTGAGGATACTCACTCCAGGAGGTTGAAGAAGTCGGCGATCTCCTGGTGTATGGCTCGGTGCCAATAGGAAACCATCACGTCTGGGAGGGGGAATTAGAATACATTTTAAAAAGGCAGCGTCCTTATCACATAAACCCGTACCTGCACCACCTCACTGTGCAACTTGCAAGGATGTGACTAACAGTGCATACCAGTGTCGCGACACACTGAAGTATCATGGCAAGCAAACAAATCAGGAAGCGGACTTAAATGTCTTGAGGAAAACAGTCCAAATGTTGGAAACAAACAACCTTATGACGTCATCCAGAGTCACAGCTGTTTCCTTCCCAAGCGTTGGCACAAAGTATTTCACATGACGCATAGTTTAGACTTCCTGTTTCCCTTTCTGCCATGGAAAGTTGAGTATACTGGTATCGTAACAACCCTACTGTAGGCTACGGTCCGGTATGGAAGAGGTTAACACTAAGGAATTGGCTAACGGGTACTAGCTACCCGTCTACTGTAGTGTAGGCCTAGCATATGGTCCGATTGATACCAGGCCACTGTACTGTTGCTATGGTCCGGAAGTGAAGGGGTTAACCATAGAATTTCATAAAGAACACATACACACTGCAGTCCAAAAGTATTGGGACAGTGACACATTTGTTGTTGTTTTGGCTCTATATTCCAGCACTTTGGATGTGAAATGATACAACGACTATAACGTTAAAGTGCAGATGGTATTTGTGCTTCTGTAACTTCCTCACCCGTCAGTATTCACAATTCATTCAGGATTATCCGCAATCATGGTAGCATCCACATTGATGTAGAAGTGTTTAGAAACATATTGTATTCTTAATTAAAATTAAAGTGACTTCAAAATGACACAACAAATTATGTACCATTCATTTCTATTGGTCACAAAATCATCTGAAACACAACCAAAACAAACAGCAAATACATCCACCAATTTGTAGAGTCCAACCTTGATATAAATACTGTACCTAACTTTTGACTACTTTAATACATGTATAAGTGAATTTGTCCCAATACTTTTGGTCCCCTAAAATGGGGGGACTATGTACAAAAAGTGCTGTAATTTCTAAATGGTTCACCTGATACGAATGCAAATACCCTCAAATTAAAGTGGACATTCTGCACTTTAACATCATGGTCATTGTATCATTTCAAATCCAAAGAGCTGGAATATAGAGCCAAAACAACAGAACATGCATCACTGTCCCAATACTTTTGGAGTTTACTGTAGTGAATTATAGGACCTGCATGGAGGTAACACTACGTGTCTCACCCTCAGATATGGTCTTCATGATGTGGAGGAAACACATGAGCAGACTGCGCGTCTCGGCCTGGTCCAGCTTGTCAATGCGAGATCCAAAGCCTATCAGAGACTGAGGCCGGGCAAACTGACAGAGAGAGTGAGGGAAGGAAGGATGGGAGAGAAATGGGGGGAGTTAGAGAGAGGGGGAAGGGAGAGAGAGGTGGGAGGTAGAGTGAGGGGGGGGGGGGGGGGGGTTGACAGAGAGAGAAGGAGAAAGACACACATTCTTCTTCATGCAATAGTTATAATATTTTTGTTCTTTCTTTAAGCCAACACAGCCTGCACAACATTTCCGGATATGACATTCCGCTGAGTGAGTCATCTTTCACACCTTTTCACATCCGTCCATCTTCTCGCTGTTCCTGTCGCTGGGGTTGGACTCTATGCTAATCAGAGAACCCCGCGAGTCGGCATGGTTACCCGTAGAAACAGCCAGGGAGGAAAAGGCTGGGGGCAGGAGAAGGGTTAGAGGTTATGGTGCAGACACAGTTGCAAACACACACACAAAAGTATGCAAGCACGCACACGCACACGCACACACACACACACACACACACACACACACTACCTGTGATGGAGTTGAGCACTTCTTTGGAAAAGGAGGCATCCACCGAGTTGCCATGGCGAATGACGTGAGCCACAGGACCTGCCACACCCCCTCCCACACTCAGGTCATCTCTTGAACCCTGGAGAGGGGGCAAGAGTTTGCTGGAACACCACTAGGCCAGAGGGATACATTTCACTGTGACATCACTAGGCCAGTGGGAAACATTTCAGTGCGACACCACTAGGCCAGAGGGATTCATTTCAGCGTAGCATTTTCTCATTTGGGCAAAAGTCCGTGCTCCACCCTCTCTCATCCGTGTTACCTGGAACCCGATAAGTGGTCGAGGAGAAGTAAATTTGTTTGTCCGCGAACTATAGACTGTCCTACCCCCCTCGATATCCACCTTTCATCGAGGATAGTCATGTGTATCCTACCCGAGTCCTTCGCTGAAGAGTTTGAAATCTGCCATACCCCCTCTGAATCAGCTTTGGTTTTGTCAGATGAGAAAAGCAAGCACACGTTTAAAAACAATATGGTATCCCTTTAGGGCTGACCCCAATTAGGTGACTGGTTGATTGTTTGGTCAATAGACTGCATGTTGGTTGACCATTACATTTTTTGTCAAGCAGTAGCATATATATACACAGTGCCTTGCGAAAGTATTCGGCCCCCTTGAACTTTGCGACCTTTTGCCACATTTCAGGCTTCAAACATAAAGATATAAAACTGTATTTTTTTGTGAAGAATCAACAACAAGTGGGACACAATCATGAAGTGGAACGACATTTATTGGATATTTCAAACTTTTTTAACAAATCAAAAACTGAAAAATTGGGCGTGCAAAATTATTCAGCCCCTTTACTTTCAGTGCAGCAAACTCTCTCCAGAAGTTCAGTGAGGATCTCTGAATGAGCCAATGTTGACCTAAATGACTAATGATGATAAATACAATCCACCTGTGTGTAATCAAGTCTCCGTATAAATGCACCTGCACTGTGATAGTCTCAGAGGTCCGTTAAAAGCGCAGAGAGCATCATGAAGAACAAGGAACACACCAGGCAGGTCCGAGATACTGTTGTGAAGAAGTTTAAAGCCGGATTTGGATACAAAAAGATTTCCCAAGCTTTAAACATCCCAAGGAGCACTGTGCAAGCGATAATATTGAAATGGAAGGAGTATCAGACCACTGCAAATCTACCAAGACCTGGCCGTCCCTCTAAACTTTCAGCTCATACAAGGAGAAGACTGATCAGAGATGCAGCCAAGATGCCCATGATCACTCTGGATGAACTGCAGAGATCTACAGCTGAGGTGGGAGACTCTGTCCATAGGACAACAATCAGTCGTATATTGCACAAATCTGGCCTTTATGGAAGAGTGGCAAGAAGAAAGCCATTTCTTAAAGATATCCATAAAAAGTGTCGTTTAAAGTTTGCCACAAGCCACCTGGGAGACACACCAAACATGTGGAAGAAGGTGCTCTGGTCAGATGAACCCAAAATTGAACTTTTTGGCAACAATGCAAAACGTTATGTTTGGCGTAAAAGCAACACAGCTCATCACCCTGAACACACCATCCCCACTGTCAAACATGGTGGTGGCAGCATCATGGTTTGGGCCTGCTTTTCTTCAGCAGGGACAGGGAAGAAGCAAAATCTACAATGGAATGGTTCAAAAATAAACATATCCAGGTGTTAGAATGGCCAAGTCAAAGTCCAGACCTGAATCCAATCGAGAATATGTGGAAAGAACTGAAAACTGCTGTTCACAAATGCTCTCCATCCAACCTCACTGAGCTCGAGCTGTTTTGCAAGGAGGAATGGGAAAAAATTTCAGTCTCTGGATGTGCAAAACTGATAGAGACATACCCCAAGCGACTTACAGCTTTAATCGCAGCAAAAGGTGGCGCTACAAAGTATTAACTTAAGGGGGCTGAATAATTTTGCACGCCCAATTTTTCAGTTTTTGATTTGTTAAAAAAGTTTGAAATATCCAATAAATGTCGTTCCACTTCATGATTGTGTCCCACTTGTTGTTGATTCTTCACAAAAAAATACAGTTTTATATCTTTATGTTTGAAGCCTGAAATGTGGCAAAAGGTCGCAAAGTTCAAGGGGGCCAAATACTTTCGCAAGGCACTGTATATACACATACACACAGTTGAAGTCGGAAGTTTACGTAAACTAGTTTTAATGACTAAGTGTTTCAACAACTCCACAAATTTCTTGTAAACAAACTATAGTTTTGGCAAGTCGGTTAGGACATCTACTTTGTGCAAGACACAAGTCATATTTCCAACAATTGTTTACATTTAATAAACTCAGTTTTTCACAATTCCTGACATTTAATCCTAGTAAAAATTCCCTGTCGTAGGCAAGTTAGGATCACCACTTTATTTTAAGAATGTGAAATGTCAGAATTATAGTAGAGAGAATGATTTATTTCAGCTTTTATTTCTTTCATCACATTCCCAGTGGGTCAGAAGTTTACATACACTCAATAAGTATTTGGTAGCATTGCCTTTAAATTGTTTAACTTGGGTCAAACGTTTTGGGTAGCCTTCCACAAGCTTCCCACAATAAGTTGGGTGAATCTTGGCCCATTCCTCCTGACAGAGCTGCTGTAACTGAGTCAGGTTTGTAGACCTCCTTGCTCGCACACGCTTTTTTAGTTCTGCCCTCAAATTTTCTGTAGGATTGAGGTCAGGGCTTTGTGATGGCCACTCCAATACCTTGACTTTGTTGTCCTTAAGCCATTTTGCCACAACGTTGAAGTATGCTTGGGGTCATTGTCCATTTGGAAGACCCATTTGCGACCCAGCTTTAACTTCCTGACTGATGTCTTGAGATGTTGCTTCAATATATCCACATAATTTTCCATCCTCGTGATGCCATCTATTTTGTGAAGTGCACCAGTCCCTCCTGCAGCAGCAAAGCACCCCCACAACATGATGCTGCCACCCCCGTGCTTCACGGTTGGGATGGTGTTTTTCGGCTTGCAAGCCACCCCCTTTTTCCTCCAAACATAACAATGGCCATAATGGCCAAACAGTTATATTTTTGTTGCATCAGACCAGAGGATATTTCTCCAAAAAGTACAATCTTTGTCCCCATGTGCAGTTGCAAACCATAGTCTGGCTTTTTAATGGCGGTTTTGGAGCAGTGGCTTCTTCCTTGCTGAGCGACCTTTCAGTTTATGTCAATATAGGACTCGTTTTACTGTGGATATAGATACTTTTGTACCCGTTTCCTCCAGCATCTTCACAAGGTCCTTTGCTCTTGTTCTGGGATTGATTTGCACTTTTCGCACAAAAGTACGTACGTTCATCTCTAGGAGACAGAACGCGTCTCCTTCCTGAGCGGTATGACAGCTGTGTGGCCCCGTGGTGTTTATACTTGCGTACTATTGTTTGTACAGATGAAGGTCTAAAATGTTTTTTCTTTTGACTTTCCCATGATGTCAAGTAAAGAGGCACTGCGTTTGAAGGTAGGCCTTGAAATACACCCACAGGTACACCTCCAATTGACTCAAATGATGTCAATTAGCCTATCAGAAGCTTCTAAAGACATGACATCATTTTCTGGAATTATCCAAGCTGCTTAAAGGCACAGTAAACTTAGTGTATTTAAACTTCTGACCCACTGGAATTGTGATACAGTGAATTATACGTGAAATAATCTGTCTGTAAACAATTGTTTGAAAAATGCCAAAACTATAGTTTATTAACAAAAACTTTGTGGCGTGGTTGAAAAACGAGTTTTAATGACTCCAACCTAAGTGTATGTAAACTTCCAACTTCAACTGTACACACACACACACACACACACACACACACACACACACACACACACACAGTATTTGCGCTCATCTCAGTGAACTAATACATTGCGGAGGCCTAGACTAAAAGCCTGCGTCTCCTAAATGTTGGAACAATGTGCTTAGGGCTCTGTGTCGCTCCGCATTGACATGATTGGTTGAGGGTAGGTAGGGGCGGTACATCCTGTATAAACACAAACTCCCTTCCTTCACAACTGCTCTGCACTGCTCCGCAAGAGGTATGAACACTAACTTCTGCAGAGGCAGTATCACCGTAAATGCTGCATGGCCAATGCAGACGTCAGACTGACCATGCAGTGTCCAGATGCACAATGCACTTCTCTCTCCAGAAGGCGCTCACCAATTTGTGCACATACATTTTCCATAACTTCTGGGGCAGCAGGGTAGCCTAGTGGTTAGAGCATTGGACTAGTAACCAAAAGGTTGCAAGTTCAAATCCCTGAACTGACAAGGTACAAATCTGCCATTCTGCCCCTGAACAAGGGAGTTAACCCACTGTTCCCCAGTAGGTGGTCATTGAAAATAAGAATTTGTTCTTAACTGACTAGAGGTCAGAATTATTAATTTTTTTATTGTGTGAATTGTTTGCCTTTGATTGTTTGTGTATGTCACTTTCCCATTGCATATACCACCAACGGTACTTTTACCGTTAATTCCTAAAATATCTAATCTACAATGCTTGATTGGTTATGGCAATTTCTGTTAATGCATTCAATGTATTATTATTCCAGTCTTTACCCTTCTCATTTTTGGATTGGACACGTTCTTTGCAGAGCGCACAACCTATGCTACACTTTTTGGTTCATTATTATTTTATTTTCTCCCAAATTTCGATCTTGTCTCATCGCTGCAACTCCACAACGGGCTCGGGAGGCGAAGGCCAATTTATGCTTGATCCAATAATGTGGTTTGAGGCTTCGTATGACGCAATTGCGGAGCCTCCGGAGCCATGCAGAGGCCAAATCAAGCTCCGTACCTTATCGCCGTGCGCCTCTCAAATTTTGTAACGATGCAAAGGTCTCCGAATAGCTCCGCATTGACATGACTGGTTGACGGTAGGTGGGGGCGGCACGTCCAGTATAAACACAAACTCACTTTCTTGACAACTTCACAATAGCTCTGCTCTGCTCCATTAAGTGCAAGAAGTTTCTCTTTCATGCCGTCCCTAGGAGGGGTGCATCACTTGAGTGGGTTGAGTCACTGATGTGATCTTCCTGTATGGGTTGGCTCCCCCCATTGGGTTGTGCCGTGGTGGAGATCTTTGTGGGCTATACTCGGCCTTGTCTCAGGATGGTAAGTTGGTGGTTGAAGATATCCCTCTAGTGGTGTGGGGGCTGTGCTTTGGCAAAGTGGGTGGGGTTATATCCTTCCTGTTTGGCCCTGTCCGGGGGTATCATCGGATGGGGCCACAGTGTCTCCTGACCCCTCCTGTCTCAGCCTCCAGTATTTATGCTGCAGTAGTTTATGTGTCGGGGGGCTAGGGTCAGTTTGTTATATCTGGAATACTTCTCCTGTCTTATCCGGTGTCCTGTGTGAAATTAAGTATGCTCTCTAATTCTCTCTTTCTTTCTCTCTCTTGGAGGACCTGAGCCCTAGGACCATGCCTCAGGACTACCTGGCATGATGACTCCTTGCTGTCCCCAGTCCACCTGGCCATGCTGCTGCTCCAGTTTCAACTGTTCTGCCTGCGGCTATGGAATCCTGACCAGTTCACCGGACGTGCTACCTGTCCCAGACCTATTATTTGACCATGCTGGTCATTTATGAACATTTGAATATCTTGGCCATGTTCTGTTATAATCTCCACCCGGCTCAGCCAGAAGAGGACTGGCCACCCCTCATAGCCTGGTTCCTCTCTAGGTTTCTTCCTAGGTTTTGGCCTTTCTAGGGAGTTTTTCCTAGCCAACGTGCTTCAACACCTGCATTGCTTGCTGTTTGGGGTTTTAGGCTGGGTTTCTGTACAGCACTTTGAGATATCAGCTGATGTACGAAGGGCTATATAAATATATTTGATTTGAAGTTTGAAAGCCCAGATGAAAAAATGTCAAAAAATGTCCCTGTGACACCACTAGGCAGAGGGAAACATCTCACTGTGACACCACTAGCACAGAGGAAAACATTTCACTGACACCACTAGGCTACAAGGGAATATTATACTGTAACACCACTGGGCCAGAGGGGAACATTTCACTTTGACTCTACTGGCCGACTCTACTGGCCCAGAGGGACACAGTTCACACCAACACCAGTGAGCAAGATATTGGAGTCTGAGAGTCTGCCCGGGTAAAGCTCGATTCCACTACCTGACGAATATAAAAACAAAACATTTCCCAGCCAGGTTCTCCCGAGGCACATCAAATATAGATGGGAACCATAAATGCAGGTTTCCCTTAATAAAGCTTAATTACCATTTCCTGTGTTTAAAAGTAACATTAGCGGAGCGGCTGTGCCTGTGTAAACGTTTATCCCTGCCCTTCCTCTCTCTCTCCCCCTCCCTCCCTCCACCACTCCCTCCCTAGACTCTGTGAACGGTGCTGTGATTGGACATACATGACCCTAAAGTAGCACTGCGGGCCGCGCCAAACTATGACATCACTACAACAACAGTGGCTGTGTGGCACTTTGCTTGGTCATGGGCCGGGCTGCAGTCAATCAGGGCTGCAGTGGAGGCTCTTACTTGGTCACTGGAGGTGAAGTAGATGGGGAAGAGGTCTCGGAGGAAGAAGCGAGGCATGTTGTCCAGGATGAGGCCGTACAGAGGCAGGTAGAGGGACGCTATCCTCGCCTGCTTATCCTGGAGAATATGAAGAGAGAGGGAGGAGAGAGGGGGGGGGGGGGGAGGGGCAGAGGGAGGAAAGAGAGGGGTGGCAGAGAGAGGAGAGAGAAATAGAGAATGGGAGGAGAGAGGAGAGAGGAGTTTGAGGGGGAGGGAGAAAGTCAGGAAATAGAGAGCGAGAGAGAGAGAGAGAGAGAGAGAGAGAGAGTGAATTTGAGACAGAGAGCAAGAGAGGAGAGAATTTGAGACAGACAGAGAGACAAAGAGAAAGAAAGAGAGAGAAATAGAGAGAAAAAGACCGACAGTGAGCAACAGACCTACAGAGAGTAACTATCAGGGGTTTTAAACTCTGCGTGATTGAGAGAGCAAGAAACAGAGATCTGTCAACAGTTGTACAGTGTTGGGTTTGGCAGGCTCCTAATCTCAGATGGGATCTGGCTGTCTGGGGTCTGAGTGGAAAATGGCACCCTATTCCCTACATAGTGCGCTACTCTTGACCAGAACCCTATGGGAACTATAGGGAATAGGGTGCCATTTGGGACGCACCCTGGATCCTTTCCAGCACCCCACTCCATGCCACCTTCTCTCCTTGAGTGCTCAGAGGTCCCAGTGAGAATGGCGCATTACATAGTCTGCTTCCTGCACACAGGACCCCATGGTAGAGTGTGTGTGTCAGAGAGCGTATGTGCCCAGTTTAATGATTTCCTGCTGTTTCAAATCCTCATAGCCATCACTGTAATGTGCCCCTCACTCCTCACACACACACCCACACACACCCACACACACACACACACACACACACACACACACACACACACACACACACACACACACACACACACACACACACACACACACACACACACACAATATCAACCCAATATCTAAAAAGTTAATTTTACTGTGTATATGTTTCTGTCAGCTATAGTACATTGTACACTGTCCAATCAAAATATTTCAGTTTCCTGTGTGGAACATCAATATTGGAACAGTCTGGTCCCAGATCTGTTTGTGCTTCAGCCAACTCACACCATTTTTGAAAGTATTTTTTTTTATTTCACCTTTATTTAACCAGATCAACTGTCAACCGTAATCAGAGGAGTTGGCTAAACTAAAACAGAAGCATGTCTGGAACCAGGCTAATATCGCAGCTTACTGTCACATCTCTTTCTTACAGACATACACTTCATGACCAAAAGTCTGCTCATCGAACATCTCATTCCAAAATCATAGGAGTTTATGGAGTTTGCTGCTACAACAGCCTCCTCTGGGAAGGATTTCTACCAGATGTTGGAACATTGCTGCAGGGACTTGCTTCCATTCAGCCACAAGAGCATTAGTGAGGTTGGGCACTGATGTTGGGCGATTAGGCTTTGCTCGCAGTCGGCGTTTCAATTCATCCCAAAGGTGTTCGGTTGAGGTCAGGGCTCTGTGCATGCCAGTTTGAAGCACAGAATCGACTAGAATATCATTGTATGCTGTAACGTTAAGATTCCCTTCACTGGAGCTAAGGGGCCTCGCCCAAACCATGAAAAGCAGCCTCAGACCATTATTCCTCCTCCACCAAACTTTACAGTTAAACTATGTATTGAGGCAGGTAGCGTTCTCCTGGCATCCGACAAACCCAGATTAGTCTGTCGGAATGCCAGACGGTGAAGCGTGATTCATCACTTCAGAGAACGCATTTCCAATGCTCCAGAGTCCAAGGGCGGTGAGCTTTACACCATTCCAGCCAACGCTTGGCATTGTGCATGGTGATCTTAGGCTTGAGTGCGGCTGCTCGGCCAGGGAAACCCATTTTATGAAACTCCCAACGGACAGTTCTTGTGCAGACGTTGCTTCCAGAGGCAGTTTGGAACTCGGTAGTAAGTGTTGCTAGTAAGTGTTGCAACCGAGGACAGATTATTTTTACGCGCTTCAGCATGGTCCCGTTCTGTGAGCTTGTGTGGCCTATCACTTCGCGGCCGAGCCGTTGTTACTCCTAGACGTTTCCACTTCACAATAACAGCACTTAACAGTTGACCGAGGCAGCTCTAGCAGGGCAGAAATTTGCCGAACTGACTTGTTGGGAAGGCCATTCTATTGCTAATGTTTGTCTATGGAGATTGCATGGCTGTGTGCTCAATTTTATACACCTGTCAGCAACGGGAGAGGCTGAAATAGCTAAATCCACTAATTTGAAGGGGTGTCATTATACTCTTGTATATACAGTGTACTTGTAAACTATTGGGCTCTGGTCAAAAGTAGTGCACTATACAGAAAATACGGTCCCATTAGGGACACATGTTATATTATCATCTGGTGCCCGCTACATGGTGCTGGCGTGCGTGGCGTACCTTCATGGCGTAGCGGGCGTCCAGCGAATGCTTGGCCATCAGGTTCTTGAGGCAGGCGAGGGCCAGGTGGCGCAGGTCCTGCTCATCCTGCAACGCCAGGCCCAGCTCCCGTAGCAACAAGCCCGTCAGGAAGTGCTTCCGGCAGAACTCGCCCGTCAGGCTGTACTCTGGCACATCCACTAGGGTGGAGAGTAAGGAGGGAGAGAGAGGGGTTTGGGGGGGAATAAACGGGGAGAGAAAGAGGCAGAAAGAGAGGGGGAGGAAGAGAGTTAGAGAGAGAGATATGGAGAGGGGGTTATGGGTGGCAGAGCGAGAGAAAGAGAGAGCTCAGTGCCCTAAAAGCATCCAAGTCTCATTTACCAGTGTTTCTCAACTTGCTTTATAGCAGAGACCAGACAGCTACGGTTCTTCCTTCTTGGAGGAAGCCTTACATTAAAACTAACACTTTAGAATTGACTAAATTGATGTCAGATAATCATTTTAGGGACTGGTTAGCAACATCTCATGGACCAGAGCTGGTCCTAGTACCTAGTACCACTACACTAAACTAAATGATGGTTTGTTTATTCCACCCAGTGCCAGCCGTGTGGTAAAGAACATCAGTACAACATCATGTGAATATCAGAAAATATCATAAAAAGGGACCGATAGTTACCCTGAGCACTTTGCGTTTCTTGTGATGCATTGTCTGAAATGGTCAGGAAAGAGAAAGAACAGAAAAGAAAGTGTTAAGCGGTGCAATGAATGAAGATGAATGCAACGGCATTAATACCTAAGACGGACTTCGATTAGGTCCCTGTGAACCCTAGATGACTTCTGACCTGTGATGCGTGCGGAGGGGAGGGGCAGACTGAGAGGGATGTAGTGCTCGTGGTTGCACACCTCTCGCAGGAAGTCAAACTTGAACTCACACAGCACCTGTTGAGAGAAACGTCGGAGTCACAACCTGATTGACCGAATAAAAACACAACATCTCTGAAGCACATTGTTTTCTATTCTAGTATCTATTTCATTGTTGTCTATTCTAGTATCTATTTCATTGTTTTCTAATCCTTTCTATTCTACAGTGAGTGACATTGGCTATTACACCGACAGATAAGGCAATGCTTTATTCACACAATTCTGGGACTGAGAGACAGAATGAGAAGGATGTGTGTGTGTGTAAGTGTGTGTGTAACCTTGTTGTCAGTGGCTGTGATCATGTTGACGTAGTTGCTGATCAGCTTGAAGGTGAACCCTCGGTCCATGAGGGTGAAGCAACGCTGGAGGGAGGGAGGAAAAGAGGGCGGGAGGGAGGGGAGAGGGGGAGGGAGATGGGGAGGAGAGGAGTGAGGTAGGGAAAGAGGGAGTGATGGATGGAGGAAGGGAGAGAGGGAGAGTCGGGGTCAACATTAGTTTATGAAGAACGTGAAAGAGAGAGGTAATTTCATAATTTCACAACACAATTAAAAACATGCTCCGGAACTTTGGAGACTTCTAAGTGTCTTTTAAACCTCCGGCTTTCGGCTAGATGTGTCAACGTGTAGTTCATACATGCATAATCTATAAGAAGAATTGCTGAATTATAGGGGAAGTGGCTCAGCACAGCTTCCCTAAAAACATGGGATTTCGTGGCTAATTAGCCACGAAATCCTATGTTTTTAGGGAAGCTGTGCTGAGCCATTTCCCCTATATTTTCCCCCATGTGGGCCAACCCCCTTGCAATTCAAGTTCTAGCCAACGAGCTTCAGCCCCTCGCATTTGAGTGACATCTAACAAGAGGCACATCATGCACCCAGAGAGAGAGAGCAATGAAGTGGTGCACATATCTGCACAAATGTGACGTGGTATGCAATTTTCGGGGACCACTTGTGGCTCACGAGTGCTACTTTCAGAACTACTGTCTAAAAAGGACACAAAAGTACCGGAGAATCTCTTTAAGGAAATCAATATCGAACAACAGCAGCGGAAGCCATTTTCATTGCATTCATTACCGCTTCATTAGTCAGGGAACACAAATGTATTACCATCGGCAGCATTTGAGCTCGATCTCGACAAGTGATAAGGACATCTCCCTAAGCATGTAATGTGTGTGTGTGTGTGAGTGTGTGATGCCCACCTTGACAAAGGCTGCCACGGCCAGGTTGGCACTGCGGGTCTCCTCTGCCAGCTCCTTGTTCTTCCAGAAGATGTGGTCGGACACGGTCATGACTAGGCTCTCCAGACGACTCAGGTAGGTTGAAGGGAACCTCTGTGGTCGAGGGAGCTGAGGGGACAAACAAAACAACATCCAGTTAGCGGCAGTCCTCTGGGCGAAAACAGCTCGTTGATGAGAGAGGTCGAAGGAGAATGGCAAGAATAGTGCAAGCTAACACTCGGGCCACAAACAGACAAATAACAGAGCAGTACAACAGGTGGTGTGCAGAACAGCATCTCGCCATGCACAACTTGTCAATCCTTGTCATGGATGGGTTATTGCAGCAGACGACCACACTGGGTTCCACTCCTATCAGCTAAAAACAAGAAGAAGCGGCTCCAGTGGGCACGCCATCACCAACTCTGGACAATTGAGAAGTGGACATCACCTGGAACATGACAGCGAGTTCAGTTTACTTTAGTGTCCTGGTCAGTCCCCAGACCTCAACCCAATAGAACATCTTTGGGATGAGATGGAACGGGCTGTTTTCAGCACGAATGTACTGCTGTCCAATCTGCAGCAACTCTGTGATGCCATCGCGTCAGCATGGACCAACATCCCTGTGGAACGTTTCTGAAACCTTATAGAATTTCCCGAAGAATTCAGCCTGTTCAGAAGGCAAATGAGGGTCTGACCTGCTACTAGATGGTGTACCTAATAAACTGGCCGGTGAGTGTATATGTATATATTATAGCTTCATATGTTATGTTTCTTTACCTTGACATTGTCTGACTCCACTAGATGCTGGGCCATGGACTTGACAATGAGCTCGAAGAAGAACCAGGAAAACTGCAGCAGACAGGGGTAAAAGGTCAAACAGGGGTCAGATTATGCGGATCACGTTCAGTTAAGCACTCAGGGTCACATTCAATGGCACAATGAGATAGAAATATATAATGTAGAGCATATAGACTGCTTTGCTATGCAAGATAAGGCATCCTATCATGTCTATGCATGACATTTCTAGGTATGACTTTATTTGGACAGTCCCAAAAAGGTTTGTAGATGTTCAGTAGATGTCCAACTAACTGTCTACATTTCAACAACATTTCAATTAACTATTCACTAACCCTGACCCTTAATCTAACCCTAAACCTAACCGTAACCCTAGAAAGCAGTTGCATGTCAACAAACATGACAGTTTGTTGACCGTGTGAGCATCTGTAGATCATGGGACTATCCACCCAAATGACACCCTATTCCCTTTACAGTGCACTATTTTTGACCAGAGCCCTGTGGTTTCCTTCAAGGGAATAGGGTGTCATTTGGGACTGGGTGTCATTAGGGTGTCATTTGGGACTGGGCGTGGCGGCCATCTAGGCTCACCCTGAGGATGTTCCTGACGGCCGGATGCTCGTTGCTCTTCAGGTCAGAGGTCATGCCCTTGGCCAGCTCCTCGTGGACTGTCCGGAAGCCGTGCGACTCCGCCTTGAACACAAACTGACCACCGCAGCGGAGAGAACAAGGTCAATGAGACAGAGAGTCCGACAGAGACAGACACATAGAGACAGACATAGAGACAAACAGACACAGACAGACATGCTGTACAGACACACTTTTTCTCTCTCTCACATACTGTACACGCATTACTAGCATCAAGGGAACCAAACATGCAACATTCTTGGCTCTGCATTTAATTAAACCTACATATTAACATAACAACACCGATTAAGTTTGATGTAATCAGAGTTATGAGGAATAAGAAAAAGATGCAAAAAAATGTGCTTATTTTGGCAATGAATCTCTTTTTGTGAGAAATATTCCACCCACACTGTATGTGTATGACACACACACCCCATTACCACTGACGTCACCCAATTGAGTTTGTTGATGAACTATGGCAACCACACACACATTTGCATTGACGCACGCACGCACACATGCACACACACACACCTCTGTGCACCCAGGCACACACACCCACAACCACACGGCGAGAAAGCACTGGCCGAAAATTGCTTGCTGCTAGCCCCCACCCCCGAGCAGCATGCCAATCAGTTGCCATGGTAACGGCAGTTTCATTACAGTGGTCCTCCCATTCTTTCCCCTCCTCCTCATCTCCTTCCACCCTCCCTCCATTTCTCTTTCTGTCCCTCTGCCCCTCTTAAAGATCAATTGTAGGATTCTCGTTTTCTTTCTACCAGACATGAAAAAGCTGGTGGTAAGCTGGTTTCCCCCCCTCCATTGCCCTTTCTCACTTTCTCTCTCTCCGTCTGTCGGTCTCTCTCTCTCCATCTCTCTCTTCTTAACAAGCAAGCCTTGCTTTTTTTTATTGAAAAGGCTCGGTGTCCTTGTGTGCCTTCCACCAGACACCCCCCTTCTCTCTTCCCCACAGCCATGCTTGTCTGTGTGTGAGCTGAGAGCCGTGTGTGTGTGGCAGACTCTCTCTTCTCTGTGTCCACAGTGTTCTGGGCACATTACCCTAGCCCCTCAGCCACGCTCCTGCACTCACCACACCCCAAAGCTCCCACCTCTGCCCGCCCACCCACACACACACACACACACACACACACACACACACACACACACTCTCTCTCACGTGTAAACGTGCACACACTCAAAGCCTCCTTCTCTGCCTTCACAAATGAAGCTGTCTGTGTGCTACTCTCCTCCCCTCTCCTCTGCGGCTAAACAACTGCAGAATCTGAGCCTCGCTCTTCCTGCAAGACAGGGCTAACATCCCAATGAAATGAGCACCATACCTTTATGTAGGAGTGCAGGTAGTGGTCTAGGTTTTCTTCATGACACTTAGCAACGATGTGGACCAGCACCCTGGTGAAACACATGCAAACAAGGTGGTCACTCATTCGTCATCATTACCTGGCAACCTTCATAACCTGGCGACATTCTATTGCTAATCTGGCGACATTAATAGCTAATCTGGCAATATTCATGATCTGGCAACATGTATGCCTGCAGAATCCTGTAGCAGTGAGAGTGATCCTGTAGCAGTGAGAGTGGTCCGTGGCCTGCAGTGCCCCATCCTACCTGGTGGTGGTGGTGGTGACTTCGTCGTTGTCGTTCTGGGTGAGGACCTTGAACAGCTGGTTGAAGAGCACCGGCAGGAAACGAATTATCACCGGAATCTTCTCAATGCTCAGTAAGCCCTGTGGGAGAGAGAGAAGAAATAGAAAGAGAATCAGAGACAGAGACAGAGCGATAGCCATAGACAGAGAGAGAGCGAGAGAGAGAGAGAGAGAGAGAGAGACAGAGAGAGAGAGAGAGAGAGAGACAGAGAGACACAGTCAGTAATGGGGTGTATAGTATGGGAACAGAATGCAGAATGCAGAGATGTGAAGTCCTCCCTCCCTTCCTTCATTTCTCCAGACCTTCAGGCAGTTGAGGAAGTTTGAGGTAGGTGATTGGGAGAGGTCCGTCTCACGTTTTTGGCACTGCTGGAAGAAGCGATTCAGGTGGGGCTCCTGGCGATCAAAGAGAGAAGACACGGTCACAACCAGAACCAGAACCAGAATCACTGAGTGGAGATGAGGACTAACTGAATCTGCACCCCAAACCGAACCCTACAAAGTGCACTAGTTTTGACCAGAGCCCTATGGTCAAAAGTAGTGCACTAAATAGGGGATAGGGTTCCCTTTGGGGCACAATCCTAAAATCACGGTGGGATAACAAGGATTGCCTTGCTGGAGTTGAGACCCGTTAAAGTTTGGTTAAATACACTTTTTTATTTTAAGAACAAAGTTGACTTGTGGCACTTACAAGGAGTGGCAGGGTAAAGCCAGACTCTTACCTGGGTGTAGACTGTGGAGAGGACGTTGGTGGAGACCTTGAATATGGGCTTACCTCCGTCCACCCACTTCAGATTCGAGCCGTTCTGGGGGGAGATAGGGAGGAAGGGTCACTGAGCACCAGGGAGATCCATGCTTGCTTAACACTTTACTGTTGTTCCCTTTGGTGTGCTCTCTTCATACCTCTCTGTCTCTCAATTCAATTTTATGACATGACAAAACTTACAAAGCAAAAAATGCCTTCTCTTTCAATTACTGTATCTCCTTCCATCCAAATATTCTCTTTCTACTTCCCCCCTATTTACTCCCCCCCCCCCCCCCCCCATCTACCTTAGTAGATCCGGGTTCTTTGACGAGCAGGTATCCAGGGGGCAGGCTACAGGACACAGGGATGTTGAACTCCTGTGAGGCCAGGCGACCCTCTCTGAGCAGAGGCAGCCACGAGTAGCCCACTGGTCACACACGCAACACACACAATGCACAGGGCGTGCACACACACACACACACACACACACACACACACACACACACACACACACACACACACACACACACACGCGAAAGAACACAGTGGGAAAACAACTGTATGTAATGTGTAAATCAATCAATCAAATGTATTAATAAAGCCCTTGTCATATCAGCAGTTGCCACAAAGTCCTTTTACAACCTGGCCCAGACGCCAAAGAGCAAGCACTAATGGCCTGTAGACGTAGCATGCACCACCACACTCCTGGAATCGAAAACACAATCACAACAGTATCCCCTACAGCGAGGCGATGTTTGCTGCACAGTGATAAGCTTATGCCGACTAGCCACCATCCACAGACTTGTCTCAAAGGCAGTGCCACCGAACAGATGCTTTTATACAAGCATGTACAGTGGGGCAAAAAAGTATTTAGTCAGCCACCAATTGTGCAAGTTCTCCCAATTAAAAAGATGAGAGAGGCCTGTAATTTTCATTATAGGTACACTTCAACTATGACGGACAAAATGAGGGAAATAAATCCAGAAAATCACATTGTAGGATTTTTTTATGAATTTATTTGCAAATTATGGTGGAAAGTATTTGGTCACCTACAAACAAGCAAGATTTCTGGCTCTCACAGACCTGTAGACTTCTTCTTTAAGAGGCTCCTCTGTCCTCCACTCGTTACCTGTATTAATGGCACCTGTTTGAACTTGTTATCAGTATAAAAGACACCTGTTCACAACCTCAAACAGTCACACTCCAAACTCCACGATGGCCAAGACCAAAGAGCTGTCAAAGGACACCAGAAACAAAATTGTAGACCTGCACCAGGCTGGGAAGACTGACTCTGTAATAGGTAAGCAGCTTGGTTTGAAGAAATCAACTGTGGGAGCAATGATTAGGAAATGGAATACATACAAGACCACTGATAATCTCCCTCGATCTGGGGCTCCACGCAAGATCTCACCACGTGGGGTCAAAATGATCACAAGAACGGTGAGCAAAAATCCCAGAACCACACGGGGGACCTAGTGAATGACCTGCAGAGAGCTGGGACCAAAGTAACAAAGCCTACCATCAGTAACACACTACGCCGCCAGGGACTCAAATCCTGCAGTGCCAGACGTGTCCCCCTGCTTAAGCCAGTACATGTCCAGGCCCGTCTGAAGTTTGCTAGAGAGCATTTGGATGATCCAGAAGAAGATTGGGAGAATGTCATATGGTCAGATGAAACCAAAATATAACTTTTTGGAAAAAAACTCAACTCGTCGTGTTTGGAGGACAAAGAATGCTGAGTTGCATCCAAAGAACACCATACCTACTGTGAAGCATGGGGGTGGAAACATCATGCTTTGGGGCTGTTTTTCTGCAAAGGGACCAGGACGACTGATCCGTGTAAAGGAAAGAATGAATGGGGCCATGTATCGTGAGATTTTGAGTGAAAACCTCCTTCCATCTGCAAGGGCATTGAAGATGAAACATGGCTGGGTCTTTCAGCATGACAATGATCCCAAACACACTGCCCGGGCAACGAAGGAGTGGCTTCGTAAGAAGCATTTCAAGGTCCTGGAGTGGCCTAGTTAGTCTCCAGATCTCAACCCCATAGAAAATCTTTGGAGGGAGTTGAAAGTCCGTGTTGCCCAGCAACAGCCCCAAAATATCACTGCTCTAGAGGAGATCTGCATGGTGGAATGGGCCAAAATACCAGCAACAGTGTGTGAAAACCTTGTGAAGACTTACAGAAAACGTTTGACCTCTGTCATTGCCAACAAAGGGTATATAACAAAGTATTGAGATAAACTTTTGTTATTGACCAAATACTTATTTTCCACAATAATTTGCAAATAAATTCATTAAAAATCCTACAATGTGATTTTCTGGCTTTTTTTTCTCATTTTGTCTGTCATAGTTGAAGTGTACCTATGATGAAAATTACAGGCCTCTCTCATCTTTTTAAGTGGGAGAACCTGCACCATTGGTGGCTGACTAAATACTTTTTTTGCCTCACTGTATTTTCAGACTGCTGGCCCCAGCAGGAATCAAACCCACGACCCTGGAGTGTCGCAAACACCATGCTCTACCAACTGAGCCACACAGGATCACAGTATTTCTCCTTCCTCCCCACCTGGGGTCTCCAGGGCCTCCTTCTTCTTGGAGTTGGTCTTGGCGTTGATGTCACAGGTCACATGGTAGAAGGAGAAGAGTAGATGGTGCTTCTCGTGGAGCTGGGTGGGCAACTCAATCTTCACCTGGCACGCAGAGGATAAAACAAAGGACCATTTCACAAACAGACACAGAAATGAAATGAAATCACAATGTATTGTGCATTAAACAAAAGCCTCAAAACATTAAAAAAAGAAGATGAATTGACAACTGGTGTCACAGTGGTGAACAATCAACTGAGCTACTAAATTCCAGGGTGAAGGTTCCCCTGTGTACAGATCTAGTATCATCTTCCCCTTCCCCCAATCCTAACCCGAACTATTAGTGGGGGAAATGCAAAACTGACCCAAGATCAGCATCTGGGGGCAACTTTATCCAGCCACTACACAGTGAAGGCTCTAGCCTGGTACGCACATGTCTGATTGTGCTTCAACCCCTCTCATTCATGATAATGAGCATCAGAGGAGTTTTGCACAAACAAAACTAGATACCAGGCAATAAGAGCCCTGCACATCCAATAAATCTCTTCCCGTGCCTCTCCCCCCCTCCTTCCATCTCTAGCTATACATCTCTTCAACCCTCTCCTTCCACACTCACCTCATCATAGAAGTCTGGGTTCTGGGAGTGGTGAAGGACTATGGAACAGGCTGCTGTGGTGTAAACTGGGCCCCCAGGCTTGCCGTATATGCACTGAGGCAGCAAGTTAAGAGAAAATAAGAGAAAAGTGAAGTTTTTCCAAAAGAATCCACCATGATACTCTAAATGCTCTCGATGACAGAGAAGATACGACACCTTCAAAGGTTTGGCAACTTCCTCGTCCGAACTTCGAAACTCCACATAGACTGCAAGGTTACGAGCCTGTGAATGAAAATAACATTGTCACATTTGTGGGCATACAGTATTTCACGCCTGTCTGCAAAGAGGCCCCATATAAGTCAAATCTAATCAAATTGTATTGGTCACATACACATACTTAGCAGATAATATTGCGGGTGTAGCGAAATGCTTGTGTTCCTAGCTCCAACAATGCAGTAGTATCTAACAATTCACAACAATAGACACAAATATAAAAGTAAAAGAATGGAATTTTAAAAAATATATAAATATTAGGAAGAGCAATTTCTGAGTGACACTGCGTAAATACCACATTATTCCATGGGCAAAAAATATATTTTGTCAACCTGCTTTATGTCAAATATTGTGTGCTATTGCTGGGAGAATAAACAAACGTGACAACACATGGCTTTTTCTTTCCAACATTAGGTCGGTTTTCCTCAAAAGTAAGTTTGCTTCAAATTTTGTTTCCTTGCCATGGTATTTCTGAGTATATCTAGTATATCTACTAGATATCTACGGTACCTTGGCGAAGCTCTTCTGGCTGTCGTATTTGAGATGCCGGGGGTAGACGTAGACATGGTTCTTGTAGACGCGGTGTGGCTGGGTGAACTTGGTGGAGTCCTGGACAAACTCCTCCACCTCCACGGTGGCCGGGTGCTGGCTGCAGTCCCCGAAAGGCTTGACGGGCACGTAAGAGGACGTCACACAGTCTGCAGGCAGACAGGCAGACGTCTTTATTATTTTGGAATTTATGTGAGTGTAATGTCTACTGTTCATTTTAGTGTTGTTTATTTTATTTTGGGGTATTATCTATTTCACTTGCTTTGGCAATGTAAACATAGGTTTCCCGTGCCAATAAAGCCCTTAAATTGAATTGGAGAGAGACAGAGATGGAGAGAGAGAGGGGTAGAAAGAAAGATAGAGAGGGGAGAGGTAGAGAGACGGAGACAGAGAGTGAGAGAGAGGACATCTGTCATGCTTGTAACACTGATGGCTATCAACAGTAGAGAGAGAGAGGGAGAGAGAGGGTAGAACAAGAGATAGAGGGGGAAGAGGTAGAGAGAGAGAGAGAGAGAGAGAGAGAGAGAGAGAGAGAGGGAGAGAGAGAAAATAAAGTGAGAGAAGGAGAAGGAGAGACATGTGTCGAAAGAAAGAAAGAGAAAAGAGTGTTCGACCTACTTGGATGCTCCATAGGGACATAGTCCACAGTGATGTCCAGGTTCCCTGGAATGGTCTGCAGTTTACTGGTCTTCTCAGCCCTGCAAAGACACAGAGAGTGCCAAGGAATGGGTGAGCAGTGACCACCATACATTCACTATGACCAGGAGTTTTCCAGGTCAGGTTAGATGGTCATGACAAACTCTATGACTCTGACCTAAAAAGGGATCTACACTATGGGGTTGAACTGACATGATTTGGTCTTTATCCCAAATGGCAACCTATTTCCCATATGGTGCTCTACTTTCAACTCGAGCCCTATGGGACCTGGTCAAAAGTTGTGCACTAAATAGGGAATTGGGTGCCATTTGGGATGCAGCCTTGATATCTTTTCGGTGGCCTACCTCCTGTATTCCGACACCAGCTTGATGAGATCTTCGGTGGAGATCTTGTTGCTCTCCTGTTTGAAGAGGGGCGAGAAGCGAGACTCCCGGTCCACCGTCCCCTGATTGTCCTTAAACACTGACCTGAGACAGACAGCAAGACAAGACAGATAGACAGACAGACGGACGGGCAGGCAGGCAGGCAGGCAGAACAGACGAGGCAGACAGACGGACGGATGCACAGACAAGACAGACAGGACAATAGTTTTGAGTGTAAGATACTGTGAAAAGTGATCAATAACCTACACCTTTTTAGACATTCCTTGTGATGCAGTAAATGCAGTTTGATCATTAAAGGAGAAAAGGTCAATAAATGGATATGGAGTGAGTAGGATTACAGAAAACACAGTGTGGCTCAGTGTCCCTTACCTGATGGACCAGGCAAATGGCATGTGGTACTTCCCCAGTTTACTGCAGAACTGCTTGTTGGATTTCAGCATCTTTTGAACCGTCTTCAAAGGGAAAGGAAGCGAAAGAGAGAGGGAGAGAAAGAGAGAGGGGGGGCAGAGAGAGAGAGAGAGAGAGAGAGAGAGAGAGAGAGAGAGAGAGAGAGAGAGAGGGCAGAGAGAGAGAGAGAGAGAGAGAGAGAGAGGGGGCAGAGAGAGAGAGAGAGAGAGAAGGAAACATTACTTATAAACAGTTGATATTTTTTAAGTCTGCCGGCGGGATTCAGAAAACACACAAATAAATGATCCTTGACGTAGATAAATCTAAATCAACAGGGGTGTCAGGAACCTGGCACGAGGCGCAGCACTCCCCGTCTGCTCATCTACTCAACTTCCCAAACAAAGGCCAGGATTTCAGAATCCCACTCTGAATTCTGTGGGGGGCATCTTGGGAAAAAAATATCAGAAAATCTACAGTATGAGGAGAAATGTATTTCCAAACCATCTGACTTCCCTGTGTGATTAAGCGGCATTTAAATAGAGCTTTACAAGACATAAGTCTTCCTGGTTGGAGGATTCACAAATTGAATTTGTAGTTTTTATTAGTAGATTAGAATTGTTTTTCACTGTTAATGTAAGTTTTTGTTTTTAATAATTTTGATTTCATTATTATTATTACTACTACACAGTAGTTGCCATATTATTCCTGTTTCTAAGTATTCTTAGACGTGTAAATATTTGTATGAACATAACAAGATTCAACAACTGAGACATAAACTGAACAAGTTCCACAGACATGTGACTACTAGAAATGGAATAATGTGTCCCTGAACAAAGGGGGGTTCAAAATCAAAAGTAACAGTCAGTATCTAGTGTGGCCACCAGTTGCATTAAGTACTGCAGTGCATCTCCTCCTCATGGACTGCACCAGATTTGCCAGTTCTTGCTGTGAGATGTTACCCCACTCTTCCACAAAAACACCTGCCAGTTCCCGGACATTTCTGGGGGGAATGGCCCTAGCCATCACCCTCCTATCCAACAGGTCCCAGACATGCTCAATGGGATTGAGATCCGGGCTCTTCGCTGGCCATGGCTAAACACTGACATTCCTGTCTTGCAGGAAATCACACACAGAACGAGCAGTATGGCTGGTGGCATTGTTATACTGGAGGGTCATGTCAGGATGAGCCCGCAGGAAGGGTACCACATGAGGGAGGAGGATGTCTTCCCTGTAACACAAAGAGTTGAGATTGCCTGCAATGACAACAAGCTAAGTCCGGTGATGCTGTGACACACCACCCCAGACCATGACGGACCCTCCACCTCCAAATCGATCCCACTCCATAGTACAGGCCTCGGAATAACGCTCATTCCTTCGATGATAAACGCAAATCTGACCATCACCCCTCGTGAGACAAAACCTTGACTCGTCAGTGAAGAGCACTTTTTGCCAGTCTTGTCTGGTCCAGCGATGGTGGGTTTCTGCCCATAGGCGACATTGTTGCCAGCCTCTCTTAGCCTATTGCGGACAGTCTGAGCACTGATGGAGGGATTGTGCGTTCCTGGTGTAACACGGACAGTTGTTGTTGCCATCCTGTACCTGTCCCACAGGTGTGATGTTTGGATGTACTGATCCTGTGCAGGTGTTGTTACACGTGGTCTGCCACTGCAAGGACGATCAGCTGTCCGTCCTGTCTCCCTGTAGTGCAGTCTTAGGCGCCTCACAGCACGGACGTAGCAATTTATTGGCCTGGCCACATCATCAGTCCTCATGCCTCCTTGCAGCATGCCTAAGGCACGTTCACGCAGATGAGCAGGGACCCTGGGCATCTTTCTTTTCGTATTTTTCAGAGTCAGTAGAAAGGCCTCTTTAGTGTCCTAAGTTGTCATAACTGTGACCTTACCATCTGTAACCTGTTAGTGTCTTATTAACGACCGTTCCACAGGTGCATGTTCATTAATTGTTTATGGTTCATTGAACAAGCATGGGAAGCAGTGTTTTAACCCTTTACAATGAAGATCTATGAAGTTATTTGGATTTTACGAATTATCTTTGAAAGACAGGGTCCTGAAAAAGGGACGTTGCTGAGTTTACATGCATTTCTGGAAAACCTGGGAATATTGGGAAAGTTGCTAGAATTTTGCAACCCTATCATAGGAAATAGGCTATAAAGGGAAACCATACAGTTTCATGCCATAAGGTGAGGGGTGGTAGTTAGAGTGAATTTAACGGTGTTGTAGAGTTGCGTCACCTTGCTGGAGTCTGTGTTTTTGATGTACGGCTCTGTTCCCGCGGCAATATTTCCCATCAGCACCTTCTCCACCCTCACCAAGAGAACAATGTCCGTGTGGGGATTCGTCACTGAGAAGATGGCCTGCACACACACACACACACACACACACACACACACACACACACACACACACACACGCACACACACACACACACACACACGGAAGGAATAAGTATGCCATCTCTCTTTTGACACTTCTCCCTATGACATTCCCAGTTCTGCCCCACACCTCTGTGTTTCTGTACCAAATAGAAATAGAATGAGTAAAACGGAAGCATGCTTTTTACTCCGATGGGTACACTTGGCTGATCTTGAGTCAGTTTGGCATTTCTCCCACTAATGGTCAAGGTTAAGATTGGGGGAGGGGAACTGATCCTAGATCTGCCCCTTGGGGAACTTCCTCCGAGCTTACCTGTTTGGGGAAGTGGAGCCAGTCGTCCAGGTCCAGGTTGAGGTGACAGTCTCCAGGTCTCTTCTCTGCAGAGGAGCTCAGTCCATTCTCCTGCCCCGCCCCGGGCGCTCCCGATCCAGCCCCACCCAGCATCTGACGCACCGTCTCGTGGTTCAGGTCAACATGGAAGTCGGCCGACACCTTCCTCCCCTCACGCACATCCAGCAGGGCCAAAGTCACAAAGAAGGGCTCAATCTGATGGAAATACGTTACACGTGAGGAGCATCGTCAGGCCCAACTTAACCCAGGGCTTTATCAAGGTTTTCCAGCAGAGAGCTTTGACATGCTTGCTATGTTGTTCTACAATATGTCGGCAGGTTGATTAGGATTCAAACCTTCTCTTATTCCTACTCTCGTACGCGTTTAGCGTCAGTATTGCACCAAGCAAATCATTCAAAAGATGAACACTATTCACTTTCCAGTGACCACTGCACTCAATAGCTGATGTAGGATCAGTCACTGCAGCACAGTAAACAACAGAGTGATACGTGTAGTGACCATTGAGCACCATCAGTTATGTAATGCATGTTAATAAATGGTTGTTTCTGAAACCTAACCACACCCAATGAGACGTGTATGTGTGGTTTTAAAGGTACATGACGTTGCATGCACAAAGTATACACACAGTGGGTCAATTTCCGCAACAACTAAGTGCGTTTGAAGTGCGAGCCTAAACTTTTCCGCTGTTTTGGTCCCGTAGAGACCATTTTGTTGCAGAGTGAAGCACAGATACCCTGCGTGACTGTGGGATAGCAAAGTCTGGCATCAAGCTCATCTCAATACTCAACGCAACCCCTACGGCGTTGTTCGTTGCAACGTCATCATGGTAAGTCTACCTTTAAGCTTTGGAGAACTGTGTGTGTGTGTGCGAGCGAGTGTGTTTGCACTTGTTGTTTTAAGGGGGTCTTACGTTGGTGACCGGACTAGTCTCGGTCTCATTGATGCAGCCCTGCAGCGTCAGGTTGAGGGATCGACAGGCGATCATCAGTCTCCTCCCAAGCTTCTCCTCGAATGGACGGACTGGGTGGCCTTCCCCCCTAGGGTTCTCGCCCCGCGGACTCCTCAACACCTGGCACACAACCAGACAGCATCAGAGGGGCACACAATTGGACTATCAGTGGGCAGAAGGGGGGGGGGGGGGGGGGGTTGAATGTGGTGTGTAAGCACTGGTCTGGACCAGATGCCTGCAGACACAGAGGCCCTCCTGGGACAGAGATGCCCATCCCTTACCTAACAGTACTTAATTAACAGGTGAACTGTGCAGTAGCACCAACTGTTGCACAAGATGTGTTACCCCTGTAAGTCTCCTGTAGGGGTTATATCAGTGTATTAACCCCTACAGGGGACTAACAGGGGTATCAGTGTATTAACCACTACAGGGGACTAACAGGGGTATCAGTGTATTGAACGTCTACAGGGGACTTACAGGGGTATCAGGGTGTGTTAACCCCTACAGGGGAATTACAGGGGTATCAGTCTATTAACCACTACAGGGGACTTACAGGGGTATCAGTGTATTAACCCCTACAGGGGACTTACAGGGGTGTCAGTGTATTAACCCCTACAGGGGACTTACAGGGGTGTCAGTGTATTAACCCCTACAGGGGACTTACAGGGGTGTCAGTGTATTAACCACTACAGGGAACTTACAGGGGTATCAGTGTATTAACCCCTACAGGGGACTTACAGGGGTATCAGTGTATTAACCCCTACAGGGGACTTACAGGGGTATCAGTGTATTAACCCCTACAGGGGACTTACAGGGGTATCAGTGTATTAACCACTACAGGGGACTTACAGGGGTATCCGTGTATTAACCCTTACAGGGGACTTACAGGGGTATCAGGGTGTGTTGCATGGGAGTCAGTGTATTAACCCCTAAAGAGTACCTACCGGGGTGTCAGGGTCCAGGGAGAACAGGTTGAGCCTCTCTTCTCTTCTGGCTGATCGGACCAACTCCTCAGTTTCAGAGATATACTAAGAGAGAGAAAGAGAGAAGATATTCCCACAAATAAAATACAGAATATGTATTAAATGAGCATAATACAAGTAAAAGCACTGATCATTTATGGGTAATTGTAGAGCAAATTACATCTCCACACACCCACCTTAGCCAGCTCGGGGTTGATGCCACTCTCTGTCGTCTCTTCATTCTCAGGTAAACACACGTCGCTTAGAGACAGATCACACACGTCTGGTGGGGAAAGAGACAGACAGTTACAGTCAATATCTCCGGTGAAATTCATGTCTCCCATTCCTGTTTTTAGTATAGGCTCATTTCCTCTGGTCTTCAATGACGGCTATAGTATGAGAGGGAGACGGCAAGGCTGGTTGTCATGGAAGCAGCCATACCTGAGTGTGTTCTGAGTGGGGGAGAGGTGGGGAGGAGAGGGGGAGTAGGGAGCGCTTTCTCGCTCTCTCTCTCTGGCCTTTTCCTGGCCTCTAATGGAGCTTACTGTATGTCTTTATCCTTTCACTACCATCCCTCCATTCAGCCAGTGTAGGTCAACCTTTTATGTGGTACTGTAAAAGAGGCCCCACACAAAGAGAGGGATGGAAATAGACAGCTGTATTCTATCACAGAGAACATGAGAGAGGGGTGGGGGAGAAAGGGAGGGAGAGAGAGCGGGTGGGAGAGAGGGAGGGGGGAATAGAGAAAGAGAGAGAGAGAGAGAGAGAGAAAGACAGAGAGAAAGAAAAAAAAGAGAAAGCGAGAGGGTGGGAGAGAGGGGGAGCGTGAAAGAGGGGGGAATAGAGAGAGAGAAAGAGAATGAGAGAGAGAAAGAGAGAGAGCAGAACTAGTCCAGAGGCCTGAATGTGTATTAGTGCTCTGGGGTCTACTGATCTGAAAGACTAGTATAGGGACAAAGTGGAAGAGCAACTCAGCGGGTCGGATACAAGGCATATGTGGCAGGGGTTTCTAACGACCAAGGATTACAAAAACAAAGCCAGTCACGTCACGGATACCAACTCCGCCCTACTGGATGATCTACCTTTATCTCACGCTTCGTGAGGAGAGCTCCTGAGGACAACGAGGGCTACGTGCTTACGATCTCCAAGAAGGACGTGTGTAAGTCATTCAAACATGTTAACCCTCACAAGGCTGGAGGCCAGATGGCATCCCTAGCCATGCCCTCAGAGAATGTGCAGACCAGCTAGCTGTTGTGTTTTCGGACATTTTCAATCCCTCTCTAGCTCAGGCCGATATCCCCACCTGATTCAAGATGTCAACTATCATCCCTGTGCCCAAGAAAGGGAAAGTAAAGAAACTTCTAGAGGCTAGAAAAAGACTACATCACCTCCTCCCCTCCCGACACACTCCACCTTCTCCACAATTCGCCTACCGCCCCAAAAAGATCCACGGACGACGCAATCGCCATTGCACTGCCCTCACCCATCTGGACAAGAGGAATGTGAGGATGCTGTTGATCGACTACAGCTCGGCCTTCAATACCATAGTGCCCTCTAAGCTCACCACAAAGCTCACAGCCCTGGGACTGAACACCTCCCTATGCAAATGGATTGGAACCGGTTCAGGGGAACAGAACCGAAAACCGGAAAAGAACAACCTTTTTTCAAGGAACAGAATCGTTATTTTAAAAGCACGGAAACCAGTTTATAACTTTCTTTTACGTTCCAGGTATTTTTTTCCTAGTCCTCCAAAAAAACGAAAGTGCATATGCAAAACCCTTACTCTGTCACTCAGAAACTTATTCCAGCATCTGCCTGCAAGGTGAAAATCTTTGCCATTGTGTGTGTGTGTTTAGGCTACCAGCCCCCCCCCCCCACCCCCCCGCAAAAGCATAGGCTACTGTACTGATGTCAGAAGCGTGAGAGGATAGAGAGGTGTTTATTAGCTAGACAAGAATGGATGAACTTTTTCAATGCTATTTAAGGATACTATTGGCCTAGTTATCCAAATCAAATCAAATTGTATGTCACATGTGCCAAATACAACAGGTAGTCCTTACAGTTAAATGCTTACTTACAAGCCGTAAATAACCAACAATGCAGTTTTAAGAAAATACCTCAAAAAAGTAAACAATAACAAAAACAAATAATTAAAGAGCAGCAGTAAAATAACAATAGCGAAGCTATATACAGGGGGTACCGGTACAAAGTCAATGTGCAGGGGCACCGGTGTCGAGGTAATTGAGGTAATATGTACATGTAGGTAGAGTTATTAAATTGACTATGCATAGATCATAACAGAGAGTAGCAGCAGCATAGAAGAGGAGGTGGGGGTAAATGTAAATAGTCTGTGTACCCATTTGATTAGATGTTCAGGAGTCTTATGGCTTAGGGGTAGAAGCTGTTTAGAAGCCTCTTGGACCTAGACTTGGCGCTCCGGTACCGCTTGCCGTGCGGTACTAGGGCCATCCTCTGACACCACCTGGTATAGAGGCCCTGGATGGCAGGAAGCTTGGCTCTGTGATGTTCTGGGCTGTACAGTTATCATGTTTATCGTTGGAAGTATTAACTACAAAAAGTTCAAATGGGATTTTAATTCTGGTGCCGCTCTACACACACACAAGCTTGTTAGCTTGATAGCTCAAGCACGCTAGCTAGCTCAAGGTTGTTAGCTACAGTGGGGAAAAAAAGTATTTAGTCAGCCACCAATTGTGCACTGCTCTAGAGGAGATCTGCATGGAGGAATGGGCCAAAATACCAGCAACAGTGTGTGAAAACCTTGTGAAGAATTACAGAAAACGTTTGACCTCTGTCATTGCCAACAAAGGGTATATAACAAAGTATTGAGAAACTTTTGTTATTGACCAAATACTTATTTTCCACCATAATTTGCAAATAAATTCATTAAAAATCCTACAATGTGATTTTCTGGCTTTTTTTTCTCATTTTGTCTGTCATAGTTGAAGTGTACCTATGATGAAAATTACAGGCCTCTCATCTTTTTAAGTGGGAGAACTTGCACAATTGGTGGCTGACTAAATACTTTTTTGCCCCACTGTAGCGCAAGGTTGTTAGCTAGCACAAGGTTGTCAGCTAGCTCAAGGTTGTCAGCTAGCTCAAGGTTGTTAGCTAGCAAGCGCAAATGACATTCGAAGTTCCTTCATAGAAGCCACTCCTCCTAGGTATAATTCTGTGGACCTAATTCAGGTAATGAATGTCATAACAAGATGCATAGGGCTTGAAGCCTGCTCCTCAATCGTCTCTCGCTCTCTCCCCACCCGTAAAATTTCAGTTACATCTTGCGCCATAGTCTACACTTGTCTATCCGTACTGATTGGCGAAGTAATTTCATGAGCTAAATGTAAAAAAAACTGTAGATTTCACAATAAAAGGAACAGAAAGGAACGATATACTTTTTTGGGGTTGAAACCGTTTCAGAACCTTATTTTTCTGGTCGGAACAGTGGAAAGGAACGGAAAAAAAGTGTGATTCTGTTCAGAAAGAAACTATTTAAAAATAATTTTGGTTCAAACCCCTACCTCGTCCACACTGATCTTCAACACAGGGGACAAACAAGGTTGCGTACTCAGTCCCCTCCTTTACTCCCTGTATAACCACGAATGCGTAGCCTCACACAGTTCCAACGCCGCCATCATCGCTGATGACACGAATGCAATAACCCAGATAACCAACAATGACGAGGTGCCAGGTGCCAGGTGAACAAACTCTTCCTCAACGTCAGCAAAACAAAGGAGCTGGTTGTGGACTTCAGGAGGAACCAGGCTGGCCAACAGCTTCTATCCCCAGACCATCAGGCTGCTGAATAGCCACCACTACTCCTACTCCTGGATAATAACTCACTAAGCATGAGTTATTCATTTCTGGATCAGCCCTGGGAGCTTCACCAGCCAGTGCGGTTGATGAAACTGTACACCACACCACCTCCAGGTGATATTATATGGCAGTTGATGGCTAATTAGGCTCAGGTCAGTTTGCACTTGATTTAGCACCATGTTAGCACAGCAACACAGAACCATGATGACTATGGCTCTTACATCATTCGTAGTCTTTTTCACAACCGCAATTCTCCACGGTCAAGGGCGGTGTGTGAAATTTGTTTGGTTATATTCCACACTGAGGCTTTTTTACTACGTTTAATCTCTAAAGGTGGAGTGTTTTGCCTTGTGTCCAGTCTAATTTCCTGGTGGAACACTAACAATAAGGATCAAGTCATCGCACATTAAGTCTCCCATTAGCCATGGCAGAATATCCTACAACCATTATGAATACCAGACTCCGATTACAGCAAATGTGCTCTGCCACTTCGTTAAGTATGATGTTATTTCATTGTTATGGTTCTGTAATCAACCCTAGGGTTCTGGTAGCCTGGTCCCAGGTCTGTTTGTGCTGTCTTGCCAACTCCTATGGTTGTTGTCATGCCGAATACATAAGATGTTGGCTAGACAGCACAAACAGATCTGGAACCAGGCTAGGGTTCTGGTGGGCACATTTGAATCGCTATTCTAAGCTCTTCTACTCTTTCCTCTCCCGCTCTGGGGCTATGAGGCTTAGGTGTCAGGATCTAAGTTAAGACTCAGCATTTCCTGCTCCCATAAG
Organism: Oncorhynchus mykiss; assembly: GCF_057628025.1. Classification (NCBI taxonomy): domain Eukaryota; kingdom Metazoa; phylum Chordata; class Actinopteri; order Salmoniformes; family Salmonidae; genus Oncorhynchus; species Oncorhynchus mykiss. The sequence continues at coordinate 1,501,701 of NC_143045.1, forward strand.
TTATTTATAAGGAAACTCAGTGATACTACATTAAAAATTCCTTTTGGGAGAATTTCTTCATTACGATGTTGTTATTTTCAAGTCTTTGGCCACATTCGCATGCGTGTGTCTCTTCTGATCATCAGGTTCGTGTTCAGTAGGCACACAAAATAAAAAAACGATTCAAAATGCAGTGAGGTACTATCTGGGCTTGTCCAACAAGACACTGTGCCCTAATGTACAGGAACCATTTCCGGAGTAGGCGTATGTTGAAGTTGCCTCTAGACACTCATCTTGGGTGAGTTTAGCCTTTTCCCCACTAATGGTTAGGATTGGGGGAGGGGGAGCTGATCCTGAATTTGTACAAAAGGTCCAGAGTGCTCACCCTGCCGTGTGTCGGTAAGGTCTACACTCTTGCGGTCCAGCTGCGTCAGCGGGGCGGGCCCGTCGTGGGGGCTGATCTGGAGGATCCGGGTCAAGGTACTGATCCACTCCTCCATGTCCTGCTCGCTCTCCGCCGCCAGCACGAAGTACGTCACCTCGTTCATCTTCAGCTCAAAGGCGTGCTTCCTCAGACGGTTGTTCTAGAGAGGGTGTTTTCGTTAGTGTTAGTTTGCACAGAACTCTGAGACGAGTCAGTAAATTTGTGAATTTTGTGCATTTGAGTAGTGCAGTAGTGAACTGTTTGCATCTGTGAAATCTCCTATCGTAAATGCTCACTAACAGGGATGTAAACAAATTTGTCACAGAATTTGAGAGAAATAAGCTTTTTGTGCTGGGATTTTTTATTTCAGCTCATGAAACCAACTCTTTATATGTTGTGTTTATATTTTTGCTCAGTGTATTTCCTCTCAAGAGTCTTAGCCAGGGAAAGTTTCAACACATCCGAGCTCCTCAATCGGATAGTCTATAGGGAACTGGTTTTGATGTGTGCCAGTGGCATTTTACTGCTGTACATCAGCAAGTGTGTTTATCTATATGTGTGGTGTGTGTATGTGTGTGTGAGAGTGTGCGTGTGTATTTGTGCATGCGCACGTGTGTGTGTGTGTGTGTGTGCCCGAAAGCACGTGTGTCTATGCGCAGGCATGCTTGAGTGTAAAACAAATTTCACAGTACATTGGTACTCCATCATCCTTTACTCACCTGAACCACACCGGTACACGAGTCCAGGAAGATGCAGCCCTTGGGCTCTTTGGAGATCTTCTCATCTTTGTAAAAGTTCATGATGTAGGAGTTATCAGTCAGCTGCGTCAGCTGGAAGTACCTCCTCTTGAACGACTACAGGGACATCAAAATAAAAATACAACCCTGTCAAAATTAAAATGCAGGCAATAAAGACATAATCACCCTAACCCAGACAATAACACCCTCCTTTCATCACTGAACGTGTCACTACACTACGTGATGGCACCCTATTCCCTATAAATTGCACTACTTTTGTCTTAGAAGAGACAGGCCATAACTTAAAGAGAGCCAGGACCCTACAGGGCCGGTTTGACTAAGAGTCTGCATTGTTAGAAGACAGGATGGGAGGGAAAGGCTGGGAGGGAGACCAGGAAAAGAGTGAGATGTTAGAGAGAAGACAGAGAGTCAAGAAATGTGTGTGTGAGAGAGAGAAGTAAGGAATGTAGTAGGAAACAGTACTACGACGCTAGGTAAACAAATATTGTGGAGAGAGGGTAGGAAACGTAAAAAAGATAGGAAGAGAGTGAGTGAGAGAGAGAGAGAGAGAGAGAGAGGTAGAGAGAGGAAAACAGGAATTAAAGAGAGAGCGCGAGAGACAGACCCAAAGATTTTGAAAACAAATCCAATTTTAAAAATACCACAGTGGGCCATCACAGCAGCAAGTTGTGTGACCTGTTGCTACAAGAAAAGGGCAACCAGTGATGGACAAACACCACTGTAAATACATATTTATGTTTATTCATTTTCCCTTTTGCACTTTAACTTTTTGCACACCGTTATAACACTGTACATAGCCATAATATGACAATTGAAATTTCTCTATTCCTCTGAAACATTTGTTAGTGTAATGTTTACTGTTCATTTTTCATTGTTTATTTCACATTTGTTCATTATCTATTTCACTTGCTTTGGCAATGTAAACATATGTTTCCTTTTGCCAATAAAGCCCTTGGAATTGGAGAGAGAGAGAAAGAGCAGGGGATTGTGGGGGAGTCTGTGGCACACTTCCTCACCCGAACAGTGATGCTGTTGTTGACAGTGCTATTGAAGTTCCCTTTATAGAGCCACCCCGATCGGAACACACCAATCCCTCCTCCTCCGCCTCCCCCTCCTTTAGAAGAGGACAAAGACGTTGTGTCCTGCAAAAAACAAAACGGACATCTTTAAATCAGGCTCGATGGGTACGTCCCAAATGGCAACCTATTCCCTCTAAAATGCACTACATTTAGGGAATATAACTTTACAGGGCTATGGTCAGAAGTAGGGCACTACAAAGGAAATATAGTGCCATTTGGAACCTACCCATGTCTCAATAACCAAGGTCTAAATATGTCTGCCATTGAGATACAATATGATACTTTGTTCTGTTTCATTCTATGATGCCTAATTTGTCATGAACATACACCTGCTGTAACAGAGCCGAGACCTGGAGGAGCCTTAGAGGATATCGTTTTTGGAGAGTCATTGATTCTTTCTCAGATGAACTCAATTGAATTAAGCGTGTACTCAATGGCCCCTCGAGCAAAAACAACAGGGGTAGAAATATGTGAGCAGACGTGCATTATGACAGTTTAACAGTAGGGCTAATCAATGGCCTCTGACTAGTCATCATACTCATGCTACGTCCCAAAGGGCACCCTATTCCCTATACAGTGCACTACTATTGACCAGAGCCATATGGGCCCTGGTCAAAAGTAGTGCACTTTAAAGGGAATAGAATCCATGAAACAGGCCTGACCTCATCCTTGTCCACGTCCTCATGGTCAATCTCAAAGGAGTGGGAGGGCAACTTCTCCGCCTTGTACAGCTTCCTGTGAGGGAGAGAGAGATTTGATATGTTTCTTTATGTTTGCTTTGGCAATGTATGTGATTAACACTTTCTGTTGTGTCTTGTGGGCTTCATAACTACATCTTTATAACAATCCAATGATGACGAAACGGGAGACGGGGAACAGTTCCAGTGGTATAAAGTAAGTAAGTAAAAACACAAGTCATTTTTTGGGTGTCTCTTCTTTACTTTACATTTGACTACTTTTACTCCACTACATTCCTAAAGAAAGTATGTACTTTTTACTCCCATACATATTCCTTGACACCCAAAAGTACTAGCTACATTTCGATTGCTCAGGCAGGACAGCAATATCATTCAATTCACGCACCTATCAATATAACACGTTGACATCCCCACTGCCTCTGATCTGGCGGATTCACTAAACACAAATACTCTTTGTAAATTATGTCTGAGTGTTGAAGTGTGCCCCTGGCTGTCCGCAGACGCAAGATTATAAGGAATTTGATGTATTTACTTTTACTCAAGTACATTTTCCACCACAGTACTTAAGTACATTTAAAACCAAATACTTCTATTCAAGTAGTATTTTACTAAGTGACTTTCACTTTTAATTAAGTCATTTTCTATTGAAGTATCTTTACTTTCACTAAAGTATGACAATTAAGTACTTTTTCCACCACTGATCAGTTCAACCATTTATCTGAACGTGCTCATCTACAACATTCAACACCCATGATGCTTTGCGCATACAACTAAGATAAGTACAGAAGGTACAACTTTTATAAACAACATCTCCTTCCCTCTTACACGAATTGTCCCCATTATGAACAGTCCTCTGCAGTCTGGACACACTCCAATTTGTATACCGCCCCAACAGAGCCACAGAATGCAGTCTCTATTGCACTCCACATTGCCCTTTCCCACCTGGACAAAAATAACACCTATATGAGAATGCTATTCATTGACTACAGCTCAGCGTTCAACACCATAGTGCCCTCAAAGCTGAACAATAAGCTAAGGACCCTGGGATTAAACACCTCCCTCTGCAACTGGATCCTGGACTTCCTGACAGGCCGCCCCCAGGTGGTAAGGGTAGGTAACAACACATCCGCCACACTGATCCTCAACACAGGGGGCCCTCAGGGGTGAGTGCTCAGCCCCCTCCTGTACTCCCTGTTCACTCATGACTGCACGGCCAGGCACGACTCCAATACCATCATTAAATTTGCCGATGACACAACAGTGGTAGGCCTGATCACCGACAACAACGAGACAGCCTATAGGGAGGAGGTCAGAGACCTGGCCGTGTGGTGCCAGGACAACAACCTCTCCCTCAACGTGATCAAGACAAAGGAGATGATTGTGGACTACAGGAAAAAGAGGACCCAGCACGCCCCCATTCTCAACAACGGGGCTGCAATGGAGCAGGTTGAGAGCTTCGAGTTCCTTGGTGTCCACATCGCCAACAAACTAACATGGTCCAAGCACAACATGACAGTAGTGATGCGGGCACTACAAAACCTAATCCTCCTCAGGAGACTGAAAAGATTTGTCATGGGTCCTCAGATCCTCAAAAGGTTCTACAGCTGTACCATTGAGAGCATTGCATCACTGCCCGGTATGGCAACTGCTCAGCCTCCGACCGCAAGGCACTACAGAGGGTAGTGCGAATGGCCCAGTACATCACTGGGGCCAAGCTTCCTGTCATCCAGGTCCTCTATACCAGGTGGTGTCAGAGGAATTACATTGATGGAAGCAACAATCTTTCCGCAATATTAAGCTGATCCACCCCTTTAAAAAAACAAACAACAAAAAACACTGTGTGACCCTGATTTAGCCCACTTCAGGAAAAGGTTCAAATTGCCACATATCCTGATTCCACCATCATTCTTAAGGACTGGTACGATGGATGTCGTCCATTCACTCACGCTCAAGTACTTTTTTCCCAACAATTCCAGACATTTTTCTTTTCTCAATAGGCTCCTAATTGTCACTCACTTCAATATTGTCCTCAACCACAGAACTATTTTCCTCAGTCGCGTAATCTTCATTCACTTCACTCACTGACGTTCCATCCTTAGTTTTTAATTCCAAAGTTCGACTTCATAGTTTAATAAATGTCCTTTCCTTTACTCACTGTATATTCCTCCCTATTAATCAATGTTTTCCACTCCGATGTCCGTCTCAAATCCTTTTCTGCTGTCCATGACGATAGGGTTGGGCCAGATTTTCATATTGTCATTACCGTCCTTCTCTCATTCCGGGATTTACGGTATTACCGGCTTAATACACAAGGGGACCCTCAAAAAATTGCCCATTGGGTGTTTACCAGGACACTAATGAAATTAGCACAACTAATAGCAAGTTTCCATGGAGGCTAATAGCTAAATATGCTAACATGCGCAAATAAAATAAACAAATTGCCAAGACTGGCAATCCAGCTCATAAAGTTATACATATATACATATACCCAGGGCAGCAGGGTAGCCTAGTGGTTAGAGTGTTGGACTAGTAACCGGAAAGTTGCAAGTTCAAATCCCCGAGCTGACAAGGTACAAATCTGTCGTTCTGCCCCTGAACAGGCAGTTAACCCACTGTTCCTAGGCCGTCATTGAAAATAAGAATTTGTTCTTAACTGACTTGCCTAGTTAAATAAAGGTAAAAATAAAATATATAGGTAGGATCTACAGAATGTTGTTTTGGTGAGTTTGGACATTTACAAGCGAATGTGAATGAGAGACATTATGCAAATGAACAATGTTTTGATGCATGCTTGTCTGAAGGAAGAACAGCGCTGGCTCGGGAGCAGCATGTGTACAGTTGTGTCTGTGTGGGCTCTAGAGTCGCTGTGGCAATGGGCCTGCCTGCTCTGCTCGGTGAAGATGAGGGAGGAGGAGATGGGCCAAGAATGAAGAGGAGAAAAAACGCAAGGAAATCAAGATAGCACTGGCAGCTGTACAGATAACTCATCCAAAGGGCTTTATCTTTTCAAACAAAGCAGAAAGCTAACACAATATGATGCCCTGTCACCTTATTAATTCAGCTACTTACTTAGATAACTAGCAAGTTCAACATAAGGGTTGAGTTAATGCAGAAGTCTGCGTCTTTCACACAGGACAATAAAAAAAAAAAACACGTAACAAATCTCTTTCTGCGTTTTGTAAATGCAGATTTAAATGGCTTCTTATTGCATTTTGTGATAGGCATCAGACTAATTTGTGACTAGTTTCAAGAAACTAGGCGAAGGTCGCACGTCACTACATCACAGGAGAGGCATTTGAACGTAAACATGTATTTTTGTCAAATGAGCTTTTTTGCAGAAATGCCTTCTGGAACATGTGAACTTTCATGTGCCTTAATAAGAAATGTCTATTCCATCCGCAAATACAAATAAAATGTTAAATTACGAGCTTAGTTGGTTTAGCCACGGAAAAAGCCAAGAACCTTCCCGCTAGCCTTGATTGGCTGAGATAATGGATGGGCTGGACATGCCGGGAGATGAGCTGCTCAGCACGTGTTGATAGTCCTTTCTTACCGCACCATTTTTGAAAGATATAAAATTAACCATCAAGAACCACAAAAGTTTTGCTACTTTTCTCAATAAAATTGAAGCCCTGAATTTAGCAGGCGCTATAGACAGATCTGTTGGAAAAAGTGATAAGGCTATTTTCTGCACACGCCACACCGTCAGTGTGAACCAGAGTGACTTGACACCATGCTGGCCAAACAAGATGTAGCTACAAACAAAACAAATTTAAATGGTTTCAGTCCGCCGTGAAGCGTTCGTCCATATACACGGGTTTCTAATTTTGTCAGAAAGTTGTTTTTTATTGCAAGTTCAAGCATAATGTTCACTAGATCTCCCAGTATCTCTACTTGCACATTCATCTTCTGCACATCTATCACTCCAGTGTTTAATTGCTACATTGTAATTATTTCACCACCTTGGCCTATTTATTGCCTTTACCTCCCTTATCCTACCTCATTTGCACACACTGTATATATACTTTTTCTATTGTATTATTGAATGTATGTTTGTTTATTCCATGTGTAACTCTGTGTTGTTGTTTGTGTCGCACTGCTTTGCTTTATCTTGGCCAGGTCGCAGTTGTAAATGAGAACTTGTTCGCAACTAGCCTACCTGGTTAAATAAAGGTGTTCTCAACTAGCCTACCTGGTTAAATAAAGGTGTTCTCAACTAGCCTACCTGGTTAAATAAAGGTGTTCTCAACTAGCCTACCTGGTTAAATAAAGGTGTTCTCAACTAGCCTACCTGGTTAAATAAAGGTGTTCTCAACTGGCCTCCCTGGTTAAATAAAGGTGTTCTCAACTAGCCTACCTGGTTAAATAAAGGTGAAATAAAATAAAATAGATAAAATAGATAGCAAATGTTAGCTTGCTGGCTCGCTAGCTGACGTTATGCGTATGATCTGTGTATTAATATTATTCAAATCAGATCCAAATTTGCATTGCTAATTTTAGCTAGCTAACATTGAACCTAGTTAGCATTAGCTACCTGCAGATTCATACTACAGCTATGACAATGTTTGTATTGGTAGTAGTATGAGTTGGGATTTTGTCGGTTCATTGTTTAGCTAGCTAGCTACATGTCTAAACAAAAGACTCCACTTCGCTAGATGATTACATGACCCATGAAGTTAGCCAGGTGTGTCTGGGGGTGATTACAGCCATCTATTGTATTTTATGTATCTAGACAATTGTGACCCATCCACTTAGCTAGTTGTGGCTGGGTGGTGGTTATAGCATTTCCTTCACATGACCCATCAATTTAGACAAGTGTGTCGGGTAAGCATCATCTAATAGTTATAAAATATTTTATCTGGACACTTTCTGTTTTTGATATTGATACTATGCAAGTAACCATTTCACTGTACCGTTTACACCTTCTGTATCCTGTGCATGTGACAAATAAACTTAGATTTGATTTGATATAGTGTGTGTTTACCAGAGACAGTAATGTGAAGAACAACATGACCTGCACCAAAATCAGATTAGGATATAAGCCAAGGACTAGTGTATTTTTAGCTGGAGGTTTCCCTTATTGTAGGCTACTGCTTTAACCACTTTTAGTCTTGAAATCTTTGGTTGTTTACTAAACTACTCACTCTGTTTAGCACATGGCCTCACATGTGAATCCATAAAGAGATGAGTGGGGCTAAGGCTTAAGAGGGTGTGAACAATGCTGAACGGGTGTTGACAAAAAAGAGCTCTCCAGTCGGTGGACCAAAACATTAAAAGGGCCATTTTCTCAAAAATGGGGTTTATCAACTTTCAAAGCAGTATTACTTTCCCATTGTTCCTCAACTGCAGTGTATGATATACAGGACATTTTTTTTTAGCTCTGAGTCTCTACTTTTATCCAATGTAAAAAACACACATTTCAAATGTTGCTACATAAGACCGAATCAAGGCGGTCGGTCACATTTGTGCTTCAGTTGCACTTCTCCCCTCGAATAAGAATTCACTATCACCAGACAGTGCTCTGACTAATGTGTAGCTACTTTGTCTCTGCTAGCGAAACACTGTGCCTAGACTGTACCACGGAATAGAGACAGACAGAGAGGGAAACAAGGGAGTGAGGGGGGAGAGAGAGAGAGAGAGAGAGAGAGAGAGAAAGAAGAGATGAGACAGAGACAGAGAACAAGAAAGAGACAGACAGGGAGAGTAATAAAGAAAGAGACTGCAGACTGTCTTCTACCATCATTTGTCTGTTTGGAGGAGAGAAAGGGGAGGGAGAAGGATGGATGGGAGAAAGGAGGAGCTCCACATCCTCCCTGTCCAAAGCTCCCTGTCCAAAGTTCTCGCTTGCTCTGTCTGTCTGCCCCTAGGGCGATATAGGCCTAAAAATCATATCTTGATTTTTTTCAAACTTATGGGCGATTCACAATATATATATCTCAATTTTTTTTTTTATAATCACTGATTTGGCTTTCAAATCTGTCTATGAAAATGCCCATACAAATTTAACTAGAACCATGCATAGTGCACAAATTCACAAATAATGACTAACTTCTTGTAGCAAAGGATTAAGCTACAGAAAATGAACACAGGTCAACAATCTCTCATGTGCTATGTTATTAGCCTACTAATCTTTATATTTCAAGTTTAGCGCCAACTTGGATTCTATTTGCTAGCTAACAAGGTTGCACATTTAAATTGTTATGAACACATCCTTCGCTCTGTCTCCAACTGTTTGAAAAGCATGTTAGCCTGTTCACTTTGTTCACATGTTAAAATCAAGTGGCCTACCTTATTTCTCAGAACGAGAACGAGTTGCCAATTCCTTATATACTTGTGTTTTATGCGCATTGCACATTTACAAAAACACAGACTAGACAGCTAGTATAATAGTCTTTGGCTAAAATGCTGCTAGTGGTACGTGGTACCCTTATGCCGCCGTGACAAACTGAGCATTTATTTTTTCCAGAATCAATGTTCATTGATAAGTTTTAGTAGTGTCTGCTCTGCGTGCAATTTGAGTAGTTGAGACATAAAACAGGTATTGTTAGAAAAACCTCTCCTCTATTTCAGTAAAATAATGTCTCAATGTGTTTTGGTGTCCATTCTGTTGGACCAAACCTCAAATGCAAATAGCGAGTTGAAACCGCTTTTCAGAGAGGAAGATGTGATCTCTGAATTTTGTTGGCGTGAGAGGCGGAGGGGTTGCTTGGTGTGTGTGAACCATAGAGGGAGAGGCGATGTGAGAGTGAATCTGTCCAAAATAAGCCTAATGCGTTTTTATGGGTTTATTTTGGACCTAAGCTTGTTGCCTGCCTTCCCGCCTTTGGGACAACAAACTTCCATTGTTAGGGCGGAGATGTGCATCTCTGGTGTAAACGGGGAGGTGCACACAGCACAGAGGAGCGAAAGAGACAAGACCAAAAATACAACGCGAGAACAAGCGGACATAAACGCACATAAAAACAGACAATTACAAAACCTTGATTCTTGTAATACAGGCATTAATTCATTTGATATATCCCCCTCCCCCCCATCACCTGAATGAAGTGTCCCGCCTGTTCTAGTCTACTTCCCACCCTCCCCTCCTCTACTCACCTCATTCTGCCTTCCCCACTTCTCTCTCCCTCTCCCCTTCCCTCCGCTCCCCTCTCTCTCCCCCTCATCTCCCCCACAGACAGTCAGAGTGACATATGATCAGGAGGTGACCTCGTTTGACTCGTTCACTTTGAGGAGCTCTTTTTTATCCTACAGGTCTGCCTCTTCCATTAGGGATGTCAAGAGGGAGAGGACTACACTTAAAAGCTTCCAGGCAGAGAGAGAGAGAAGGTCTGCGTTCCAAATGGCCCCCTATTACCTACTACATAGTGCACTACTTTTGAACAGGGCCCATAGGGTTCTGGTCACAAGTAGTGCACTATGTAGGGAACAGGGTGCCATATGGAACGCAGCCAAGGAGTATGTCCTCTCTCTATGTCCCCTATCATCATATCGTAGATGGACCACACTTCAGTAATGGCATTCAAGCTCAACTCTAGTGTTGATACACGTGTTGTGATAGCCACATAACAGTCCAGCAGTTTATTGTAGTAGTAGGGCCTGCTTAACTACACAGGCATGGGCTAACTCGAGCCCAGAGATTTTTTCTGGCCAGGTCACCACGGCTAGGCGAAGTGAACGTTTGTGCTTGCACAAAACTCTTAAAATACCTTTGCTTGAAAAACTAGACAAAGCGGCAATATTACTGTTTATCCCTCTGTTGAGACACCATAGCAACAAGTAAACTTCTCAAAATAGTCCGAATGAATCTAAGATAGGTCAAGAAATCTGTATTTAAATGTTGATGTTTTGACAGAGGAAGTCTTAGTCACGCAATTGAAACTAAGATGTTTGGTGCAGTATTTCTCGAGTGAAATGTGCATGAAAACTAGTCGTCTGTCATTGAATGACAACAAACACCTATTTTTGGCCAATCACTGACGAAGGGGTGGAAACTTTGGCTGCCGAACTTCGACAAGCCCCAAGAGAAAAATGTGTGTGCTCGAACAGCCGGAAAAAAAAAACACAGAACGCTGCCGAATACCAAAAGGTCAAAGATGTGGTCTAATATATGCGCAAACTCTTTCGAATGGGAAGCATACGGTAAGTTTTACTGTGGAGGTGCTGGGTGCATGGAGTCGGATAGAGGGCAGACTTGCTACAAAGCTTGTTTTAGCATGGGCAGCGAGGGCTTTCTCCATTTTAAATGGGTTAAAGGGGCAATTTTCAGTTTAAACAAAAACAAAGTGGGAACCCCACCACTGTTTTGGTAAACAGCAGATTTCCCCTTGGAGGGACCATCGTAGCACAGATAGGAGGTGTTCTCTCTTTTCCATCTCTATGGCTGGGTGTCTGAGCTGAGCCCCGACTTGTGTGGCCGAGTCCTATCCATCTCCTTCCGAAAAGGAACCGACAAAAACTTGCCCTCGCTCCAGTGCGTTCATGAGCCGCCCTGTGTTTGTGCATGTGCTCTGAGCTGGAGACACAAAGGCTTCCCTCTTTTATCAGGATAGCAGACCAAGCACTGCAACTAGTCTCAGCTAAAATTATTCATGGCATCTCATGGCTTCTCAAAATTGTCTCCAAGAGGCTAAACATTTTTTTGAGAATCTTCAGGGACACCCCTGTGTTTGGACCTAACAGTTAGAATAGCCTTGCAACATGCCAGACTTCGTGGCTCTCTCTGGAAAGACACAGCTCGTGAAGATTACCAGCTCAGAGTGAACTTAGCTGTCAGTCTGTCAACTGGATCACAGACATATAGTATGAGGAGCCCAAACTGATCCTAGATCTGATGCTAACTGTGTGTACAGGGTATCTTACAAAGGCTAGCAGTAACTCCCATACTGATCCTAGATCTGCTACACATTCCAGGGAAAGACAGAGGAAGTGATTCAGAGAGAGAACTCATATCATGTGGATCTAACCTCCATAGGAGCCCGTACACTCAGTCTCTTGACATCTATTGATGTTAAACTACACAGTATCAAAAGTAGAATTTGGATCAGTTTTAGAGTTGATGTACAGTATATGATGTTGAACTTAAAACTGTTTTAAATTCAACAAACTCAAAAAGGTCATGGGAACTGAACTAGAGGACTAGAACATAACCAACCCATGGGAGACCAGGAGAACATTCCAGTGGTCTGGATAGGGGTCAGAAATCAAAGAGGCTCTGCTGTGATGTTTGGTCTCCCTGGGGTTGAGTGACCGATACACACACCCTGACATCACTGCTGCTGGACAGCACAGCTTGCCACTCAAAAACACAGCCCACCGATGTCCATCATTTAGTTTTTTTGTTCCCATTGTTGACATCACAGAGAGCTATTTTTCGAGAGGCCCGCTATGTAACCGCAGACTTCAGCAGCTCAAATGGCACACTATTTCCTATTTAGTGAACTCTGGTCAAAAGTAGTGCACTAAATAGGGAATAGGGTTCCATTAAGGATACAAGCACCTGGATATTTTGGTCTAGCTGAGGTTCTCAGCTGCGTCTTTCCTAGTGTTTATGTGAAGTACGCCTTTGGAAAGTCTGGAATGCGTTCCTGACAAAGACTCTGTCAAAACCGTTAAGCCCTGGAGTGGGCCCTGTCAAACACAATAGCGTCATAACACTTAGAAGTACATGAAGTGGCGAAGTACTGTTTTCTGACGCGGAACAATTCAAATATGTAAACACTGCTCTGTAACTAAACCCATGTACAGTGCCTTGCGAAAGTATTCGGCCCCCTTGAACTTTGCGACCTTTTGCCACATTTCAGGCTTCAAACATAAAGATATAAAACTGTATTTTTTTGTGAAGAATCAACAACAAGTGGGACACAATCATGAAGTGGAACGACATTTATTGGATATTTCAAACTTTTTTAACAAATCAAAAACTGAAAAATTGGGCGTGCAAAATTATTCAGCCCCTTTAAGTTAATACTTTGTAGCGCCACCTTTTGCTGCGATTACAGCTGTAAGTCGCTTGGGGTATGTCTCTATCAGTTTTGCACATCGAGAGACTGAATTTTTTTCCCATTCCTCCTTGCAAAACAGCTCGAGCTCAGTGAGGTTGGATGGAGAGCATTTGTAAACAGCAGTTTTCAGTTCTTTCCACAGATTCTCGATTGGATTCAGGTCTGGACTTTGACTTGGCCATTCTAACACCTGGATATGTTTATTTTTGAACCATTCCATTGTAGATTTTGCTTTATGTTTTGGATCATTGTCTTGTTGGAAGACAAATCTCCGTCCCAGTCTCAGGTCTTTTGCAGACTCCATCAGGTTCTTCCAGAATGGTCCTGTATTTGGCTCTATCCATCTTCCCATCAATTTTAACCATCTTCCCTGTCCCTGCTGAAGAAAAGCAGGCCCAAACCATGATGCTGCCACCACCATGTTTGACAGTGGGGATGGTGTGTTCAGCTGTGTTGCTTTTACGCCAAACATAACGTTTTGCATTGTTGCCAAAAGTTCAATTTGTGTTTCATCTGACCAGAGCACCTTCTTCCACATGTTTGGTGTGTCTCCCAGGTGGCTTGTGGCAAACTTTAAACAACACTTTTTATGGATATCTTTAAGAAATGGCTTTCTTCTTGCCACTCTTCCATAAAGGCCAGATTTGTGCAATATACGACTGATTGTTGTCCTATGGACAGAGTCTCCCACCTCAGCTGTAGATCTCTGCAGTTCATCCAGAGTGATCATGGGCCTCTTGGCTGCATCTCTGATCAGTCTTCTCCTTGTATGAGCTGAAAGTTTAGAGGGACGGCCAGGTCTTGGTAGATTTGCAGTGGTCTGATACTCCTTCCATTTCAATATTATCGCTTGCACAGTGCTCCTTGGGATGTTTAAAGCTTGGGAAATATTTTTGTATCCAAATCCGGCTTTAAACTTCTTCACAACAGTATCTCGGACCTGCCTGGTGTGTTCCTTGTTCTTCATGATGCTCTCTGCGCTTTAACGGACCTCTGAGACTATCACAGTGCAGGTGCATTTATACGGAGACTTGATTACACACAGGTGGATTGTATTTATCATCATTAGTCATTTAGGTCAACATTGGATCATTCAGAGATCCTCACTGAACTTCTGGAGAGAGTTTGCTGCACTGAAAGTAAAGGGGCTGAATAATTTTGCACGCCCAATTTTTCAGTTTTTGATTTGTTAAAAAAGTTTGAAATATCCAATAAATGTCGTTCCACTTCATGATTGTGTCCCACTTGTTGTTGATTCTTCACAAAAAAATACAGTTTTATGTCTTTATGTTTGAAGCCTGAAATGTGGCAAAAGGTCGCAAAGTTCAAGGGGGCCGAATAATTTCGCAAGGCACTGTAAATGTACTGAATGCATAAGTGCAATCACAGACAAGGGCTGCAAAATTCTGGTAACTTTCACAAAATGTATGGAAAACCTGGGAGTTTTGGGAAAGTTGCCGGAATGTTGTAACTCTTTCATAGACTATTCTGTACCTGGGAAGTAGCTGGTAATCTCCTGCGTACTCATCATATTTGTAATGGACCACGTGTAGTTGGGAGTTGTAGTACTTGCAGGCCTGGAACAGAGGAGGAGAAAGAGGAGGAGGAAGAGGAGGGGACAGAGGTTCTGTTAATGCCTGTGAATAACAGACAGTTGATTCTGTCTGTATACATGACCGTGTGTGTGTGTGTGTGCGTGTGTGTGTGTGTGTGTGTGTGTGTTTCATTTCATGCATTTATTTGACCTTTATTTTAACAGGGAGTCGCATTGAGACCATGGTCTCTTTTGCAAGGGAGCCCTGCAACTACACAACACATTACACATAGGGAATACAGCAGAAAATAAAAATAAATATATTTTTTTTAACTATAGAAAACACACACATGAAAAACAATCACATTCCTCAACAAAAATAGATTTGTGTGTGTGTGTGTGGGTCTTGGCATGGGCAGTTGATGCTTGAAATCCCCTCTCGGTCACAACGTGGAACTTATACAGCTCTACAGTAGTCACACACACACACACACACACACCTCTCTCCATTGAAATCAGTAGATCCAAGGTACGGTAATGTACAGTTTTGTTTTACATGAGCAGCAGGCCTCATGCAACCCAATGTGACGCAAGCTAGGGCTGCAGAGTCTGCCTCACTCTACGACATTATGTCTACGTCCCAAATGGCACCCTATTCCCTTTATAGTGCACTACTTTTGACCAGGGTCCACAGGGGAAAGGGTGCCATTCGGAACACAAGCCTTGGTGTTTATGTAGCTGATCCAGCGGTGACAGAGTCAACACAGGAAGTGAGGTGGTAGCTCTAAGCTCGTTATTTCGTGCCTTGCAAAAACATGTTTTTTTTTTTGAGGGAAAAAGACTGCAGCCCTAGCTTGCTTCACACAGGTCGTCTTGGAGCCCCATAAGCTGAAAGAGTTACAAGATTGAATCCATGATTAGATGAATCGAATTAACATTCTGTCCCACGGGATTGAGTTACAGACTTTCTCTCCCTCCCTCTCTTCTCTCGGTCTCTCACGTGCACACAAAACGCACATATGCGAGCTCAGCTGCGCACAAGCACACTCTCTCTCACGCGTAAACACACACACGCTCACGCACTCTCTCTCTCTCCACTCCCTCTCCTCTTAATTAAATTTCAAATCAATTTTCAATTGAAGGGCTTTATTAGCATGGGAAACATATGTTTACATTGCCAAAGCAAGTGAAATAGATAATAAACAAAAGTTAAATAAACAAAAAATGAACAGTAAACATTACCCAAGTTCCAAAAGAATAAAGACTATTAAAATGTCATATTATATATATATATATATATATATATATATATACATACACACGACCGATTAAATCGGAATGGCCGATTAATTAGGGCCGATTTCAAGTTTTCATAACAATCGGAAATCGGTTTGCCGATTTTTTTCATTACATTTTTTTATACCTTTATTTAACTAGGCAAGTCAGTTAAGAACACATTCTTATTTTCAATGACGGCCTAGGAACGGTGGGTTAACTGCCTCGTTCAGGGGCAGAACGACAGATTTTCACCTTGTCAGCTCGGGGGATCCAATCTTGCAACCCTACAGTTAACTAGTCCAACGCAATAACGACCTGCCTCTCTCTCGTTGCACTCCACAAGGAGACTGCCTGTTACTCGAATGGAGTAAGCCAAGGTAAGTTGCTAACTAGCATTAAACTTATCTTATAAAAAACAATCAATCATAATCACTAGTTAACTTCACATGGTTGATGATATTACTAGATATTATCTAGCGTGTCCTGCTATATAATCTGACTGAGCATACAAGTATCTAAGTATCTAACTGAGCAGTGGTAGGCAGAAGCAGGCGCATAAACATTCATTCAAACAGCACTTTCGTGTGTTTTGCCAGCAGCTCTTCGTTGTGCGTTAAGCATTGCGCTGTTTATGACTTCAAGCCTATCAACTCCCGAGATGAGGCTGGTGTAACCGATGTAACCGATGTCTCAATAGCAAGGCTATGTATGTACATAGACAAAGATTTCCTTAAGTTTGGGTCAGTCACAGTGGTCAGGTATTCTGCCACTGTGTACTCTCTGTTTTAGGGCCAAATAGCCAAATGTGTCAAGTAATTATCTTTTTTCCCAATAATGATTTGGTTGGGTCTAATTGTGTTGCTGTTCTGGGGCTCAGTGGGGTGTGTTTGTGAACAGAGCCCCAGGACTAGCTTGCATAGAGGACAGGTTTATCTCTCTGTAGGTGATGGCTTTGTTATGGAAGGTTTGGGAATTGCTTCCTTTTAAGTGGTTGTAGAATTGAACAGCTCTTTTCTGGATTTTGATAATTAGCGGGTATCGGCCTAATTTTACTCTGCGTGCATTATTTGGTGTTTTACGTTGTACACAGAGGATATTTTTGCAGAATTCTGCATGCAGAGTCTCAATTTGGTGTTTGTCCCATTTTGTTTGTCCCAGTTGGTGAGCGGACTCCAGACTTCACAACCATAAAGGGGAATGGGTTCTATATCTGATTCAAGTATTTTTATGTCAGATCCTAATTGGTAAGTCGAATTTTATGTTCCTTTTGATGGCATAGAAGGCCCTTCTTGCGGTGTGGTGTCTGTTGTGTTTCCGTATGCAGTGATGCTGCTACAGTAGGATGTGAGTGAGACTACGGGTGGCTAATTTGATCACTTCCTTCTAGCCAGCATGTGCTGCAAGTCTTTCACGCTCAGCCTCACCATCAAACATTACTTGTAAGAGCATGAAAACAGGTGTACATGCACACACAGTCTGTATATGCGTCCCAAATGGCACCCTGCTATTGACCAGGGCCTATAGGGTACCACCTCAAACTATTGCACAATAAAGGCAATGTGGTGCCATTTGGGTCATAGTCAAGATCCACCTCTTCATAGCGACAATACAATATGGGAAATGTACGCAAAATTGTGTTCACGCTGGTCGTCATCATTTGCATTTGTAAAGTTCTCGCCCCATCGCCGTCTCTCTCTCTTTTTCCTTCCCATCTCTCCCCCCTCCTTCCCTTTCTTTACATGTCTCTCTCCTCACCTCTCTCTCTCTCTCTCTTTCCTTCCCATCTCTCCCCCTCCTTCCCTTTCTTTACATTTCTCTCTCCTCACCCCTCTCTCTCTCTCTTTCCTTCCCATCTCTCCCCCTCCTTCCCTTTCTTTACATTTCTCTCTCCTCACCTCTCTCTTTCCTTCCCATCTCTCCCCTCCTTCCCTTTCTTTACATTTCTCTCTCCTCACCTCTCTCTCTCTCTCTTTCCTTCCCATCTCTCCCCCCTCCTTCCCTTTCTTTACATTTCTCTCTCCTCACCTCTCTCTCTCTCTCTCTCTCTCTTTCCTTCCCATCTCTCCCCCCTCCTTCCCTTTCTTTACATTTCTCTCTCCTCACCTCTCTCTCTCTCTTTCCTTCCCATCTCTCCCCCTCCTTCCCTTTCTTTACATTTCTCTCCTCACCTCTCTCTGTAAAGTTCTCGCCTCTCTCTCTCTTTCCTTCCCATCTCTCCACCCTCCTTCCTTTCTTTACATTTCTTTCTCCTTCCCTCTCTCTCTCTCCCTCCCCTCTCTCTCCCCTCCTTCCCTCTCTCGCACCCTCCTCCCCTCTCTCTCTCTCACACATCCTCCCTCTCACATTTCCTCTCACTCTCGCACCCTCTTCCCCTCTCTCTCTCACACATCCTCCCTCTCTCTCTCTCACACATCCTCTCTCTCACACATCCTCTCTCTCACACATCCTCTCTCTCTAGTTTGCTCTGTTTTTTTGTTAATTCTTTCCAATTTGTAATTATCTAGTAATTATCTTTTTGTTTCCTCATGATTTGGTTGGGTCTAATTGTGTTGCTGTCCTGGGGCTCTGTGGGGTCTGTTTGTGTTTGTGAACAGAGCCCCAGGACCAGCTTGCTTAGGGGACTCTTCTCCAGGTTCATCTCTCTGTAGGTGATGGCTTTGTTATGGAAGGTTTGGGAATCGTTTCCTTTTAGAGTGGTAGAATTTAACGTCTCATTTCTGGATTTTGATAATAAGCGGGCATCGGCGCTCTCTCTCTCTTTTCTCTCTCTCTCTCAAATGATTCATCATTAGCGGGCATTCTCTCTCTCTCTCTCATGATTCAGCTCCATAGATGAGCCCATTGGAAGCAGAAGTCCAGTCAAAGCCCCCCCCCCCCCCCGCCTTCCAGATGCTGTTGATTCCCACGGAGAGAAACATGATACAGCAGCAAGCTGCACAACTTTACTTCGCTTTCCCTCTCGTTCAGAAGGGGAGCAGTAACGCCCAGACATGGGTAAAGAATACATGCTTGTCACTTTCTCATATATGGGCCAAGGAGGAGTGAGTGAGTGATTGAATGCATCAGTCTGTCTCTCTCTCTCTCTCAATCATAGAGCTAGCTGGAAACTATCCCTCTCTCTCACACGCACGTGCGCACGTACACACACGCTCGCAGGCACACAGAAACACACACAGCTCCTGGAGGAACAGAACACATCTGTGCTCCTGATGTCACTGCCTTATAGGCTCATGATGTTGACCTCTGTGTTGAGGATAAGTAAACTAACAACTACATGTAGTCCTGACCCTTACCCACACAACCACCACACCAAGCCTAGCTGCCTGCCAGCCAGCCAGCCTGAATGTGGAGTCAGCCCTGCTCCATAGCCCTCCCCTGCACCAAAGCTCAGTCACACAACTAAGCATGGAGCTCACACACACACACACACACACACACACACACACACAAACCCACATACACACACAAACGCACGTGCGTGCGCACACACACACACATACACACTCACCTGTCTGACCAGCAGACACTCGGCCTGGAGCTCGGCCCCCTGGGGCACAGTGGACTGCAGTGTCCGTCTTTCCAGAGGCACTGTGGACACCTGGGAGACAGAGGGGGAGGATAAATCATTGGGGGTGAACCATCAAGGCGGGAGGGACAGTTTGATGTCAGGTAAAAGGTTGTCTCTGAAAGACTGTCGGGGTGGAGGGGGTGTGGACTTGACATCTCAGCCTTTTCCCCTAGAACCAAATTCACTAGCTGGCTAGTGGTCAAAGTTCACACGATAGCTGGTTTTATGATTACTGAGATTAGGTCAAAGATGACACATACCAGAATGGGATAGGATACATGTGCAGGTTTGAACATGAAAATGCTTGAGGGGGACATAGGAAATCTAAGGATACAGTTGTTACCACCATGATGTACAGTCAGATCACTGAACCCTATTCCAGTGCGTCAGCACTTGACGAATAACATCTGACCAAGAGCTCCGTTGATGTTATAATTCAATCATAAATATTGAAGTAAAAACAGCACATGGCTGAAATATATCATCCATACCTAGCAGTAAAGATTTTTTGGAGAAATACTGCTCTCACTGATGGCACCGTATTCCCTATGTAGTGTATTACTTGTGACCAGGGCCAAGTAGTGCACTATATGGGGGATAGGGTGCCATTTGGGACGCAACACACAGAGAACAGCCAAGTCTGCTCCTGCTCTGATCAACGCTTGGTTCTGATTTACTGGGTCTGCAAGTCAGCTGTTTAAAACACAGCACACTCACAGGAAGGAAGGTGTTCCAAAACATTATTAGGTTATGGAAGCGAATTAGGTTTGTCCATTAGCTAATGAATTGGAATTTCCATTAGGTTGAGAGACCGCAAATGAAACAGGGACTGTTTGGTTGCCGGGCCTGTGTGTGTGTGTGTGCGTGCGCACCACGGTAGCAGAGTCAGGCATTTAAAAATCAACTCAGGGATCGAGAGCCGAGTCATTTCCCTAAAACCATTTAAAACCGGTTAATGTGAAGTGGCGGTCTTAAGGAGTCACATTAGCGCACTAATTAAGTCACTAATGAGCAAACAGCCACAGGACATTGTCGGAGCAGAAGCACTAGGGGAATGAGGGGTTCAGAATGCAAGTGTGTCTGTCTGTCTGTCTGTCTGTCCGTCTTGTCGAAAAACATTGGAGCCAGACACACGCACACACAGTCAGACACACACACACACACCCCTCCACCCCACACACACAGAGACCCGCTCGTACCCACCGTGAAGTCGTTGTCGGGGAAGAGGAGCAGCTCGCTGAGGGGGTCTTCCTTCAGCTCATCTCCCAGGTCACAGATCACAGCCTCATAGTCCAGAGGGTCTATCAGCTTGGGTTTCTCCTGCTGGGACACACACACACATTTTACTTGACTTATCCCATTTGGAAGTGAAATAAACATTTGGGTACTACTTGGGGAAACACGGCGGATGCAGGATTCAAATCCCGGTCCAAACACACACACACACGCATACACACACACACACACACACACACACACACAAAATCAGAATTGCGCAGTCAACCATATGATGACC
The DNA here is from genome assembly GCF_057628025.1 of Oncorhynchus mykiss. Classification (NCBI taxonomy): domain Eukaryota; kingdom Metazoa; phylum Chordata; class Actinopteri; order Salmoniformes; family Salmonidae; genus Oncorhynchus; species Oncorhynchus mykiss. Next base: position 1,522,536 of record NC_143045.1, read on the forward strand.
ACTGTAAGTCACACCATGGAATATCCAACATATTCAACTATTAGGTCACACAGAAAAGTATTCTACATCTAGGACTTATCCTGCTGTAACGCACTGCGAGACAGACAGACAGACAGGCGCACAGGCAGCGACACCGCGCTAACATTTTTCTTCAATACCATTCTACAATCCTGACTTTATAAACCTCTCTGAACTGCGCTGATACCCAAAACACTCAGCAGTCACGTCATATACACTGAGAAATGTCAGCCAGTCAACAAGTGTTCTTCAAACCGAACGCGAGACAAACGGTGTAGCTAGAAAAATAGTCTAAACCCCAGGACATCTGTTTATCTTTCACCGGACAGGCATGAATCATTTTCTTTGCAAGGCATGAAGAAAAACAAACGAGCTAGAGCCACCACCTTACTTCCTGTGTTTAGACTGTCACCATTGGATCAGCTACGTAAACACCAAGTCTGTGTCCCAAACGGCACCCCATTCCCTACGGGCCCTGGCCAAGAGTAGTGCACCATATTAGGGGAAGAGGGTGCAATTTGGAACGCGGACCCCAGCCTAGAGGGGTGGGGAAGAGAGAAGTAAAATAGAGGATGAAGTGGGTTACATGTCATGTGCCAAACCAAACCAAAAACATGTCGAGGGAAACCGTTTTACTGACAGAGAAGAATATATTACATTAGCTCAGAAAACATATTTAATGATAGGTTCAACCTCACCTATTACCTTTTAGTTTCTGGTGCTGAATAGTATTTCAATCGATTACATCAGAGATTCAAGCTCTGAAATGACCGTAGGCTGATATAGTACAAAGCCAGAAGTTTTACAATATGTTTTAGGTTACGGGTTAGGCTGCACATCTGCACAGCAAATGGTCTCAACAATCCCATCCGGACAGAGCGTTTCACAGAAAGCGAAATGGACTGCACGTGATGAGACGAGGCTATTTCGGGTCCTCAAAGGAAAGCAGCACGTCTTATTCATCACCGCTAACACAAACTGTGGTCAGAGGGGTGGAAAACTGATGACCTGTGTTCTTTCTGTTTACACGCCCACTGCGGGATGTTTTCTCCTGCATTCCGACCACGAGCCTCTGTTCAGTTAGACCAGGGGTGTATTCTTTAGTGCACATCGTAGCAAATCATATGTTTTTTTTTTAAGGAAAAAGGGTTTCTTATCGGACAAGTTCAGCTAGGTCCCACACCATTTGCTTCAGTTTGATTCCTAGTAAACACACCCCTGACACATAAGGGAAAGCGGTAGAAGCAAGCAGTCAGTGAGGAATAAAAGCATGGCAAAGAACGTGACAGAAAAACGAAAGACTGCAAAACACCCAGAATCATAACAATATTTTGTTGTTAGGAAGGATCTTGTTGTGATTCCACTGTAAAAAAAAAAGGTTTGTATTAACTGTGCCCGACAGTAAGAGAGAATTACCGCTGAGGACAATTGAATTTGTCAACCTCACAGAAATATCTACCAAGACAATATATTTTGCCTGAGCTGCCTGCGGATAGTGGTCCAGTGGTTAGTGTGGCGTACCCAGCCCGGGACACACGTTTAGCCAACGCCACCAGTCGGCATGGGTTTCCAATCTGCCTCCCAATCTATCCTACCTTTGACGTCTCCTCTAGCCCTCTTCACTGTCCAATCTCAATATAATAAATAAAACCAACAAAAATATATATCTAACGTCATATGCCTGAAGGTGGTTTTCAGCCGAGATTTCAAAATGAACATAAAACATATATTAACTTCCCTTTGTGTTTCCAGCCAGTAGGGATCTTCCCACACAGACGGACCGGTGGCAAGGGCAGAGAAACACATTAACAACAGTCTTTCATACTCAGCATTCATTCACACTGTTGCCAAATCACTTGATCACCCTACTGAGCACCACTGTGGGTTTGGCCCATTCCGTTTTGATTTGACCTGACCAGAGGCACTGAGATGTCAAATGGCACCCCCTTAGTTTTGGTCCCCTTTTATTCTGCTCAAAGGTAGTGCACTACAGAGGGAGTAGGGTGTCATTGAGACATAGACAAAACCGCTGGGGTAATTCCACAACAAAGTGGAAGGAAATAGGCACTACTTACCCGATGACAGTCAGCCGAAGCAATCTTAGTGTCATATAGGGACGTTACCTTCCCTGACACCTGAAGTACTATCGGCTCAGTAACACAACAGCTCAGTAATGACTGGGACTATAGAGTGTGTTGTAGTGGGCGTTTTATCACATCTCAAAGCAGCTTGAGACATGCTACATGACACCTACACGTTTGGCACCGATATTCCCCCAGACAACATCACACCAATACGGTCAAGATGTTGCAGAGCATTTGTACAAATCGGACGTACGTATAGAGGTGTAAAAGTCCCCTGCTGACAAACTCATAGCTCCAGTTGAAATGTTGTGAACATATAGATCCCATGCTGACTGTAGATTGTAGTCCTGTGTGGCTTAGTTGGTAGAGCTCAGCACTTGCAATGCCAGGGTTGTGGGTTTGATTCCCATGGGGGACCAGTATGAACAAATAGGGATATTTATTTAATGACTAAACTGTAAAGTGGCTTGCAAAAGTATTCACCCACCTTGGCATGTTTCCTATTTTATTGCCTTACAACCTATAATTAAAATGAATTTTTGGATGGTTTGTATCATTTGATTTACACAACATGCCTACCACTTTGAAGATGGAAAATCCTTTTCTTGAGAAACAAACAAAAAATAAAAGACCAAAAAAAAATCTGAAAACTTGAGCGTGAGTAACTATTTACCCCCCCCCCCCCCCCCCAAAAGTCAATACTACAGCTGAAGTCTGAAGTTTACATACACTTAGGTTTGAGTCATTAAAACTAGTTTTCAACCACTCCACAAATTTCTTGTTAAACTATAGTTTTGGCAAGTCGGTTAGGACATCTACTTTGTGCATGACAAAAGTCATTTTTCCAACAATTGTTTACAGACAGATTATTTCACTCATAATTCACTGCATCACAATTCCAGTGGGTCAGAAGTTTACATAGACTAAGTTGACTGTGCCTTTACACAGCTTGGAAAATTCCAGAAAATGATGTCATGGCTTTAGAAGCTTCTGATAGGCTAATTGACATCATTTCAGTCAACTGGAGGTGTATCTGTGGATGTATTTCAAGGCCTACCATCAAACTCAATGCCTCTTTGCTTGACATCATGGGAAAATCAAAAGTAATCAGCCAAGACCTCAGAAAATAAATTATAGACCTCAACAAGTCTGGTTCAAAATTCAGCAAACTTATTGTGGGAAGCTTGTGGATGGCTACCCGAAACGCTTGACCCAAGTTAAACAATTTAAAGGCAATGCTACCAAATACTAATTGAGTGTATGTAAACTTCTGACCCACTGGAAATGTGATGAAAGAAATAAAAGCTGAAATAAATCACTCTCTACTATTATTCTGACATTTCACATTAAAATAAAGTGGTGATCCTAACTAACATAAGTATTGCTCCCTATGTGTATCGGAGTTTCTATCCAGGGAGCAATACTATGTGTATCGGTGTATCAACACACCGATCAGATAGCCAGTGACTCTCTATTTGACTAACTAGTATTAGGCTAAGGCTAGCAATGTCCAACTCCAACCTGTGCCATATCGGTTAGCCTCATTTTGACAGACAGATGCGGTGTAGAGTGAAGTTGCCGATAGAGACTTGGGTCAGTTTTGCCTTTTCACCCACTCATGATTAAGGTTAGGAATTGAAAGCTGATTCTAGATCTTTACCTCGGTGAACTTCACCCCAGATCGACAAGTTCAACAGAGAGGAAAAGGAAGCCCAGGGCAATAAAAACACAAAGATACGGCACTGCACGAGAGAGACAGCATACATACGACGCTCAGCCGGTTGAAATCGTTCCGCACACGCCTGCTCTTATCCCTGGTCTTCTTTCGGAATGTGATCTTACTCCTGAAGCTCATCCTGATTCAAAACAGGAGACTGCACACGGATGCCGATGACACGGGTAGAGACGGGGACACGGACAGGACATGTGTTCCAGCAGGCAGAAGCAGAAGGTCCATTGAAGGGTGTGTGAGACCTGTCGGTTCGGGTGGTGCCCAAGGAGGAAGTAGATGCTTGATGTCACACGGTGACAGAGGTGCAGCAAGGGAAAACTGAGAAAAAAAATCCAACCACCTCTGTCTCTCTTCCGTTTCTCTCTGAAGACTCTCTCTATCTTTGTTCTTACTCTCACCACATTTTTGGGCTGGATTCCCGCTGGGGCCGCCCATATGAAAATGTATGCAACCACTACTATAAGTCACCTTGGATAAAAAAACATCTGATAAATGGAATTAATTCAATCATCATTATTAATATACTGTATTAGATACAGTAGCCATAGTAACATTACAGGGCAATACTTTGTAGTGGAAATACAGCTCTGTAATACTGACACTACAGTACGTAGACACATTGGTCTAGACTAGACTGACATCTCCCCGCTACACAACTGAATTCTTACAAACTGCTGTTCTAACACTCAATTAAGATCTCGTCTCCTTGGTTGTAATCAATGCCACACTCTCTCACTCTCTTTCTTTTCACAAACACGCATGCACACTCACAGGCAGGGCCTATACGTGTGCATCCGATGTGTGTAAACTACAACTTCCTTTATTTGCCAGAGAAGGGGTGCATTTATAAACCAAGACCAATAAGTGCACGCGAGGACACGCATTTACATTTTAGTTATTTAGCAGACGCTCTTATCCAGAGCAACTTACAGGAGTTAAGTGCCTTGCTCAAGGGCACATCAACATCATTTTCAACCAAGCTAGCTCAGAGATTCAAACCAGCAACCATTCGGTTTCTGGCCCAACGCTCTAAACCTCCAGGCTACTTCCCTCAGAAAGTACTCAATTTATTCCATATGTTTTGTTTTACAGCCTGAATTAAAAATGGGTAAGACTTGGTTGTTGATCATTGCTAGACAACTATTTCCAGGTCTTGTCATAGATTTTCAAGCAGATTTAAGTCAAAACTGTAACTCAGCACTCAGGACATTCACTGCCTTCTTGGCAAGCAACTCCAGCGTAGATTTGGCCTTTCACCCTACTGAAAGGTGAATTAATCTCCCAGTGTCTGGTGGAAAGCAGACTGAATCAGGTTTCCCTCTTAGATTTAACCTGTGCTTAGCACCATTCCATTTTTTTATATACTTAACGATTACAAGCATACCCATAACAAGATGCAGCCACCACTGTGGTTGAAAATATGGAGAGTGGTACTCAGTAATTGCTGTATTGGATTTGCCTCAAACTTAACACTTTGTATTCAGGTCAAAAAGTGAATTACGTTGCCACATTTTTTGCAGTATTACTTTAGTGCCTTGTTGCAAAGAGGAAGCATGCTTTGAAATATTTGTATTCTATACAGGTTTCCTTCTTTTCACTCTGTCATTTAGGTTAGTATTGTGGAGTAAGTACAATGTTGTTGATCCGTCCTCAGTTTTATCCTATCACAGCCATTAAACTCTAATTGTTTTAAAGTCACCATTGGCCTCATGGTGAAATCCCTGAGCGGCTTCTTTCCTCTTCGGCAACTGAGTTAGGAAGGACACCTGTTTCTTTACTGTGACTGGGTGTATTGATACACCATCCAAAGTGTAATTAATAACATCACCATGCTGAAAGGGATATTGAATGTTTGCTTTTTTATTTCTTACCTATCTACCAATAGCTGTCCTTCTTTGCTAGGCATTGGAAAACCTCACTGGTCTGTGTGGTTGAATGTGTTTGAAATTCACGGACCTTACAGATCATTTTATGTGTGGGGTACAGAGATGAGGTAGTCATTCAAAAATGTTTAACACTATTATTGCACACAGAGTGAGTCTATGCAACTTATGTGACTTGTTAAGCAAATGTGTACTCCTGAACTTACTTAGGCTTGCCTAAATACTTGAATACTTACTGATTCAAGACATTTCAGCTATTCATTTTTTATTAATTTGTAAAAGAAAAACATAATTGCACTTTGACATTATAGGCTATTTGTGTGTAGGCCACTGACAATAGATCTCAATGTTATCAATTTTAAATTCAGCTGTAACACAACAAAATGTGGAAAAAGTCAAGGGGTGCGAGTACTTTCTGAAGCACTGTACATACATACAGTCCCTGTAAAGTTTGGACACACCTACTCATTCAAGAATTTTTCTTTCTTTTTACCATGTTCTACATTGTAGAATAATAGTGAAGACATCAAAACTATGAAATAACACATATGGAATCATGTAGTAACCAAAAAAGTGTTAAACAAATCAAAATATATTTATATTTGAGATTCTCCCCCCCCCCCCCCCCCAACACACACTACCCTTGATGAAATTTCATTGCAGAACTGAGAGCTGTCAGCTGCCAACCAGTTTGAGGAACTGACCCTGTTGCGTCACAGCCTCTGAGCCTTTGTCCCACGCCCTACATGGTATACTACGGTAATTTTGACCAGGGCTCGGTCAAAAGTAGTGCACTATATAGAGAATAGGGTGCCATTTGGGAAGCAACCGGAGTCTGAGTGCTGTTAACCTGATTACATAAGCTACTGTAAGATCTTTTTATGTTATTGATCATTTAAAAAGGGGAGAAAATGCAATCGATTTTATTCTCATCCATTGGTGGTCAATACAACACCGGGGAAAAGCACCAAAAATACACCACCAAGAGTTTAAAACTGTAATGCAGCATGACTTTGACACAAACCAACACATGAGAAGAATGATGCTGATAGGGGTTACAGGAAGAGTCATTGACCGACACTGAATGGGAGAGAGGAGACGAGGGTTACATCCAAAATGGCACCCTATTCAATATATAGTGCATTACTTTTGACGAGGGCCAATAGGACTCTAGACAAAAGTAGTGCACTATATAGGGAATAATAGGGTGCCATTTGGGACACACACCTCGACAACTCTCCAGGCATATGTTAGTATAGGGCTATTGCCATTAGATTTCAGTTTTTCACATTTTGATGCCAAAACATTCAGGAGATAAAGGTGCTCAAAATTGACCCATTTTGCATACCTCACCTACAATGAGACTGCAATGTCTTCATCACTGTCACGCCTACTCCCGCTCCGGCGCTCGACTCTACTAGCAACTGGTCCTGGCATCATCATTACGCACACCTGCTCCCCATCGTTACACACACCTGGGCATCATCATCACCATGATTCATCTCCCTTTATGTAGCACTCAGTAGCCTCAGTCATCAGGCAGTTTTGGTTTTGGTCAGTACGCTTCTCCTGTTATTGTTTATCTGCCTTTCTTATCGCTAAACTCACCTTCTACACCTGGTTCCTGACTCCAAGCATATAGAGAACCTGTCAAAAGTTTGGACACACCTACTCATTCAAGGAGATTTTTTAAATTTTATTTTACCATTTTCTACAGTGTAGAATAATAGTGAAGACATCAAAACTATGTAATAACACATATGGAATCATGTAGTAACCAATAAAGTGTTAAACAAATTAAAATATATTTTGGATTCTTCAAAGTAGCCACCTTTTGATGACAGCTTTGCAAACTCTTGGCATTCTCTCAACCAGCTTCACCTTGAATGCTTTTCCAACAGTCTTGAAGGAGTTCCAACATATGCTGAGCACTTGTTGGCTGCTTTTCCTTCACTCTGTGGTCCGACTCATCCCAAACCATCTCAATTGGGTTGAGGTCAGGTGATTGTGGAGGCCAGGTCATCTGACGCAGCACTCCATCACTCTCCTTGTTGGTCAAATAGCCCTTACACATCCTGGATGTGTGTTGGGTCATTGTCCTGTTGAAAAACAAATGATAGTCCTACTAAGTGCAAACCAGATGGGATGGTGTATCACTGCAGAATGCTGTTAACCATGCTGGTTATGTGTGCTTTGAATTCTAAATAAATCAGACAGATTTACCTGGAAAGCACCCCCACACCATCACACCTCATCCTCAATGCTTTACGGTGGGAACCACACATGCGGAGACCATCCGTTCACCTACTCTGCGTCTCACAAAGACACGGCGGTTGGAACCAAAAAGCTCAAATTGGACTCAGACTAAAGGACAGATTTCCACCAGTCTAATGTCTATTGCTCGTATCTCTTCACCCTCTTCTTCTTATTGGTGTCCTTTAGTAGTGGTTTCTTTGCAGCAATTTGACCATGAAGGCCTGATTAATGCAGTCTCCTCTGAACAGTTGATGTTGAGGTCTGTCTGTTACTTGAATTCTGTGAAGCATTTATTTGGGCTGCAATTTCTGAGGCTGGTAACTCTAATTAACTTGTCCTCTGCAGCAGGTAACTCTGGGTCTTCCTTTCCTGTGGCGGTCCTCATGAGAGCCAGTTTCATCATAGCGCTTGATAGTTTTTGGGACTGCACTTGAAGAAACTTTAAAAGTTCTTCACATTTTCCAGACTGACTGACCTTCATATCTTAAAGTAATGGACTGTTGTTTCTCTTTGCTTATTTAAGATGTTCTTGTCATAATATGGACTTGGTCTTTTACCAAATAGGGCTATCTTCTGTATACCACTCCTACCTTGTCACAACACAACTGATTGGCTCAAACGCATTAAGAAGGAAATAAATTCCACAAATTTAACTTTTAACAAATCACACCTATTAATTGAAATGCATTCCATATGATTACCCCATGAAAATCGGGGCGGCAGGGCAGGTCTTGCCTAGTGGTAGCCCAGTGGGGCCGGTCTAGCCTAGCGGCAGCCTAGTGGTTAGGGCATTGGACTAGTAACCCCAAGGTTACAAGTTCAAACCCCCGAGCTGACAAGGTACAAATCTGTCGTAACTTGCCTAGTTAAATAAAGGTAAAATAAAAAAATAAAAAGCTGGTTGAGAGAATGCCAAGAGTTTGCAAAGCTGTCATCAAGGTAAAGAGTGGATACTTTGAAGAATCAAAAATATAAAATATATTTTTATTTGTTTAACACTTGTTAGGTTTCTACATGATTCCATGTGTTATTTCATAGTTTTGATGTCTTCTTCGGGATCGGTGTCCCTTCCACAGGACAGTTGAGCTAACGTAGGCTAATGCGATTAACATGAGGTTGTAAGTAACAATAACATTTCCCAGGACATAGACATATCTGATATTGGCAGAAAGCTTAAGTTCTTGTTAATCTAACTGCACTGTCCAATTTACAGTAGCTATTACAGTGAAATAATACCATGCTATTGTTTGAAGAGAGTGCACAATTTTGAACATGCAAAGTTATTCATAAACAAATTAGGCAAATTTGGGCAGTCTTGATACAAAATTTTGAACAGAAATGCAATAGTTCATTGGATCAGTATAAAAATTTGCACATACACTGATGCTGTCTAGTGGCCAAAATCTAAATTGCACCTGGGCTGGAATAATACATTATGGCCTTTCTCTTGCATTTCAACGGTGGTACCATTTTTTTTTTTCAAAATAACGATTGTTTTTCTCTTTGTATTATCTTTTACCAGATCTATTGTGTTATATTCTACGACATTAATTTCACATTTCCATAAACTTAAGTGTTTCCTTTCAAATGGTGCTAAGAATATGCATATCCTTGCTTCAGGGCCTGAGCTACAGGCAGTTAGATTTGGGTATGTCATTTTAGGCAAATATTGAAAAAAGGGGGATAATCCTTAAAAGGATGTAGAAAATAGTAAAAAAAAAAAAATTAAAAATGGAATCCGTAGGTGTGTCCAAACTTGACTGGTACTGTACGTTACAATCACTAAAAAGATAAAAGGTTACGTTTGACATCACTTGAAAGCTTACAAATCAGGGTTGTAAAGCTATTTTATAATTTCTAGATTTTTTTACGAAACATTTGTATATATTTTTTGCTTTAACCACCAATGATCTAAAAACGTGTAAAAACGTGTAAAACATATATTTTTTAATCAATTTTCACTTATGTTGTAGCTTAGATCCTATTTGACATAATCTGAGGTGTTCGTGTTGTGCCCGCCATCGGTTGAGACACGGCATGTTCCTGAATAAAGGGTGCGTTTCATGTTTTGGCTGATAAATGTAGCTACTAAACATTACAATTACAAACTTTCAAATCATTACAAACTTTCAAATCAAATCAAAAAGTTTGTCACATGCACAGACCTTACCGTGAAATGCTTACTTTACAATCAAATCAGATCAGGTCAAGGAATAGAGCTAATAAAAACTTTACTAAATAAACTAAAGTACAAAATAAAATACAAAAAGTAACACAATAATATAACAATACCGAGTCAATGTGTGTGTGTGTGGGGGGGGGGGGGGGGGACAGGTTTGTCAAGGTAATCTGTACATGTAGGTAGGGGTATGCATAGATAAACAGCGAGTTGCAGCAGTGTAAAAACAAAGGGGGGGGGGGGGGGGGGGGTGTCAATGTAAGTAGTCCGGGTGGCCATTTGATTAATTGTTCAGCTGTCTTATGGCTTGGGGGTAGAAGACGGTTGGATGCTAAAAATGTAAATTACATTTCAATGTCAATGGTGTAACAGCTAATTGCAAGTCCATTCTATGGATTCTATTTCTATGATTAAATTGACGCCTACCCTGTGTTCAAGAGTATGCTGTGTCTCAACCGATGGCTGGCACAACACAAACACCTCAGATTATGTAAACTAGGAGCATATGTGAAGAAAAAGAAAATCAGTTTACAAATGTTTTTATAATTGATGTTAAAGGTGTCTCACACTCCATATGTTATGTACCCCTCTATCTTCTCTCTAGCTAACCCCCTCCTCTTAGCAACACTTAGACCACAAACCACTTTTCTCTGGCAGATCAGGGAAACAGTGTCTCACACACACACACACACACACACAATGTGAGATGAATGATTGACACCTCTAAACTTCCAGTAAATGGTTTGCCTCCAATGCTCCTTATAGGACACATTACTGCACTCTATAGTCCTCTGTAAACTGGTCATCTCTGTATACCTGGCACAAAACCCACTGGTTGACCTACTGCCGCCCTCATCCTCCACATACAACACCCGTTCTGCCAGTCACATTCTATTAAAGGTCCCCAAAGCACACACATCCCTGGGTCACTCCTCTTTACAGTTCGGTGCAGCTAGCGACTGGAACGAGCTGCAACAAAACACTCAAACTGGACAGTTTTATCTCTTCATTAAAAGACTCAATCATGGACACTCTTACTGACACCTGTGGCTGCTTTGCCCGATGTATTGTTGTCTCCATCTTCTTTTCCTTTTCTGTTGTCTGTGCCCAATAATGTTCATACCATGTTTTGTGCTGCTGCCATGTTGTGTTGCTACCATGTTGTGTTGTCATGTGTTGCTGTCATGTAGTGTCTCTCTTGTTGTGATGTGCGTTTTGTCTTACATTTTTATTTTAATCCCAGTCCCTCTCCCTGCAGGAGGCCTTTTGCCTTTTGATAGGGTGTCATTGTAAATAACAATTTGTTCTTAACTGATTTACCTAGTTAAATAAAAGGTTAAATAAAAAAAATACAGAAATCTGTCACTTGAAATGAATTCATTAGGCCCTAATCTATGGCTTTGACCTGACTGGGAATACAGATATGCATTTGTTGGTCACAGATTTAAAGTGGAAGAGGGCTCAGAAAACCAGTAAGTATCTGGTGTGCCCAGCCATTTGCCTCAAGCAGCGCAACACACCTCCTTCGCATTGAGTTGACCAGGCTGTTGATTGTGGCCTGTGGAATGTTGTCCCACTCTTCTTCAAAGGCTGTGCGAAGTTGCTGGATATTTGCGGGAACTGGAACACTCTGCGTACACGTTAATCCAGAGCATCCCAAACATGCTCAATGGTTGACATGTCTGGTGAGTATGTAGGCCATGGAAGAACTGTCCCATTTTCATCTTCCAGGAATTGTGTACAGATCCTTGTATTATCATGCTGAAACATGAAGTGATTGGACAATGGGCCTCAGGATCTCAGCATCTCTGTGCATTCAAATTACCATCGATAAAATGCAATTGTGTTCGTTGTCCGTAACTTATGCCTGCCCATACCATAACCCCACCTCCATCATGGGGAACTCTGTTCACAACGTTAACATCAGCAAACTGCTCGCCCACATGAGGCCATTCATGCTGTCTGCCAGCTGCCAGGTACAGTTGAAACCAGGATTCATCCATAACGAGCACACTTCTCCAGCAAGCCAGTGACCAAAGGCTTCGCTGAGACGGTTTCTGACAGTTTGTGCCGAAATGATTAGGTTGTGCAAACCCACAGTTTCATCAGCTGTCCGAGTGGCTGGTCTCAGACGATCCCGCCGGTGAAAAAGCCTGATTTGGAGGTCCTGGGCTGCCGTGGTTACACGTGGTCATAATTTCAAATTCTCAGAAATTATGTTGTAGGCGGCTTATGGTAGCGAAATTAACATTAAAATCTCAGAGCAACAGAGCAACAGAGCACCAGAGCAATAGCTCTGGTGGACAATTGCACGCTCCCTCAAAACAGGAGACATCTGTGGTATTGGGTTGTGTGATAAAACTGCACATTTTAGAGTGGCCTTTTATTGCCCCCTGCACAAGGTGCACCTGTGTAATGATCATGCTGTTTAATCAGCTTATTGGTATACCACACCTGTTAGGTGGATGGATTATCTTGGCAAAAGATAAATGTTCACTAACAGGGATGTAAACAAATTTGTGCACAAAAGTTGAGAGAAATAAGCTTTATGTGCATATGGAACATTTCTGGGATCTTTTATTTCAGCTCATGAAACATGAGACCAACACTTTACAAGTTGCATTTATATTTTTGTTCAGTGTATTTCAAGTTCCATAATTGCTCAATATTTAGAAAATCTCAGTCAGTGTGTATCAACAGGCTCTACATACCCCATTAAGTCCTTTAACGAGCTGCTAAAACACCTGCAGCCCATCAAACATCCAACCCCCCCCCCCCCCCCCCCCTATTCCGCTCCAGCTGTCTGGGCTGCTTCCATCCCTCCATCTCCCCATCTTCCCCTCTTTCTTCTCCAGCCTCACTCACTTCCACATCCCACCAAACAACCCCATTCTCCCTATTTTCTCCCATTCTTTCCATCCACCCCTGTGCTGATTCTCAGTAAAACTGCAGCTGTGCAGGATCAAAATAGAACGAGCGCAGGCCTTAGAATTAGCAGCAACTGCTAATCAAACAGGGGCGTGAACGAGAGATGGAGAGAGAAAATGTAAGAGAAAGACCGAGAGAGCGAGAGAGAGAAAAAAATATAATGAGGGAGGGAGAGAGAAAATAGAGAGAAAGAGAGAGGATGCGAGAAAACACATGACAGAAGGAAATTGATGAAAAGGAGAGCTGACAAGGAAGGTCCAAGGCCATATAATATCTCAGAGTTTGACCACCAGTAGAAGCTGGTGAATGTCTATCTCAATTACAATCTCTGTTTACATCCAAAATGGCACCCTATCCCTTTATTGTGGACTACTTTTGACCAGGACCCATAGGGCTCTGGTTGAAAGTAGTGCACAGTACTATGTAGGAAATAGGTTGCTGTTTGGGAGGCAGTAATAGTCTGCTGTGTAATGGGAGCCAGAGTGTGTATGTTTCCTAGTGCTGAGACAGCACAGGACAGGGTCCAGGATCAGACTGCAGCTATCGCCATCTGGATCACATCTACTGCAGAGAGCGAGAGAGGGAGAAAGAGAGGGGGGAGAGAGGGTGGGGAGAGAGAAAGAGAGAGGGGGAGATATGGGGGGAGGGGGGAGATTGAGGGACAGAGAGAATGAGGGGGGGAGATGTGGAAGAGAAAGAGAGGGCTAAAGAGTACAGAAAGTGAGAATATCATATGAACTGGGGAAGGAGGCAGATAAAAAATATATATATTATTGTCACCTAAGCCAGATAGGTGCTGTGAAATGTGTTGTTTTACAGGTTCAGCCATAGTAGTAAGGTTTCCCTGGAGAAAGTTAGGGTTAAGTGCTTTGCTTAAGGGTACATCAACAGATTCTTTACCTTGTCGGCTTGGGTGTTCAAACCAGCAACCTTTTGGTTACTGGCCCGACACTCTAACCGCTAGGTTACCTGCCGAGAGAGGGAGGAGATAGAGAAGCCCCCTACTGGGGAGCCAGGCCCAGCCAATCAGAATTCGTTTTTCCCCACACAAGGGCTTTATTACAGACAGAAATACTCCTCAGTTTTATTAGCTGTCTGGGTGGCTGGTCTCAGACGATCCCGCAGGTGAAATATCCGGATTTGGAGGTCCTGGGCAGGCATAGTTACACATGGTCTGCGGATGTGAGGCCGGTTGGACTTACTGACAAATTACGTTGGAAGTGACTTATGGTAGAGAAATTAACATTAAATTATTTGGCAACAGCTTTGGTGGACATTCCTGCAGTCAGCATGTCAATTGCACGCTCCCTCAAAACATGAGACATCTGTGGCATTGGGTTGTGTGGTAAAAATGCATATTTTATAGTGGCCTTTTATTGTCCCTAGCACAAGGTGCTATGTAATTATCATGCTGTTTAATCAGCTTCTTGATATGCCACACCAGTCAGGTGGATGGATTATCTTGGCAAAGGATAAATGCTCACTAACAGGGATGTAAACAAATTTCTGCACAACATTTGAGAGAAATAAGCTTTTTCTGCGCATGGAAAATGTCTGGGATCTTTATATTTCAGCTCATGAAACACACTTTACATGTTGCTTTTCTATTTTTGTTCAATATAAAGTTTGAAGTCGGAAGGTCACATACACTTAGGTTGGAGTCATTAAAACTCATATTTCAACCACTCCACAAATTTCTCGTTAACAAACTATAGTTTTGGCAAGTCGTTTAGGACATCTACTTTGTGCATAACACAAGTCATTTTTCCAACAACTGTTTACAGACAGACTATTTCACTTATAATTCACTGTATCACAATTCCAGTGTGTCAGAAGTTTACATACAAGCAAAGAGGCACTGAGTTTGAAGGTAGGCCTTGAAATACATCCACAGGTGCACCTCCAATTTACTCAAATGATGTCAATTAGACTATCAGAAGCTTCTAAAGCCATGACATTTTCTGGAATTTTCCAAGCTGTATAACGGCACAATACACTTAGGTTGGAGTCATTAAAACTCATATTTCAACCACTCCACAAATTTCTTGTTAACAAACTATCATTTTGGCAAGTCGTTTAGGACATTTAGGACATCTACTTTATTAAAGTGGTTGAAATATGAGTTTTAATGACTCCAACCTAAGGTGCACCTGTGGATGTATTTCAAGGCCTACCTTCAAACTCAGTGCCTCTTTGCTTAACATCATCGGAAAATCAAGAGAAATCAGCCAAGACCTCAGCAAAAAAATGGTTAGCCTCCACGTCTGGTTCATCCTTGGGAACAATTTCCAAACGCCTGAAGGTACCACGTTCATCTGTACAAACAGTAGTATGCAATTATAAACACCATGGAAAAACGTAGCCATCATACCGCTCAGGAAGGAGACGCGTTCTTTGGTGCGAAAAGTGCAACTCAATCCCAGAACAACAGTAAAGGAGACCTTGTGAAGATGCTTGAGGAAACAAGTACAAAAGTATCTATATCCACAGCAAATCGAGTCCCATATCAACATAACCTGAAAGGCCGCTCAGCAAGGACGAAGCCACTGCTCCAAAACCGCCATAAAAAAGCCAGACTACGGTTTGCAACTGCACACGGGGACAAAGATCGTACTTTTTGGAGAAATGTCCTCTGGTCTGATGAAACAAAAATAGAAGTCTTTGGCCCACCATTGTTATGTTTGGAGGAAAAAGGGGGGATGCTTGCAAGCCGAAGAACACTATCCCAACTGTGGCAGCATCATGTTGTGGGGGTGCTTTGCTGCAGGAGGGACTGGTGCACTTCACAAATTAGATGGCATCATGAGGGCGGAAAATTCTGTGGATATATTGAAGCAGCATCTCAAGACATCAGTCAGGAAGTTAAAGCTTGGTCTCAAATGGGTCTTCCAAATGGACAATGACCCCAAGCCTACTTCCAAAGTTGTGGCAAGTTAGCTTAAGGACAACAAAGTCAAGGTATTGGAGTGGCCATCACAAAGCACTGACCTAAATCCTATAGAGCATTTGTGGGCTGAACTGAAAAAGTGTGTGCGAGCAAGGATGCCTTAAAACCTGACTCAGTTACACCAGCTCTGTCAGGAGGAATGGGCCATAATTCACCCAACATATTGTGGGAAGCTTGTGGAAGGCTACATGAAACGTTTGACCCAAGTTAAACAATTTAAAGGCAATGCTACCAAATACTAATTGACTGTTTGTAAACTTCTGACCCACTGGGAATGTGATGAAAGAAATAAAAGCTGAAATAAATAATTCTCTCTACTATTATTCTGACATTTCACATTCTTAAAATAAAGTGGTGATCCTAACTGACCTAAAACAGTGAATCTTTAATATAATTAATGTCAGGAATTGTGAAAAACTGATTTTAAATGTGTAAACGTCTGACTTCAACTGTAGCTGCATATTTTCTCTTGACACAAGGGTCAGTGACAGACAGACCAGGGTACATGGAGAGTCAGAGAACAGCCTAATTAATGTCTGGACCTCTGGGGGTAGATCAGCTTTAATATTGCAGATAGATTGTCTGCATAATTTTCAATCCCCCATGTATATTTCTTTGTAAATATATACAGTACCAGTCAAAAGTTTGGTCACACCTACTCATTCAAGGGTTTTTCTTATTTTTTTAAACTATTTTCTACATTGTACATGATTCCAACACACATGGAATCATGTAGTAACGAAAACAAAGTGTTAAACATCTAAATATATTGTATATTCTTCAAAGTAGAAAAACAAATGATAGTCCCACTAAGTGCAAGCCAGAAGGAATGGAGTATCGCTGCAGAATTCTGTGGTAGCCATGCTGGTTAAGTGTGTCTTGAATTCTAAATAAATCACAGACAGTGTCACCAGCAAAGCAGAATGCCAAGAGTTTGCAAAGATGTCATCAAGGCAAAGGGTGGCTACTTTGAAGATTCTCAAATATACTTTTTTGGTTACTACATGATTCCATATGTTTTATTTCATAGTGTTGACGTCTTCCCTATTATTCTAAAATGTAGAAAATAGAAAAAATAAAGAAAGACCTTTGAATGAATAGCTGTGTCCAAACTTTTGACTGGTACTGTATCTTAAGAGAGCCTACCCGAAGAGTCTCCATAAGAAGTGGTAGAAAAGTCAGCAAAGAAATAGACCAATAGCAAAATTCAAAAAGCACCAGTGCCAGAAAAAAAAAATATTAATCTAAATAGCATCTGAAGGTAGACCATTATGCACAGTTGTGACCCACTTTCTCAACCCAAAATGTTTCCTTGGTGAGAGGACACCATGCCCCTCGTTTTTTCAAAGCGTGTTATACTGATCTTACAAAACTTTCCTGGTACGCAAAATAAAGCTTCAAGATGAACCTTTTACCCTTTAGTCTCATGTACTTTGACCCCTCTGCCTGACTGGCTGTCAGCTCTGGACCCATTGATGAGGAGCCTTGGAAAAAAAAGCCGAAACATTGTCCTCTTCCTCAGATTCACCTTCCTCCTCCTCATCTCCATCTCCCATGGACCACCTGCCCTTTCTCTCTAGTCAGGGCCTCCCCCTAACAACAGGCAAAGGTTCCTTAGTACCTTTGACCACACCAGCCTCCCACCTCCTTTCTTCTCCCCTCTTCCACTTGACACCCTCCTCCACCGCCCCTAGCCGCTTGCCCTTCCCCACTATACTCTCCTCATCCACTAGCATAACCTGACTAGGCCCTGCCTCATCTACACCACCATCCATGACATGACTAGATCCAGTCTCAGCTACACCACCATCCATAGCATGTCTAGACCCAGACTCAGCTACGCCACCAACACATCCCTTACAAATATTCCACTAGCAATCAACCTACCCACCAAATTCACTCTTTTCATGAAGACAATCACAGCTTTGTTAATTCTGGAAGCGGAATCCATAAATTCATCTCCTAGCTGTTCGCCGACCATGAGCAGAACCTCCTCCACCTTAACTCCATTCTCAGGAACACACCTGAATCCATGCCGTAATGACAGCATCTACTTTGCCCAAGGCTGCGAAGCCATCATTGCACACCACACCGTTCAAACCCCAGGAAACTAAAACTCTGTCTTCTTCCTCCCTAACTTTGAAAAAAAAACTAATTAAAAACTCACAGTGTGTTAACTCTCCACCATAGAAAATAAAAATTGAAAGAAAGTAAGGACAGAGCCCTTTACATGGCCTCTCAACTACAAAACACAAAACACTCCCAAGGCAGAGAGAGGCAGAGAGAGAGAGAGGCAGAGAGAGAGAGGCAGAGAGAGAGAGAAGAAAGCGGAGAGAAAAGAGAGAGGGGACTTTATGGTTGCCTGGTTACCCAAACTCCTTGCTCCGGCCAAATGCTACATCACACCCACGGACGACATCTCCCCTACGATGTCTAGAATGAAAATACGTTCTACACCATCTGATTCTGCCCAGAAAACAATCAGGTTGAGCAAGAGCCAAAACACACATGGGTACAGCGACATTTAGAAAATTTGTCATTAATTTTGATACTTAGGTCCAATCGCTGATGACTTTGTTTTCTACAACACCCCTCAATTTGAGTCGTCAGGCAAACTTTATGGCTCACACCCCTGCCAAAATAAGCCTGACATTTTTCAATTTCTTCAATGTCACCATGCATTCAGCAATCGGGAAACAAAGGATTTCTGGGAATATGGAAGCCTGTCCCAGAGATGGGGATTAGCCCTACAATGACCAGGCAGAGAGATGGTCGGACAGACGGAAGGACAGGGACATTGAAATACAGATACCCATGTTGAATGGTGACAACAATTTTGGCTGTAACTATTAAATATCTGTACACCCCTATTCCTCAACATCACCTTGCCACCCTGAGTATAACCTCACCCGTCAATCTCAGACTCACCACTGATTTAGTTCACAATCACGAACCAAGCGGTCACAACTCATTACTGCCTTAATACATTTTGGGGTGAAGCTTTTCCTCTGTACAGATCTTGGATCAGCTTCCCCTCCCCAATCCTAACCTTAACCATTAGTAGGGAAAATGCTAAACTGACCCAAGAACAGCATACAGGGAAAACTCCACCCTACTGCTCCTAATAATGGATCCAAATGGTATTGCGGTCACTCACAGACAGAAACAAAAGAATATTGGCCAGTCCAATATCCTACATTTGTTCATTTGCTCATTCATTCACCCGTTGACTTCGACAAACACTCACATCATCTTATCAGCAGCCTATTAGATGAAACATGAGCAAAGAGACACATTTTTCCCACAGAAACTATATTGCCCTGGACTGACCCGCAGCCACCCCCCACCACCCTTCTCTCCCTGTACATCCCCGGCAGCCCCCTGCCTCTGTTTCCGCCCCTATCCCTCTCAGCTGAGAGGGAGTAACACACAGCTCTGTTCACATCATGGCTCGCTCCTGGATAATACATTACCCTCCACACAAACACACACACACACACGCACACACACCCAGTCACACGCACACACTTACACAAACACAGAGAGAGGACACATTCTCCCCTCGCTGTATGTTAATACCACATGGCTAACACTCGTATACAAAAACAGAAGGAGCCCAAACAGATTCCCTCTAGCCCTCTTACACTCCGCCCGCCCCCCCGCCCCCAACAAAGGAAGAAGGGAGGCTGCAGCCAACAGCTCCGCAGTCTGATGTTAGTTACCATAACAATGATGGTGAGGGCTCTACCTCCCCCGGTGGTGGTGTGGCCCTCGCCGGGAGGCAGGGCGTCCGAGGATAGCTGGTCCTGGCGGGAGCACATGTGGACACAGTTGGCCCGGCCCACGGAACGTAGGGCCTGGAGGAGCACCAAGCTGGCCGAGCAGCCCATACCCAGGTACCCAACCACGTCACCCCCAGACAGAGCCCTCTGCCCTGGATTCACCACCCAGCCCTGGCCCCCTGGACCTTGGACCAGCCTAATAGTGCTGAGTGATGCTAAGTTCAGGAAACCCCAGCTACAGCCTAGTCAGGTTAGCCCAGGTTAGTCCCTAAAGCTCCGGTGCTCCAGCACTGCCTGCCTACTTCGTACCGCAGTCCCACTGCTCTACTCTGGCTCAGTACTGCTAAGTGCTGAGCGCTGGGACCCTCCAGCTGCAGCAGACAGAGGCTGCCTTGTCGCTCCACTCTCCGCACTGATCTGATCTGCCTACACTGTAGCTGAACACAGCTGGCTCCTCCAATCGAAGCAAGACACGGTCGTCAGCTGACCAGAACTGACAGCCAAAAACACACACAGGCACGCACTCTAGCACCCAGTCTCGCCCGCTCCCTCGAGTTCTCGTGCGCGCTCTCTCTCTCTCGTCCACACATACTGTTCACACAAATATTCCGACGTGATTTAGAGGGACATGGTAAAAAGACAGGAAGTCAATCCAAGCTGGAGTGAGCTCTGGGAATTGCACTAGGCAAAGGAGTGTGTGTGTGTGTGTGTGTGTGTGTGTGTGTGTGTGTGTGTGTGTGTGTGTGTGTGTGTGTGTGTGTGTGTGTGTGTGTGTTTCTGTGCATGCGTGTCCAAATCACCAGCTGTGTTACACCAGCCGTAACAGTGTCATTCAACTATTCAAACCAGCCACCTACTCCACACTATGTCTCGCTCCGTACTTCCTCTCTCCCACTTAAGAATTTGAAATCTAGCTCATACTGTACACTCACTTAGCGGTACCTAGTGCTGCAGTCTGCACCGAAAAGCTAAATAGCACAGAGAAAGAAAACTGACTCACTGACAACCATCAAGTCCTAATGGCCTGGTACTCTATATTGGGCTATATTGTCCCTCTAACCAGTCTGACATTAATGCAAATTCCATAAAAAATTACCTCACTGTGGCGAAAAGGACAACAACCACATCAAGGACAACAACCACCCGAGCCACTGCCTGTTCACCCCGCTATCATCCAGAAGGCGAGGTCAGTACAGGTGCATCAAAGCTGGGACCGAGAGACTGAAAAACAGCTTCCATCTCAAGGCCATCAGACTGTTAAACAACCACCACTAACATTGAGTGGCTGCTGCCAACACACTGACTCAACTCCAGCCACTTTAATAATGGGAATTGATGGGAAATTATGTAAAATATATCACTAGCCACTTTAAACAATGCTACCTAATATAATGTTTACATACCCTACATTATTCATCTCATATGTATATGTATATACTGTACTCTATATCATCTACTGCATCTTTATGTAATACATGTATCACTAGCCACTTTAACTATGCCACTTTGTTTACAGTGCCTTGCGAAAGTATTCGCCCCCCTTGAACTTTGCGACCTTTTGCCACATTTCAGGCTTCAAACATAAAGATATAAAACTGTATTTTTTTGTGAAGAATCAACAACAAGTGGGACACAATCATGAAGTGGAACGACATTTATTGGATATTTCAAACTTTTTTAACAAATCAAAAACTGAAAAATTGGGCGTGCAAAATTATTCAGCCCCTTTACTTTCAGTGCAGCAAACTCTCTCCAGAAGTTCAGTGAGGATCTCTGAATGATCCAATGTTGACCTAAATTACTAATGATGATAAATACAATCCACCTGTGTGTAATCAAGTCTCCGTATAAATGCACCTGCACTGTGATAGTCTCAGAGGTCCGTCAAAAGCGCAGAGAGCATCATGAAGAACAAGGAACACACCAGACAGGTCCGAGATACTGCTGTGAAGAAGTTTAAAGCCGGATTTGGATACAAAAAGATTTCCCAAGCTTTAAACATCCCAAGGAGCACTGTGCAAGCAATAATATTGAAATGGAAGGAGTATCAGACCACTGCAAATCTACCAAGACCTGGCCGTCCCTCTAAACTTTCAGCTCATACAAGGAGAAGACTGATCAGAGATGCAGCCAAGAGGCCCATGATCACTCTGGATGAACTGCAGAGATCTACAGCTGAGGTGGGAGACTCTGTCCATAGGACAACAATCAGTCGTATATTGCACAAATCTGGCCTTTATGGAAGAGTGGCAAGAAGAAAGACATTTCTTAAAGATATCCATAAAAAGTGTTGTTTAAAGTTTGCCACAAGCCACCTGGGAGACACACCAAACATGTGGAAGAAGGTGCTCTGGTCAGATGAAACCAAAATTGAACTTTTTGGCAAAAATGCAAAATGTTATGTTTGGCGTAAAAGCAACACAGCTGAACACACCATCCCCACTGTCAAACATGGTGGTGGCAGCATCATGGTTTGGGCCTGCTTTTCTTCAGCAGGGACAGGGAAGATGGTTAAAATTGATGGGAAGATGGATGGAGCCAAATACAGGACCATTCTGGAAGAAAACCTGATGGAGTCTGCAAAAGACCTGAGACTGGGACGGAGATTTGTCTTCCAACAAGACAATGATCCAAAACATAAAGCAAAATCTACAATGGAATGGTTCAAAAATAAACATATCCAGGTGTTAGAATGGCCAAGGCAAAGTCCAGACCTGAATCCAATCGAGAATCTGTGGAAAGAACTGAAAACTGCTGTTCACAAATGCTCTCCATCCAACCTCACTGAGCTCGAGCTGTTTTGCAAGGAGGAATGGGAAAAAATTTCAGTCTCTCGATGTGCAAAACTGATAGAGACATACCCCAAGCGACTTACAGCTGTAATCGCAGCAAAAGGTGGCGCTACAAAGTATTAACTTAAGGGGGCTGAATAATTTTGCACGCCCAATTTTTCAGTTTTTGATTTGTTAAAAAAGTTTGAAATATCCAATAAATGTCGTTCCACTTCATGATTGTGTCCCACTTGTTGTTGATTCTTCACAAAAAAATACAGTTTTATATCTTTATGTTTGAAGCCTGAAATGTGGCAAAAGGTCGCAAAGTTCAAGGGGGCCGAATACTTTCGCAAGGCACTGTACATACTCATCTCATATGTATATACTGCACTCAATACCATCTACTGTATCTTGCCTATGCCGCTCTGTACCATCACTCACTCATGTATCTTTATGTACATATTCTTTATCCCCTTACACTTGTGTGTATAAGGTAGTAGTTGGAATTGTTAGCTAGATTACTTGTTGGTTATTACTGCATTGTCCGAACTAGAAGGACAAGCATTTCGCTACACTCGCATTAACATCTGCTAACCATGTGTATGTGACAAATAAAATTTGATTTGATTTGAAAACCTGAGGAAAATCCATCCAGGAAGTGCTTATTTTATTATTATTATTTTGAAATGGCTGTTTTTCCATTGAAAGCCTATCCACCCTACAAAGACTTATGACCCAGTTCACGATCACTATGGCCTCCACTACATGTGGCCAGTCTTTAGGCATTATTTCAGGCTTTTACTCAAAAAAATTAGGGAGAAACACCACTTTCAATAAGAGGACAGTAGAAATTTCCAGACATATGTTCGGTGCTTGACCGGGAGCGCGCCTTTCTTGTTTTTCCTTTTCTACTGACAGAGATATTGTCCGGTTGAAATATGATTGATTATTTATGACAAAAACAACCCGAGGATTGACTATAAACATTGTTTGACATGTTTCTACAAACTTTTATGGTACTTTTTTGATTTGTCGTCTGCCTGCTGTGACCGCACTTCGTGTTAATGGATTACTGAACAAAACGCACCAACAAAACTAAGGTTTTTGGACATAAAGAGGGACTTTATCGAACAAAAATAACATTTATTGTGTAACATGGAGTCTTGTGAGTGCAACCATATGAAGATCATCAAAGGTAAGTGATTAATTTTATCGCTATTTCTGACTTTTGTTACTCCTCTACTTGGCTGGTTACTGTTTGTAATGATTTGTCTGCTGGCACTGTTCTTAGATAATCACATGGTTTGCTTTTGCCATAAAGCCTTTTTGAAATCTGACACAGCGGTTGGATTAACAAGAAGTTTATCTTTCAGCCAATGTATAACACCTGTATGTTTTCGGAATTTTTTTTATGAGTATTTCTGTTTTTGAATTGGGCGCTCTGCAATTTCACTGGCTGTTGGCCAGGTGTTCTGTTAGCGGAACACCTGTTCAACAACAGGTTGAAACTAAGTGGAAAACATGGCAGTTGTGGATGTTGTTCCAAAGCCTAACACAATGAAATGACAGTGCTTTCTAAGGTGATGATTCATTCAAAAAGCCCATACTCACATTAAGAGTTTTAATTCCCAATTAAATAAAACCATTTCCTCATCAATCTACACAAAATATCCCATAATGACAAAGCGAAAACTGGTTTTTAGAAACTTTTGCACATTTATGAAAAGTAAAAAACATATACCGTATTTAAATAAGTATTCAGACCTTTTGAGCTCAGGTACGTCCTGCTTCCATTGACCATCCTAGAGATGTTTCTACAACTTGAATCATGTCCACCTGTGGTAAATTCAATTGATTGGACATGATTTGGAAAGGCATACTTGTCTGTATAAGGTCCCACAATTGTGGGTAGAGCGCCGAGACAGAATTATGTCAAGGCACAGATCTGGGGAAGGGTACCAACAAATTGCTCCAGCATTGAAGGTCCCCAAAAACACAGTGGCCCCCATCTTTCATAAATGCAAGAAGTTTGTAACCACCAAGACTCTTCCTAGAGCTGGCCGCCCGGCCAAGCTGAGTAATCGGGGGAGAAGGTCCTTGGTCAGGGAGGTGACCAAGAACCAGATGGTCACTCTGACAGAGCTCCAGAATTATTTTGTGGAGATGGGAGAACCTCTCAGACGGACAACCATCTCTGCAGCACTCCACCAATCAGGCATTTATGGTAGAGTGGCCAGACGGAAGTCACTCCACAGTAAAAGGCACATGACAGCCCGCTTGGAGTTTGCCAAAAGGCACCTAAAGGACTCTCAGACTATGACAAAAAAGATTATCTGGTCTGATGAAACCAAGGTTGAACTCTTTGCCCTGAATGCCAAGCGTCACATTTTACCACACACACACACACACACACACACACACAGGTATTGATGCATGGACTCCTCTACTTGAGTCACCTCTCTCCGCTCTCCCAATTCAAGTTCAATTTAAGGGCTTTATTGGCATGGGAAACATATGTTTTGAAAACTTTGTTTTACACACAACACAAAACAATATAAATAATACACTCAACTAGAAAAAATACAAAAAAATATTATCTTTAAAGATACCGTACTTTAGACAAGTTAAACACACCGGGCAGAAGGCTACAAAGGTTAAAGGGTACAGGGACAGAGCAAACACCTCACCATTGTTCCTGTAAACAGTCAAGGGATAGGGGTGGAGAAATGCAACCACTCACAGACAGTCATGGCCACAGACCGACCATCCACTGGACCAAAAATAAAGGTTACAATGCTTTAAAAGAAAAATATATATAATAATCATTTTATGTAAGCGTGAACAAAATGTTACAAAAATATATTTAAAAAAAACAGTGCAAAAGCTCACATTTTAGTCTGTGACCGGGCAAGATGAACAAGGCATCCGCAGGTCACAATCAATAAGCACACCATCAATCTTAATGCCCCCCCCCCCCCCCCCCCCCCCCCCCCCCCCCCGCAAAAAAACCCACAAAGAAATGCTCATCCAACCCTTAAGTCACAGGGGAGTCAAATACAGACATATTTTTTAAAAATGTGAATACAATTAGTGGATGGACTGTTTAAAATAAGACCGGAATGGAGACCAAGCCATTCCGGTCTTATTTGGGGTTGCCACGTATATTGAATTTTAAAAAATCTTGTTTCAGAGAACACAAGACATCTCTCACCCAACATTTATAAGATGGGGGAGCTACCATCTTCCAGTTCTGTAGTATTAGCCGTCTAGCTAAAAGAGTTGTATAAGCAACAGTGACAGGCCTAGTGAGTGCCAGATGGCAAAAGCCCCATCATTCAAAGATGGAGGAAATCAAATGTTCTGATTGATTGGGCCTGATAGAGAAAAGCCTCGGAGGCTAAAGGCTAAACGGAACTGATTCCAAATTTTAAGAGACTGCTTTACAATTGGGTTGACACACCTTTTGCCTAGGGACACTGGGAGAGACAAGCACAACACAGAAGAAAGTGCAGCAGGTTTACATGATTCAGACTCCATCTGGACCCAGACTGGTCTAGGGCCAGTAGGATCAGTCTGCAGCCAGTACAAAAGGGCTCTGAAATTTGTAGCCCAATAGTATGTCTGAAAATGTTGTAGAGCTAAACCACCCAATGCCTTAGGCTTCTGTAAATGTTTTCTACCAATCCGTGGTACTCTGCTATCCCAAATAAAATACATGAATGTTTGATACAGTGAATTAAAAAAGATTTTGGAATAAAAATGGGTAAACATTGAAATAAATATAAACATTTAGGCAACACATTCATTTTAATGATATTAATTCTTCCAATAAGAGAAATAGGTAGCGAATTCCAAAAAGTAAAAGATTGTTTCAAACAACAAAGTTTTCCTGAAACAAATTTGAATATTTCCTTGTCACTAACTCCCAAGCAGATTCATTGATGAATTAGAGTATGATAGCAAAAGAGATGGAGAAAACGTCTGTCTCCGGATTACATCTTCAAACTAAGGGCAACACAATGCATAGCATTCCTGACAGGGAGACACGTCCATCATGCATGATGACGTATAAGATGTGTTCTCTTGTTTGTGTCTGGAAGTAAAGTTAGCTAGCAAGCTAGCCAACTTTAGCCAGATAGCTTGGGTGCTTGACTGCTTTTGTGAGGCAAGAAAAGTATTATATTTTGTGAGGTTAGAGAGCTTGGATCAACCCTGCTCCGTAGCAGATTTTGGGGTTGAATAATCTTTGTGAGAATCAAGGACAGTGGATATTAGGTGACATATTCAAATTGGCAGTATTTATGGGCGAGAGCACGAATGATGTTTACAACGAGTCAAACTTTGCAACATGCCGCATTTAAATGTAATCACTAAAGGTGTACATTTGAGGGCTCTGTGTTGACACAATACGTAGGGAATTTGTTATGGGTGTAAAAAGGCAAAGAAACTCGTATGCCAAACATTATCAAATTAGTAAAGTATTTGGTAGAGCAGGTTCAGAATGCATCATATGGGAAAGTACAACCAGCGAAACAAGAGATAACATAGTAATTAAAAGTGGCCTATAGCGGAGATTATAAAGGGCTTGCTGAGTTAAAGGAAATGGAGATGAAGACTATTGAAGACAAACAAAGGAAAGTAAGTTAATTGGAAAGTAAGAATTTCAAATTTGAATAGTTTGGATTGCTTCAGAGTTAGAAAACTAGACACTAACGAAATGTTATTTCATTTGGTTCTATTGAGTTTTTCATGGGTTAGAGGAGATGTATTTTAAAGGGGCACAAGCATGGAACTTTCAGAAGTTTTTCTTTTCTGAGTTTGAATTGAACACGTGAATTATTTTGATAAGAAATGTACTGAAGAAACTGGGATACGAAATGTATGAAACGTTTGACTGCTTTTACATAGTTCATCTAATTAGAGAAATAAACAATTATTTGAAGGGTTTGAATGACCTCTGACCTCTGTCTTTACTTTCTAGTGTGGTTTGATCGCCCTCATTGGAAAGCCGAGAGACATTGGATGATGAATTTAAGGACATTTGTAATACTGATAATTATATAGAGGTTTATAGTTCATAGCCCTATTTGTGATTCAGTCCACAGGGTAAAGAGAGGCCTGCCCTTGAATAAGGGGAGGCTGTCTAAAGTCTGTTTTTACCATGAAGTTATGGGTACATATGTTTTTATGGAGTTATTAAGGGTAGTAATTCGAATTTGATTTGCAGTGTTGTTTTTACACATGACTCACATGGTGAATTACTAGTCTTTTGAGGTTTTTGGAGCTAGAGTGATATGTAGGAATGTATCGAGTGATATATGAAGGAGTGTATTGTTGCGTTTATTATTATTTTTTCTTCAATACAAATCTCACCAGATTGGGTCTGCTGGATGATCGGGATAATATCCTGACCCTGTGTAACGATGTACGCTGAGAGTTAGGAAGCAAGTTCAGGGAGTGAATACATTTAATAAATTAACAAAACAAGAAACACGAACAGCGCACCGACATGAAACAGCAACAGAAACAATGGGGAAGGAACCAAAGGGAGTGACATATATAGGGCAGGGAATCAATGAGGTGATGGAGTCCAGGTGAGTGTCAATGTGTTGATGCACGTAACGATGGTGACAGTTGTGCGCCATAACGAGCAACCTGGTGACCTAGAGGCCAGAGAGGGAGCACAAG
Source organism: Oncorhynchus mykiss (assembly GCF_057628025.1). Taxonomy (NCBI): domain Eukaryota; kingdom Metazoa; phylum Chordata; class Actinopteri; order Salmoniformes; family Salmonidae; genus Oncorhynchus; species Oncorhynchus mykiss. Next base: position 1,550,807 of record NC_143045.1, read on the forward strand.
TGACAGGACCCCCTCCCCGATGCGCGGCTCCAGCCACAGAACGCCGACCAAGATGACGATCCCCGGTCAGGAGCGGATCGGTCGCCTACGCTAAGGAAAAGAAACCTGACAAACCGGCAGAGGCGTGAGAGCCGGCTGAGACCTCCCCGGTTGCCTCGGTCGAGGCATGGCAGCCTAGCGAGCCAGCTGAAACCCGGCAGCCTGTCGAGCCTGCTGAAACCTGGCAGCCTGTCGAGCCCGCTGAAACCTGTCGAGCCAGCTGAGTTTGAGCCTGCTGAGGCAGGGAAACCCGCCGAGCCCGCTGAGGCATGGCAGCCTGTCGAGCCAGCTGAGGCATGGCAGCCCGTCGAGTCCGCTGAGGCATGGCAGCCCGTCGAGCCCGCTGAGGCATGGCAGCCCGTCGAGCCCGCTGAGGCATGGCAGCCCTTCGAGCCCGCTGAGGCAAGGCAGCCCGTCGAGCCCACTGAGGCAAGGCAGCCCGTCGAGCCTGCCGGCAATGCTTGTCTGGATTTCTTGAATCAGAAATTAACTGTTGATCTGTTCTTTCTCGAGATTATGGATACATGGTACCTAGGATGCATGGAAGGGATAATTTGACCAAAACCCCTTCTCTGACCGGCTGAAGAAATGCCGTTCAATACGGCCCTGTCCTGCATCACTTGTATCGAGAGACCTGAGTCCGAGCCAGCAACTGGTGTACAGCATCCAGTTCAAGCTATCAACGGCCTATTCTCTCATGCATTTCTCTCTCAGGAGTGCAACAGAAGTCCATGTGGGGTGAGCATGGAGCGAGATCTGTTCCAAAGGCAAATGATAAGACATAGTAGGAGTTGTGGTGGGGCTCAGGTGAGACATTGAAATTGGGACATTATCATGGGCCATCCACTTTGAACTGTGAAGATCTGGAGAAGAAAATAAAAAATTACAGACGATTGTGTGCCGTGAAAGGGAGGGGGGGATTGGTCAACTGCCCATAATTGATTTAGACTGTTTATTTGGGGTATCAGGTTAATTGAGGAGGTCTACACACTGCTAAATGTATAGTAATTTAGGCTAAGAATGCATTAAGATACTGCTCGGGAATTATAATCGTGATGAGAACGTTAAATACTGGAATTATAGGATAATTTTATTGTAGGTTGATATAAATGTACATTCTGCCAGTATTGATGTGTGTTAAATTGAGGGATTTTTTAGTGACAGAACATGAGAATCACTGAGCAATGTCATTCTGGATTGGATAATTCACAGGGTTTTTGAAAACTAAATGATTTCCCTGAACTATTCCCTATTCCTGACTACATGTCTGATGAGGACCCCAATTCTGAGCATAAGGACTAGAGGTTGACCAATTAATCGGCATGGCCAAATCGGTAATCTGCATTTTTGGACACCGATTATGGCCGATTACATTGCACTCCACGAGTAGACTGCGAGAGTGCAGCAAGGAGCCAAGGTAAGTTGCTAGCTAGCATTAAACTTATCTTATAAAAAACTGTCAATCTTCACATAATCACTAGTTAACTACACATGGTTGATGATTTTACTAGGTTAACTAGCTTGTCCTGCGTTGCATAAAATCAATGCGGTGCATGTTAATTTATCATTGTATCACAGCCTACTTCGCCAAACGGGGGATGTTTTAATAAAAGCACAATCTTTGCACGAATGTACCTAACCATAAACATCCATGCCTTTCTTAATATCAATACACAGAGTATATATACTTTTTAAACCTGCATATTTAGTTAAAAGAAATTCATGTTAGCAGGCAAAATTAATTAGGGAAATTGTGTCACTTCTCTTGCGTTCTGTGCAAGCAGAGTCAGGGTATATACAGCAGTTTGGGCCGCCTGGCTTGTTGCGAACTGTGTGAAGACCATTTCTTCCTAACAAAGATCGTAATTAATTTGCCAGAATTTTACATAATTATGGCATAACATTGAAGGTTGCGCAATGTAATAGCAATATTTAGACTTATGGATGCCACCTGTTCGATAAAATACGGAACGGTATTTCACTGAAAGAATAAACGTTTTGTTTTTCGAAATGATAGTTTCCAGATTCGACCATATTAATGACCTAAGGCTCGTATTTCTGTGTGTTATTATATTATAATTAATTCTATGATTTGATAGAGCAGTCTGACTGAGCGGTGGTAGGCAGCAACAGGCTCGTAAGCATTCATTCAAACAGCACTTTCCTGCGTTTGCCAGCAGCTCTTCGCAATGCTTGAAGCACAGCGCTGTTTATGACTTCAAGCCTATCAACTCCCGAGATTAGAATGGCAATACTATAGTGCCTATAAGAACATCCAATAGTCAAAGGTATATGAAACACAAATGGTATAGAGAGAAATAGTCATTTAATAACTATAACCTAAAACTTCTTAACTGGGAATATTGAAGACTTATGTTAAAAGGAACCAACAGCTTTCATATGTTCTCATGTTCTGAGCAAGGAACCTCAACGTTAGCTTTTTTACATGGCACATATTGCACTTTTACTTTCTTCTCCAACACTGTGTTTTTGCGTTATTTAAATCGGTATCGGCGTAGAAAAATCTAAAATCATCTAATAAGGACCCAGATGATGAGCTCATGTTCTACACTGTGTGGACAAGGTGCCCAGAGAGGGGTGTCTGTCACTGGTGTAGGAAGGTTTCTAAATGGGGTGGACATTTGTATCATGCTGACCCCTACCTTGCGTGCGTGGTGCCAGCGTGATGACTGTCCTATCTGTTGTAATGAAGCTTGTGTGTGATGTTCATTTTATGGGTTTGATTATGTTCCAAGTTGATTGTGTTTTGATAAAGACGGTATTAAGCTCATGTCACGACTTCCGCCGAAGTTGGTCCCTCTCCTTGTTCGGGTGGCGTTCGGCGGTCGAAATCACCGACCTTCTAGCCATCGCTGATCCACTTTTCATTTTGCATTGTTTTTGTTTTGTCTTCCATCACACCTGGTTCCAATTCCATCAATCACATGTTGTGTATTTAACCCTCTGTTCCCCCCTATGTCCTTGTCGGTAATTGTTTCTTGTAGTGCTTATGCACGGTATGCTGGTTTTGTTTGACCCATTTATTTGTATTGTTCTGTTGACGGTGGTTTATGGATATTAAATGACACCGTTGTAAATCAGTTTCCGCTCTCCTGCGCCTGCCTTCTCTGCCGCCAGTACGCACCTCACTACAGCTCAGCAACCCAGAGGAAGGTTGTTAACCATGGACGAAATGTCAGGCATCAGACGGATGTATTTTGTTAGTTTAAATGTAGATTTTACAATCCTGAATTTTTCTAGAAGAAACTGAGTTTCTTGAGGGGAATGTGAGAGAAAAATGATATATTTGCTTGATTTGTTTGATATAAATAGTTAGCGATTAATAATTAATTAATAGTAAGACATTTCTGTCCTACTAGTGTCTGTTTTTATGGTCTCCACTCTAGTTCCCTGCAGCTAATCTGGGCGTACGGTCACCGGAGATGGCTTGAGCTGACAAATGAGTTAAAGACTGCATTACATAGACAAGAATGTGTTTCACTAGAGGTAGCTTAGGAGTAGAACAATCGCTCATTGTCTCAAAATCATTATTGCATCTGGGAAACTAAGCCAGGTTGTTGGGGTTAAGAACATACAGTCAAGACTGTTGGGTTGACCAGTCTCATTTTTGCAATAGTTAATCGATATTGAACAAAGATGATTGTTTGAAGAAATGACAGTCTTTCTCACTTGATTAGAATATTCCATGACAAGTAGCTAAGAGAAAACATTTAACGTACCTGAAGATTATAGGGTCCCCCAGGAAACACTGACCAATACTTTCATTCCTACCATGTCACAATAACTCCTCCCTGGCATTTTCATTTGTTGTCATCTCAAACAACACTGCATTCAAAGTGCTCACTATTATCATCATCATTCCATTTCCATGATTCCAACAGTTCACCCAAGTGTTTTGATCTAAATCGCAAGTCAAATTGCAATTGCAACATTTGGTTCAAAATAAGGCCTATATTTTATTGCCAATATCGTGCAGGCCTACGCGGCAGTGTGGAAATGATCTCAAATGAGTGCAGGAAACGCAGTTCAATTTAACAGTACAAAACCAACCCAAAATGAGAAAGAACCATTGAAATCACTTAGAATGTATGGGTTGCCACCGTAGGATCACATACTACTCATAAAGCACATTTTGAATTTGTATTATTCAACAACATAAAATGCTGTCAAATACCAAAATGTAAATACAGTTCTATGATATTTTGGCCATATCGCACCGGGCTAATTACAATGCCTTCTTGAGAGGTAAATATAAACACAGTACTGTAAACACACCCGCACACACACTATAAATCAGGTTGCCTCTCTATCTCCTTCTGTTAGTGCGGGTTAGAAGGAGCATCAATAAGGAACACGGTGTAATGTGAGGGTTTTAGCTTGACACACACATTACAGGGATCATGTCAGATCCTCTGACGAAGTACCGGTACACACACTGGTTATCCCTAATGCACAATGAGACTAAATGATTTATACTCCCTCTCTCTCTCTTTTGCTTTTCCTCGCCGTCATTCTCTCGTACTCATTGTCTCATTAACATTCTCTCTCTCTCTCTCTCTCTCATTAACCCCTCCCATCATCTCCACCCTTGGACTCTCTCTGCTTTACATCATCAACAATGAGGAAAATAAACCACTGCTGCTGAGTTAGTGTGTGTGTGTGTGTAAGCTTGTACGTGTGTGCGCGTGCAACTTGTATGATTCCCAGTAGGGTTACAACAGTCATCACGTTGAATAGAAACAAGCTTGTCTCCAACGTGGATTTAATGTGTTACAGCTGCCCGGCTTGGCCCTGGCTCCACAGCACAACCACAATAACCAAAGCACTCCCAGCCTAACTGGATTGTGTAGCCCAAATGGTGGCACAGACCGAATAGACTTTAGCAGTACTGTGTGTGTATGAGCAAGTGAGTGAGTGAGGGTTTGTGTGTGTGTGTGTGTGTGTGAGAGAGAGTTAGAGAGGGTGTGTGTTTGTGTTAACCCCCTGATGTGATTAAGCTCTCTCCCCTCCCTAGTCTCCAGTCTTCATGCTCTCTGGTTGCAGTGAATGGGAGGCCCTGCCTGGACTGCCGGCTGCAGTCTGCAGACTCAAGGCTCAATGGCACCCTATTCCCTATATAGTGCACTGCTTTTGACAGAAGTAGTGCACTATGTAGTGAATATGGTGCCATTCGGAACGCAGCGTCAGTGTGTGTGAGTCATCGCACGATGGGTTGATGTGGCAAGGGGGGGCTGGGGTTTACATGGGGAAAACATTTGCTGTTGCCATGACGACCTCAACAGGATGCTGCCACTCAGAGCTGGGAATTCTCAGTGGCAAACTTCTGCTTTGGCCTCTGGGTCTCTGACAGGGCACTGCAGAGGCACAAAAGGTCACGCTCGCTCCCTTTCTCCTGCTCTTTCTCCATCTCCACTCTCTCTCTCTTTCTTTCCCTTTATTTCTTTCTTTCTCTCCCTCAGCTTTAACCACTCTCAGGATCAGGAAGTAACATTTCACTCAGGCCGCAGACACGGGTGACATGCTCGTGAGAGAGACCTGAGTAGGTTTACTTTGTAAAGTACGTGCTTAGCTAATTAATGTCTTAAAAATCATGATATAGTGGAATACTGTAATAGTATTATTATAACAGTAGTATTATTATTATGTTATATTTGTAGCAGGCGCTTTCATCCATTTTACAGATGGGTGGCCCCAGCGGGAAGCAAACCTGCAACCCTTCGCGTTGCAAGCTCAGCCGGTAAAGAATGGTGCCACAAAGAAGCTATTTGTGACACCTTTAACAGAGTGGAAGATAACAGCTTACGTTCCACAAGTTTGCGTTTAAGTTTGAGGTTAAGTTTCAGTTTAACTTCGAGTTCAAGTTAGGTTTTACCTAAAGTCAAAGAAGGCTGAAACGTGTAACTTCTCAGCCTGCTGAAACACTGCTGCTGGCTGCTTTTTCTGCACCACAAATAGAACTATATATCTGTTGTGCACAGTGAGCTGTATACAGGTTGTGGTGAGTGAGACACACACACACGTCACACAGGCACACACACAGGTCATACACACACACACACACACACACAGGTCACACGCACGCACACACAGGTCACACGCGCACACACAGGTCACACACACACGCACGCACACGCACGCACATGCACGCACGCACGGACACACACACACACACCTCGATGTCATCAGTGGTATGTTAGACGGCAAGCTCTTCAAACCCACAGCCGTCCTTCCATCACAACATGTATTCTGTAAAACCACCATTACCGGATATAGCACACCTCACCAGTGCTCTCTGAAATGGAGCCTTGAATTAGACAAGAAGATAGCCTTGCTAGGTGGACAGACATCTCTCTCTCTCTCTCACTATTTTCTTTCTCGACCCTTTCTTTCCTCTACAGAGAAAGTTGTATTTTTCTCTGGGAACATACTCTATTCCCTCATATATGTCAACAGTGAAACGTTGGCTAACTTGGGGCCAGCCTGTAACAGTGATATATATGACTAGGGTGTATAGCAAACTATAGCCGCTCTGCTAAAAGAGGGCAGAAGGGGGAAGGTTGTAGTGATATATGGTCTACAGTACAGTCAGTACAGTACTCTGCCATTGCCATCTAGTGCTGAGCCCACAATACAACATGCACAAACACAGATCAAGACTGTGTGTGGGGGTGATGGCCTGTGTATGTGTTTTAATGCACCCGTTTTATATTCATATTTTTTTGTGAGAGTAACGTGTGTGTGTGTGTGTGTGTGTGTGTGTGGTGAGAGTCATAATAGCACTGATTGTGAATTAACGTTTATATTTATGTTCACTCTAAGGATCCTTTGCATTCGTGTGTGATAGATGTATAAACCTGGTGTGTGTGCGAGCGCACGGGCACGTCAGATAAACTAGCCTCTCTGTAATGCCCTCCAGGTGGAGCCCTAACCTAGAGATGTATTTCAGGGAACTCGCTGAGCGTTTGTTTACGGAAAGAAACTATTAGTGTTGAGTGGAGAATTAAGGTCCTGGGTGGGGGGGGGGGGACAGGGGTTGGTGAGAACAGAGGATGTTAAAATCTCTCCCTCTCTCCCCAGCCCAGCCGTCCCAACCAGGGGAGAAGGAGAGAACCACAGATCACAATCATCAGAAGGAAAAGAGGAGAGGGGAGCATGGTCAATACACGCAAGCCTGGAAGGTGGTGGTAGTGCAGTGACAAGGTGTTGAGCTGGGAAGCAGACAGGCAGGGATCACAACCATGTCTGTCTGTCTGCCTGCCTGCCTGTCTGCCTGCCTGTCCGCCTGAATGCCTGTCTGCCTGCCTGCCTGAATGCCTTTCTGCCCCATGGTAAACATGAAGACATTAGCTTTGCTAGGGGTTACGTAAAACCCAAAAGTAGTGCACTATATAGGGAATAGGGTGCCATATGGGATGTACCACTGGGGTTTACAACAGCAGCAGGCCAGAGAGAACAAGAGACGAGCAAGACTAAACACTGTTATAAGGACATACAGTACTTGCACGGCAAGGCACTCATGGCAAGCGCACGCACGCACACACATACACACACACACAGCTATCGGCGGAGCGGAGACACACAACCCTACTGTCAGAGATAAGGCAGGGTCTCATTACTTCCTCCACCCACGTGGCAGTTCACCCCCCCCCCCCTTCCTCCTCACCCGACCCTGCTGTAATCACACGACACATAGGTCAGACAGATTACAAGGCCTTGTCTTCACTTCCTTGTACAAACGCCCTCTCTTTTCTCTACTTCTCTACTTTTCTCTACTGTTTCCCGCTAATCAGCTGGTAGCAGGAAGACAAAGCGGGTTAATGATGAGCATGCTGGGACACACGAGGTACGGAATGGAAAGGGACGTGGAGGTCCAAAATAGAGAATGGGGGGGGGGGGGGGGTTGGAACAGGGGTTCGGTCCAAACTCAGCCCCTCTTTCCTCTCTGCTCCTCTGACCTACTTTACAGTACCAGTGGGGCCCAGACCCAAATATGAACCCTATTCCCTATACAGTGCACTAGTTTTGAACAGGGCCCATATGTACCCTATCCCCTATTTTGTGCACAACATTTGACCTACTTTATAGGTAATAGGACGCCATTTGGGACACAGCCCAGCTCCCCAGTGCAGAGCAGACCTCCTAACCCCTACCTGGGACAGACTTGCCTGTTACTCAGTGCAGCTAGGGATATGGAGACGAGCGCTACTGCAACTGTAAACACCACAGTGACAACTACCGCACTGCTACAGGAATAACTACTGTTATATCAGACGTATAACACACGACAACCGCAGTTCCAACTTGTCATAGAACCGCAGCCACTACGCTGAAAACAACAACGTCAACCAGTGTCGTTATCTGTATAACAACTGCAGCAGAGCAACTAACTACAGCATAGTACAGTTTGCAGTGCCATAGTAATACCTACAGCAGCAACATCAACAGCCACGACAATAGCAGGCCGGTAGCCTAGCGGTTAAGAGCGTTGGGCCAGTAAACAAAAGTTTGCTGGTTGGAATACCCAAGGCGTCAAGGCGAAAGTCTGTCTATGTGCCCTTAAACAAGGCACTTTAACCCTAGTTGCGCCTGTCTGTCGCTCTGGGTAAGAGTGTCTACTAAACGACTAAAATGTAAAAATGAAATGTAAACTACTGTAGTGGTAAGAAGTAGCAGAAGGAGCTTTTACAAGTACAACAAGTAGCAGGGAACGACTAGCGAGCACAACGCTGTTGTGCTCTTTGTCTTTTTCCATCCAGGAGAACAGAAAAGTAATGAGAACCAGACTGTTAGGGGTCGGCGAGGAAAGCCAAGCTCTGTATGCGTCCCAAATGGCACCCTGTTCCCTTCATAGTGCAACAATTTGACCAGGGCCCATAGGGTTTCCCCATAGGGTTCTGGTCAAAAGTAGTGCACTATGTAGCACGGCTAAAGCGCCATCCTCTGCACTGATTGAATGGGAATTCACCTGGGAAGACGGCAAGGAACGAGAGAGGGAAAGACTGAGAAAGAAACGCTTTGGATGCACTCAAATCTCACCCCGCATCCTTCTAGCTTCATTATGCTGATACCAAAAGTCATAGGTTTCATCCCAAATGGCACCCTACTACCTTTACAGAGCACTACTTCTGACCAGGACCCTGGGTGGCAGAATACAACGACAAAGTAGAACATGCCACCAGGATTGTGTGCATATGGGCATCTCTTCGCCGCCGTACGCATGAGCATTTATTTGCTTAGCATAGCCGTTGATGCATGTCGGCCTATATACTGTATTACAATATTCCCCATTCAATCCATTTAAACAGCTGGCTGTGGTCCCCAGGCCAGTTAGGATAAGTGCCACCAGCTTTCAGTACAGACGAAATGAGCCACACACACACACACACACAAATAGTGGAGAAAGTACCCAGTTATCATACTTGAATATAGATACCTTAATAGAAAGTTACTCAATTAAAAGTGAAAGTCACCCAGCAAAAGTCTAAAGTGTTGTATCCAGGCTGTATCACAACCGGCCGTGATTGGCCGGAATCCCATAAGGCGGCGCACAATTGGCCCAGTGTCGTCCGGGTTTGGCCGTCACTGTAAATAAGAATTTGTTCTTAACCAACCTGCATAGTTAAATAAAGGTGAAATAAAATACATTTGCTTCTAAATATACTTCAGTATCCAAAGTAAATGGAACTGCTAAAATATACATTATCAAAAGTAAAAGTATAAATAATTTCAAATCCCTTATAATACGCAAAGCAGACGGCAGCATTTTCTTGTTTTGAACATTTACAGATAGCCAGGGGCACACTTCAACACGAAGACATCATTTACAAACGATGCATGTGTGTTTAGTGAGTCCGCCAGATCAGAGGCAGTAGTGATGACTATGTGTTCTCTTGATAAGTGTATGAATTGGACACTTTTCCTGTCCTGCAAAGTATTCCAAATGTACTTTTGGGTGTCAGGGAAAATGTATGCAGTAAAAAGTACAATATTTTCTTTAGGAATGTAGTGAAAGTAAAAGTTGTCAAACATAAATAGTAAAGTAAAGTACAGATACCTAAAAAACTACTTAAATAGTACTTCTACTTAAGTACTTTACACCACTGCACACACACAAACACACACACACACTATCCTGGCTAAAGTACAGACCATGTCCTCCTCCACACACCTTGAGAGCCCCACGCACTGTACGAAACTCCTGTCCTAAAAACGCCCACATAACCACCATACAAACCACTGCACAACCTCCACACAACGCCTACACAACGCCCCGAGCCTGGATGAGATCCCAGCAGCACTGAACACTTTTCCTCATGGCTCTTCTCTTTTTGTCTCTTACAAATATTATTCTCTCTTGCTCTTCCTTCTCCTCTATCCCCCCCTTCTCTTATTCTTTTTACAGATCCTCGTTGAGCTTTTTGGCAAGAGTTACACACGCATAAGGGCCAGAGTTACACACCCACACACACATATATATATATACATACACACATACACCGCTAGCATGGAGCCACAGAGACAGAGTAGAAAAGGCACAAAACCCTCTGACTCTCAACATAATATCAGTTTACAGAAGTGTGACAGCATTATTCACCCCTCTCTATTGTTCCCTCTGCCTTTTAAATCAGCGGATCCTTTCTCTACTTATTGTTTATTTTTACCTGGGCAGAGGGGACGTTTATCAGCGTGGCACCTCCCTGAGTCTGTCAGCTGGAAGTGGCATTGGCACCGGGTCAGGCGGAGGGGGCTGGTTTTTGACGGGCGCACATCGCTTCACACAGACCAAAGCCCAGTTGAACTATCTCTCCTTCTCTTCTCCTCCATCTGCTATACATTCGTTTTGGTCGTTAACTCACTAAATGTTAGTTCTATAGCTTCTGTGACATGTTCTGCTGTCCCAACATGTACATAAGAAAACACTTTTGGGAGACACAGCCACACACAGACACACACAGACACACACAGACACACACACGCACACACACACACACCTCAGCTGGGCTGCAGTATGTCTGTGCTGATATGCCAACTCATGTTCATCCAGTGTGCCAATGCTGTTGGCACTGCCCGAAACTGCCATCACTATACCACCCTGCCACACAAGCAACCTGTGGTTCAGCACAGGCTGGCATCACCAAAATTGATGCCAATGGAGAGACCGGCACACACACACACACACTGGTTGGGACCTTGGCCTGGGTGTCTTAGCTACAGGGGCTGTGAGCGAGGTCTGTTCACATCATGCAATCAGAAGTCTGCTTTAGCAGAGCACATACTCAGAGAGGGACACACACACACTCAGAGAGGGACACACACACACTCAGAGCACACACTCAGAGAGGGACGCACACACACACACACATATATATATACACATAAATACACACATATATATATATATATATATACACATACACACACACATACATATATATGTGTGTGTGTGTGTGTGTGTGTGTGTCCCTCTCTGAGTGTGTGCTCTGTGCTGGTGCTGAGCTGCTAGTGTATTCAGTATGCATAGAGCAGGGGGCGTACAGTAATGGCAGCAGCAGCAACAGCAGCATACTCCGGCCTCCTACTGCACTCAGGAATGCAGCGAGTCCCTCCCGAAACCCTAAGAACTCTGAAGAGAGAACTCACTCATCAACGGGCTGCATCCCAAATGGCAATATATTCCCTACATAGACAAATCAGAACAGTCCTAAGTCTGATATGGATTCCCCCCATCCCCTAGAAAGCATCTTTAGATTGTGGTAACTTTTGGAGTAGGGGTATTTGTAAAACCGGTGTAGGGGCTGTGTGTGTGTGTGTCTGTCCGTGAGAGAGAGAGACCCAAAATGTAGGAAAGCTTTGACTATGTACAGACTCAGTGAGCATAGCCTTGCTATGAATTTGTTCTTAACTGATTTACCTTGTTAAATAAAGGTTGAATAAAATAAAAATAAAAATACACACTGCCCACAAAATGCGGTGGAAACTGAGCTGCACTTCCTAACCTCCTGCCAAATGTATGACCATATTAGAGACACATATTTCCCTCGGATTACACAGACGAAAACAAATCCAATTTTGATAAACTCCCATATCTATTGGGTGAAATACCACAGTGTGCCATCACAGCAGCAAGATGTGTGACCTGTTGCCACAAGACGGCAACCAGTGAAGAACAAACACCATTGTAAACCCCCCCTCCCCCTCCTTCTCCCTCTCTCTCTGCATCTCAGTCAAAACAGCCATGGCCAAGGACATTTCACCCCTCCACTCTCCCCCCCATCCCCTCTCTACCCATTGGGTTTAGTCCTCTGCCATCAGAGAGTTAATCCCCTAAAGCTGACACACACACACACACACAGCGCGGAGCGGGGATTACAGTGCCTAGCTACGGGATATTGAGAGGTACACACACACTAACAGAGACACCTAGACTCATGTGGTCAGGGCAGACACACACAGATACACAGCTGAGATCACTGTGCATGGCACCCCCCCCCCCCCCCCCCCCCCAGTGAGATCACACAGAGTTCAAACACTGGGGCAATTCAGCCATGAAAATAAAAAAAGGAAAACACTGTCACTTCTGAGTTCTGACCAGCTCCAGTTCTCTCTGCTGCCTCTTCTCTCCTTGCCTTTATTTCTCTTTCACTCTCTTTCCTCAATGAGGCATTCAGGGGGAGACGCATCCACACCGTACATGGTTCCAAACATGTCAAAGTGAGTCTGCAGTTCAGTCAAAGGGCCATTCATTCACCATAATCCCCATCTCTTTTCTTTCAATGGTGTACATAAACTGTTGACAGTGACATAAGCAATAGCCACCCGCTAAAGTCCTATAGAGGATTTGAGGTCAGAAAAGCTGGTTGCGAGGCTTAAGAATTCTCCCACTGTTGCACTGTTACCTCATTCACACCGTAGGGCCGACCCGACCCAAACCTTACCACGCGGGCTCGGATATTTCTTCTCACGTCGTTATTTCAAGCGCGGTTCCAGCAACTATGGTGGATGGGTAACCCGGCCAGCCCCAGTGCAGCTCAACTTGACTGTTTTGGCTAAGTAGTGTGAAAAGGGTCAAAAGGGAGGATGTTTATTCCGTACCCATCATGTAGTGTAATCACACCTTGCGTTTTACATGACCCGTCCAGGAGAAATCTACGAGCTCTAGTTTTAACCCTACCCAGGTTGCTGTACTGTACGTGTCATATTTTTGAGGAGGTCAATATTTGGAGGCCGTGGCATCGGTCTGGGAGTAGCAGTCAGTAGGAGGGGGAAACAGGGGAGAGACAGAGAAATTAGACAGGAGTAAAGAAACAGGGAGTGTAAGACCGAGCAAACTTGTTTGTTGAACACACAGACCATCTCACTCACGCGCTTCATTCGAAAACTAAATCCACACGACGCTCTCTGACATCCTGTTGACGTGAGATGTACTGTCAAAAGTGGGTGTATGTGTTACATCCGCCCTATAGCACAGGAACCAACCACCTACCCCTTTGGCCAAGGTGATATTATGTCTGCGTCCCAAAATGGCACCCTATTCCCTATATAGTGTGTTACTTTTGATAACAGTGAAACCATGTACGGCACAGAGTGGGTGTGTGTGTGTGTGTGTGTGTGTGTGTGTGTGTGTGTGTGTCGCAAAAGCAGTGCACAAAATATGGTCATTTAGGATGTAGACTTTGTGTATGTGGATGAACATTGTAAGAAAGACCTGTAAGTACCCGTGCAGAGCCTTGCCCTCTGATTGAAGCTAAAGACAAGCCATCAGGGTTATGTTAATTAAGCACAAAATGAAAGAAGCAAGGAGGGACTAACTGAACTTGTTGAATGAGAAACCCTTGTTTCCGTTTACCGCTACAAAACGCTTTGTTATGGTGAGCACCAATGAATACGACCCAGGCTGGATGGGATGGTAGAATGGTTGTGATATTAATGGCATTGGTTTCCACAGTCCCAGTGAGCCTGTAGAGCTGTGTAGGTAATGATCTGGTTTCTCCCTCACAAAGCTGGGACACAGCTGCTCTATCCATCACTGCACAAACAGACAGACAGACAGACAGGACAGGCAGAGAGGCAGACAGACAAACAGACAAACAGACATGTATGTGGGAAGGTAGGTAGGCGGACAGGCCACCACCACACATAGACCTAGAGGAGACAGATCTGCATGGACCACCACTGCCAGTACAGACAGACAGACACTGATTGAAGAGCCCTTCGGGGCTTTGGTTCATAATAACCCATTGGTCAGTTTTACATGGTGGTTGGCAGGCATTGGTCCCTCCCCTAATTACTTTGGGTGGGATTGAGTCACGCTGTTGGTCTGGCTTATAAACTTGTTTGGGTTCCCCTCTCTAAAAACACAGTTTATGTAAGGAAATGGCAGTGCTGGCATGCAATATGCAACAACAGGCCTCATTCATATTGCGGATCAATCTGAGACTAAGAGGAATAGTGGAATAGCTACTTTCTTCTATGTGTTACAATCTAGTAGTTCTACAGATGCTAACTTTAATTGGCAGAGTGCTTGATTTGTCGAACTCGGAAGGCAGGAATTCCTGGAAAATGGGAAACGGAATGACTGCTGGGCTGCTGGGCCTCTGAGTAGACGGCACTGAAGCTTGGCCTTGCATGTGCAGGCAGACAGAGGCAGACACACACTTACACACAGACAAACACACACATGGACACACACTAGAGACAATGGTGTGGTGTATCAGCAGAATGAGCCAGAAGTATGATCCAGTACAGAATGTTGATGTGGCCCAGAGAGATTAGAGAGACACACACAGTCACATAGGGAAGCACAGCCGCGAGCTGCCCAGTGACACGAGCCTACCAGACGAGCTAAATCACTTCTATGCTCGCTTCGAGGCAAGCAACACTGAGGCCTGCATGAGAGCATCAGCTGTTCCGGACAACTGTGGGATCACGCTCTCCGTAGCCAATGTGAGACCTTTAAAAAGGTCAATATACACAAGGCTGCGGGGCCAGACGGATTACCAGGACGTGTGCTCCGGGCATGTGGTGACCAACTGGCAGGTGTCTTCACTGACATTTTCAACATGTCCCGATTGAGTCTGTAATACCAACATGCTTCAAGCAGACCACCATAATCCCTGTGCCCAAGAACACAAAGGCAACCTGCCTAAATTACTACAAACCCGTAGCACTCACGTCCGTAGCCATGAAGTGCTTTGAAAGGCTGGTAATGGCTCACATCAACACCATTATCCCAGAAACCCTATACCCACTCCAATTTGCATACCGCCCAAACAGATCCACAGATGATGCAATCTCTATTGCACTCCACACTGCCCTTTCCCACCTGGACAAACGGAACATCTATGTGAGAATGCTGTTCATTGACTACAGCTCAGCGTTCAACACCATAGTACCCTCAAAGCTCATCACCATGCTAAGGAACCTGGGACCCTCACACCTCCCTCTGCAACTGGATCCTGGACATACTGACAGGCCGCCCCCAGGTGGTGAGGGTAGGTAGCAACACATCTGCCACGCTGATCCTCAACCCTGGAGCTTCCCAGGGGTGCGTGCTCAGTCCCCTGCTGTACTCCCTGTTCACCCACGACTGCATGGCCAGGCACGACTCCAACACCATCATTAAGTTTGCTGACGACACAACAGTGGTAGGCCTGATCACCGACAACGACGAGACAGCCTATAGGGGGGAGGTCAGAGACCTGGCCGGGTGGTGCCAGAATAACAATCTATCCCTCAACGTAACCAAGACAAAGGAGATGATTGTGGACTACAGGAAAAGGAGCACCGAGCATGTCCCCATTCTCATCGACGGGGCTGTAGTGGAGCAGGTTGAGAGCTTCAAATTCCTTGGTGTCCACATCAGCAACAAACTAGATTGGTCCAAACACACCAAGACAGTCGTGAAGAGGGCATGACAAAGCCTATTCCCCCTCAGGAAACTAAAAAGATTTGGGTCCTGCATGGGTCCTGAGATCCTCAAAAGGTTCTACAGCTGCAACATCGAGAGCATCCTGACCGGTTGCATCACTGCCTGGTACGGCAATTGCTCGGCACTTCAGAGGGTGGTGCGTGCGGCCCAGTACATCACTGGGGCAAAGCTGCCTGCCATCCAGGACCTCTACACCAGGCGGTGTCAGAGGAAGGCCCTAAAAATAGTCAAAGACCCCAGCCACCCCGGTCTCTACTACCGCATGGCAAGCGGTACTGGAATGCCAAGCCTAGGACAAAAAGGCTTCTCAACAGTTTTTACCCACAAGCCATAAGACTTCTGAAAAAGTATCCAAATGGTTACCCAAACTATTTGCATTGTGTGGCCCCCTCTTTTAAGCTGCTACTACTCTCTGTTTATCTTATATGCATAGTCACTAACTATACATTCATGTACATACTACCTAAATTTGCCCGACCAACCAGTGCCGACTAACCGGGCTATCTGCATTATGTCCCACCACCCACCAACCCCGCATTTTACGCTTCTGCTACTCTCTGTTCATCATATATGCATAGTCACTTTAACGATACCTACATGTACATACTACCACACACACACACACCTTTTTTTTCGCACCATTGGTTAGAACCTGTAATTAAGCATTTCACTGTAAGGTCTACACTTGTTGTATTCGGCACACGTGACAAATAAACTTTGATTTGATTTGATCAGATGGAAAGTGGGTTGGCACTAGGGTAGGTGACACAGCTCGGTGACACACACGCCCTGTGGTTTAACAGACAGCAGCAGAATGTGTGTATGTGTGTGTGACAGAACTGTCATCAGCCCTTTTCAGTTCAGCAATAACAAAGCGCTAACCTGGCTGACTGCTAAAACATGACTTCCTGCTATGCAGACAAAGGCCACGCACACAGACACACCACCAGCGTCCCAAAATGCACCCTATTCCCTACACAGTGCACTACTTTTGACCAGAGCCCCATGGGCCTTGGTCAAAAGTAGTGCACTGTACAGGGAATAAGGTGCCATTGGGACACAGTCACAACATTTAACGAGCCCAGAGGACCAATGAAATACCTCAACAAACAAGCACATGATGAATGATTTAGCTGCCCTCAGAACAACGATTGAGAAGTCAGACATTTCCAGGAAACTATGACAGACAGACAGACAGAACAACGATTGAGAAGTCAGACATTTCCAGGAAACTATGACTGACAGACAGACAGACAGACAGACAGACAGACAGACAGACAGACAGACAGACAGACAGACAGACAGACAGACAGACAGACAGACAGACAGACAGACAGACAGGCAGGCAGACAGACAGACAGACAGACAGACTGATAGCTGTCATCTTGCTTGTTGCACCCTCGACAACTACTGTGATTATTATTATTTGACCATGCTGGTCATTTATGAACATTTGAACATCTTGGCCATGTTCTGTTATAATCTCCACCCGGCACAGCCAGAAGACTGGCCACCCCTCATAGCCTGGTTCCTCTCTAGGTTTTTTCCTAGGTTTTGGCCTTTCTAGGGAGTTTTTCCTAGCCACCGTGCTTCTACACCTGCATTGCTTGCTGTTTGGGGTTTTAGGCTGGGTTTCTGTCATGCACTTTGAGATATCAGCTGATGTAAGAAGGGCTATATAAATACATTTGATTGAACCATTAAATGGAGGAAATACTAAACTGACCCAAGATCAGCGTCTTGGGGCAACTTCACCCTACACCGCAGTCTACTGGAGCCACAAAGACAAGTCATCCATCTCCTATAGAGGAGATGGACTTGTCATCTTTGGTTCTCTCACGCTGTCAGATCAAGATGCACATGTTGAAATGTCTCTTTTATAGTAGTTGTAATGTTGTAGCAAGATACTTTTCCTTGTCGTTTTCTCCTCGTTATCTTTTCTTCTTCTCTCGCTCTCACTCTCCTGATGATCAGATAAGCTCTGACCCTATGGTTGACCACGATTACATCTACTATAAAAGAGACATTTCAACATGTGCATCTTGATCTGACAGCGTGAGAGAACCAAAGATGAACCAGATGTCCTGTAGACAGGCCGCGTAGCTGTAAGGAGGAGGAGAGATATGATGGAAGTCAAAGTGATACAAACATTTCCTTAGTTACATTCATAACTGAGCCCTCTCTGTAGCTCTCTCACACCGTTGACTGGACAGTGGTATGTGTCCCACATGGCAATGTCTGAGGATTGGTGAGAACCAGGCTCAGTCTAACTGTCTGAGACCAAAAGCTCTGGGCCCAGGTCAAAAGTAGTGTACTATATAGGGTGTAAGGTGCCATTTGGGACGCACAGGCACAAAGTAATGACCAGGCAAACTTCAATAAATGGGCCCCTGATAAACAGCTGATTTTGGTGTCAGACAGTGAGACGGAGTCTGGTTCTCAATGATCTAAAAGCAAATTCCTGAACTCCATATGTATTTTGCTGTGTAAGGTGTTCCATCCTTGCCATGGCAGACCCGGGATTCGAGCCCACGCCACAACGTACTCCGGAAGCTAGCGTGCTAATCACTAGCCTACCAAATTCATGACTGTGGTGGACCAGGGGCGGCTTTCTCCTCGCTACAAGTCTCAAGTAAGGAAGGCAGTAACGATGCTTACTTAGCCATCCGCTAGACACGCATGTGTGTGTGTGTGGCTTTATGCATGTTTAGACACTATCAAAACAGTAGGTGTTCCTACTACTTCAAAAACAACCCCAAGTGGCATTCATGTAAAGAAAACTGCTCCGGGGTGAAGTTTCCCCTGGGTGTAGATCTAGGATCAGCTTCCTCGCCCCCAATTCTATCCTTAACGATTAGCGGGGAAAACGCTACACTGGCCCAGGGTCAGCGAAACACAGAAAAACACACAGATGATGACTACAGGACAAACAGACGAAGTGTAACCAGTCAGGCAAGACCTTATGGTCTGGCACAGAGTGATGATGCGTCACAGAGAGGGAGTTGAGCAGGGATGACAGCAGCTCACTTCAAACCACCAAACGAGCCTCTGTTTGGCACACATTCTTAGTTCTGAGTCCCAAGCAGCACCCTATTCCCTACATAGTGCACTGCTTTTGACCAGAGCCCTACAGGAACCTTATAAGCCCTGGTCAAAAGTAGTATCATTTTAGACATATCTGCAGCTCTGAGAGTCAGAGATATAAACATAGAAAGAGACCCAGGGCGTAGTAGTAGTAGTACCATCACATCAGCACATGGTCGGTAACGCACCAGCTAACCTGTCTGAGCCCTCTGGAACTCAGACTGACATGACTGGTGACCGTGGAACATGGGGTGAACTGGCGGTCACTGCTCTGTCTGTCTGTCTGTCTGTGTCTGTCTGTCTGTGTCTGTCTGACTGTTGATCCTCTGTCTGTATGACTGACTGTTGATCCTGTCTGTCTGTCTTTCGATCCTCTGTCTGTCTGTCTGACTGACTGACTGACTGCTGATCCTGTCTGTCTGACTGTCTGACTGTTGATCCTCTGTCTGTCTGACTGACTGTTGATCCTCTGACTGTTGATCCTCTGTCTGACTGACTGTTGATCCTCTGTCTGTCTGTCTGACTGACTGTTGATCCTCTGTCTGTCTGTCTAACTGACTGTTGATCCTCTATTTGACTGACTGACTGTTGATCCTCTGTCTGTCTGTCTGACTGACTGACTGTTGATCCTCTGTCTGTTTGTCTGGCTGTCTGTCTGACTGACTGACTGTTGATCCTCTGTCTGTCTGTGTGAGTGTCTGACTGACTGTTGATCATGTGTCTGTATGTCTGTGTCTGTCAGTCAGATGCACTGCGGTATAGAATTGTTAATAACTTTTGATTCCTGCCACCCAGAGACATTGATGGAGAGCTTACTGCGAGTGTGTGTGTTACACCCATATGGTGTGACATTTAAAGGGTTTAGGAGGAGAAACTTGCAGCACCTCATCATCTCAATAACATAGAGAGCTCCCTCTCTCCCTCCCTCCCTTCCTCCCATACTTATCCTCTTCTCCCACTCCCTCACACCATAATTACACTGCGAGTGGAGGACATTCCTCTGCGCGCTCAATCTGTGGCTTTTGCCCCAAATGGCACCCTATTCCCTATTTAGTGCACTACTTTTTGACCAGGGCCCAGAGGGAATAGGGTGCCATTCGGGACGAGGCACATGTTTAACATCAATATTCTCTAATGCATGTACAGTATTGTATTGTTCCTGTCACTTTATTGTGTGTACATTACACCCTATAGGCATTTTCTATTCGGGTCACAAGTCACTGTTGTGTTACAGAGAGCAGCAGTGAAGGAGGACAAGACCCCAGCAGAGAGAGAGAGAGGGGAGAGCGTGTGTGTGTGTGTGTTTTTGGTTTTTGGTTTTACTATCCTTGTGGGGACCAGAAGTCCTCAAAAGGATCGTAAAAACAAGTAAAAGTATGACAAGTTGGGGCATACTTGTCATACTAAAATACTATTTTAGGCTGAGGGGTTAGGTTTAAGGTTAGGGTTTATGGGTTTGGGTTAAGGAAAATAGGATTTCGATTGGGAATCAATGAAATTGTAAAAAACAAAAATGCTTGTGGTGTGGAAGAAGAGAGGAGACCTTTTCAGAGTCCTGTGGGTTGAGGTTTGGACTGGACCAGACCCAGTTAGAAAAACAATGCTGCTCTGGCATCCTGTTGCCCTCTCTCACTCACACACACACACACGCACCACTGGGGTAAAGGGTCAGAGAGAAAGAGGGCAGGAGAAGGAGAGAAAGAGAGCAGTCTGCATACAGATGTGGTGGGAGAGCAGTGGAATTCCTCTCGTCATTCCCCCTCCGCTCCTCCTCCCAGAGTGAGAGAGATTACAACCCTCAGAGTGAGAGGAGAGACGAGGGAAGAAGAGAGGAGAGGAAAGGAGGAGAGAAAAGGAAAGGAGTAGAGAGGATAAGAAATTAGAGAAGAAGGGAAAGGAGAAGAAAACAGAGGAAAGGGAGGGGAGGAGGGGGATCCTCCACATATGCACATCCTGCCCTACCCTTCTGCCCTTCCCCCTTTCCCCATCTCTGCTCCCAGGGCATGCAGTGTGAGAGGGCAAGAGAGAGAGCGAACGAGAACGATAGAGAGAAAAAGAGAGAGAGAGACATAATATGACAGAGAGAGCGACATAACATGACAGAGAGATTGACCTAGAGAAGAGGCTCCTTAGCAAGCTCGTCCTGGGGCTCTGATCACAAATAGACCCCACAGAGCCCGAGGACAGGAACAGCAACACAAATAGACCCAACCAAATCATGAGAAAACAAAAAGATAATTACTTGACACATTGGAAAGAATTTACCAAAAAACAGAGCAAACTGGAATGCTATTTCATCCTAAACAGAGAGTACACAGTGGCAGAATACCTGACCACTGTGACTGACCCCAAATTAAGGAAAGCTTTGACAATGTACACACTCTGTGAGCATAGCCTTGCTATTGAGAAAGGCACAGTAGGCACACCGGGCTCTAAAGAGAATACAGGCTATGTGCACACTGCCCATGAGGTGGAAATTGAGCTGCACTTCCTAACCTCCTGCCAAATGTATGACCATATTAGAGACATATTTTCCTCAGATTACACAGACCCACAAAGATGTCGAAAACAAATGCAATTTTGATAAATTCTCACATCTATTGGGTGAAATACCAGTGTGCTATCACAGCAGCAAGATTTGTGACCTGTTGCCACAAGAAAAGGGCAACCAGTGAAGAAGAAACACCATTGTAAATACAACCCATATTTATGTTTATTTATCATCCCTTTTGTACTTTAACTATTTGCAGATCATTATAAAACTGTACATAGCCATGATTGTCATTCCCTGGCCATAGAGAGGCTTTTTATTCTCTATTTTGGTTAGGCCAGGGTGTGACTAGGGTGGGCATTCTATGTCCTTTTTTCTACGATTTTCTATTTCTATGTGTTTGGCCGGGTGTGGTTCTCAATCAATCAATAAAAAGAAAATGTACGCTTACCATGCTGCACCTTGGTCGAGTCCTTCAGCCAGCCGTGACAACGATATGACATTTGAAATGTCTCTATTTCTTTGAAACTTTGTGAGTGTAATGCTTGCTGTTAATTTTTGATCATTTATTTCACTCTTGTTTGTTATCCATTTCACTTGCTTTGGCAATGTTAATATATGTTTCCCATGCCAGTAAAGCCCGCTGAATTAAATAGATAGAGAGGAGAGACACACACACACACACACAGGGGAGGGCAGAAAGAGTGATGTAGAGAGAGATGAAAGGAGAGAGGCTCACACAGTCACACCAGTCCTGACAATGTGCAGAGGACAAATACAGACTAAAGAGCATGGAAACCAGAAGAGGGGGAAGAAAAAGCCAAATCATTTTTGACCTTTTAAGAGTTATGTGGCCTTTCCTTATAAAACAGATGTATGATCTTCATTTGCGCCAGTTTGCTACTGCAGGAAAACAATCCTGCAGCAACAGGAAATTATCATTTTCATGTGGATTATAATTAATGGACATTTTTTTGAAGGAATTGAAAGATTTTTTTCATAAACCTCAAATACACTGTGTACAAGTTTAAAATGTCCTGCATTGAAGGAAAGTATTCCTGCAACAGGGTGATCAAATTAAGATCCTACATCTGTACTATGTCTACTTGGAAGATGCTGTGGGTTCTCTGCCTCAGCCTGGCGGCCAAAGAACACATATTGGTCTCGTGTCAGTCAGCCCGTCAGTCCATCAGTCCGCCCGTCAATCAGTCCAGCCTAGTCTTGGCCTGCCAATTCCCATACAGCCCTGCTAGATCAGGAAACGAGCCAGGATCGGAAGACACATGGGGAGAGGGTGTGCACCACAAGGGGCAGGGAGATTTCCTGTCTGAATCCCAAATTACACCCTATTCTCTATATAGTGTATTACGACCAACCCAGAGGCCCATGTGGCAGTTCTGTATTAATCGCCGTCTCTGGTCAAAAATAGTACACTATAGAATGAATACTAGAGTGTCTTTTGAGACTTGGCATTTGGTCTGGCATGGCACTGTGCCCAGGCATCTTCTGGGACTTGTCTGGGCATTGGGCAGGTTCAACACAGCAGTTATGCGTGGCCTCTACATGACTGACAGCTGTCACCTTGTTACAGTTTCCAGATCATGATGACGGAAGAGGATTCAGTCCAAACAATGACAATCTGGTACCAGCACACACAAACGCACGCACAAGTGTGCGGACACACACACAATATGTCCACTCGCCCAGGAACATGCGCAAACCCACCCACCTCACACACACCCCCCTCCACACACACACACACACACACACACTCCCATTAGGCCCCACAGAGAATTTGACCTGCCTCTGATGTTGGGTGCATTTCAAGGGCACTCAAACCAACACACACATACACACACACACACACACGCAAAACACCTTTCTATTAGCCTGAGCAAACCCAGAGCATGACCCATGTGTTGTAGCTGTGGAGGCTGCAGGACAGGACTGAGAAAAACACAGGGAGGAACATTTGAGGGGAAAGCCAATGTGAGACAGGAAGTGCCAGTGAAGAGGGGAAGAGAGAGAGGGGAAGAAAGAGAGGGAGAGCGAAAGAAGGCTAGAGATAGCGAGAGAGAGAGAGAGAGAGAGAGAGGGTCGTTCCATGTCATTTCATCAAGCCATGACACCCACCATCTCAGATTGATCTGAAAGCATTTCTACAGTTAGGTGAGATTAGCATTCCTACAACATTATTTTGTTGAAAAATAATTTGATATCTGAGAAATTAAGCTAATTGGCTGCACCCCAATTGGCCTTTTTAAATTGACAGAATTCATATAATATTCAATAAATATAGTACCTAACATTCGATTTGGACCAAACTTTTTTTGAACATTGAGGAAAGCAAATAAATGCTCAAAAGCCACCCATGGACCCGTAACACCCCAAGCTAATCCCACCCTAACAATGAGTATAGAGTATCAGTTCTCTATGTCTGACAAGTAGTATGGAACTGCGGCTTGGAGTACTGTTTCTTCATCCTATGTAATGTATTCTCAGTGAATTTGGTGAAGTTTTTTCCCCCTTGTTCAGAGAAATTAGTCGTTGAAGTTGGTTGGTTTATATCCGATCCTACATCCTGATACCCAGGTTCTGACCACTAGATGTAGCTGTTCCTACGATTAAGTGATTTTTTTTTTAAAGAATCCCACTCCCCTTAATGTTAAAGGGATAGTTCACCCAAATTACATATTGGTTTCCTTATCCTATAAGCAGTTTATGGACAAGATATGACAGCATCCCGTACATTTTTTTTTTTTTACCTGGCCACTGTTTCAAATGATAACTTTTAGCATGTGTGGCACAAATCCAAATGAATGGTACCTACACTCAGCTAAAAAAGAAACATCCCTTTTTCAGGACACTGTCTTTCAAAGATAATTTGTAAAAATCCAAATAACTTCACAGATCTTCATTGTAAATGGTTTAAATCAATAAAAATCAATTTAGCCTCAAATAAATAATGAAACATGTTCAATTTGGTTTAAATAATGCAAAAACAAAGTGTTGGAGAAGTAAAAGTGCAATATGTGCCATGTAAAAAAGCTAATGTTTAAGTTCCTTGCTCAGAACATGAGAACATATGAAAGTTGGTGGTTCCTTTTAACATGAGACTTCAATATTCCAAGGTAAGAGGTTTTAGGTTGTAGTTAATATAGTATTTATAGGACTATTTCTCTCTATACCATTTGTATTTCATATACCTTTGACTATTGGATGTTCTTATAGGCACTTTAGTATTGCCAGTGTAACAGTATAGCTTCCGTCCCTCTCCTCGCCCCTACCTGGGCTCGAACCAGAAACACATCGACAACAGCCACACTCGAAGCAGCGTTACCCATCGCTCCACAAAGGCTGCGGCCCTTGCAGAGCAAGGGGAACAACTACTCCAAGTCTCAGAGCGAGTGACGTTTGAAACGCTAACTAGCTAGCCATTTCACATCAGTTACACCAGCCAATAGGCTGATAGGCTTGAAGTCATAAACAGCGCTGTGCTTGCGAAGAGCTGCTGGCAAAACACACGAAAGTGCTGTTTGAATGAATGCTTACGATCCTGCTGCTGCCTACTATCGCTCAGTCAGACTGCTCTAACAAATATCAAATAATATTCTTAATTATAACATAATAACACACAGAAATACGAGCCATTGGTCATTAATATGGTCGAATCCGGAAACTATCATTTCAGTGAAATACGGAACCGTTCTGTATTTTATCTAACGGGTGGCATCCCTATGTCTAACTAGGCAAGTCAGTTAAGAACACATTCTTATTATCAATGACGGCCTAGGAACGGTGGGTTAACTGCCTTGTTCATGGGCAGAACGACAGATTTTTACCTTGTCAGCTCTGGGAATCTTGCAACCTTACGGTTAACTAGTCTAACGCTCTAACCACCTGCCTCTCATTGTACTCCACGAGGAGCCTGCCTGTTACGCGAATGCTGTAGAAGCCAAGGTAATCATAATCATAATCAATAGTTAACTACACATGGTTGATGACATGACTAGTTTATCTAGCGTGTCCTGCGTTGTATAATCGATAATCGTTGCATGACTGTACCTAACCATAAACACCCAAAATCTCATGTCTTAAAATCAATACACAGAGGTATATATTTTTAAACCTGCAGGTTAAATGTCACTTCTCTTGCGTTCATTGCACGCAGAGTCAGGGTATATGCAACAGTTTGGGCAGCCTGGCTCATTTACGTAATTATGACATAATATTGAAGGTTGTACAATGTAACAAGAATATTTAGACAAAGGTGTAAAACTACAAGAACAAAAAAATAATAATCGGCATCCAAAAATACCGATTTCCGTGAAGTTTTGTCTCACCCAGGGTGATGGTCAGATTCACGTTCATCGTCAAAAGAATGAGCATTACACTGAGGCCTGTACTCTGTAACGGGATAGATTTGGAGATGGAGGGTCCGTCATGGTCTGGGGAGGTGTGTCACAGCATCATTGGACTTAGCTTGTTGTCACTGCAGGCAATCTTAACGCTGTGCGTTGCAGGGAAGACTTCCTCCTCCCTCATGTGATACCCTTCCTGCAGGCTCATCCTGACATGACAATGCCACCAGCCATACTGCTCGTTCTGAGAGTGATTTCCTGCAAGACAGGAATGTCAGTGTTCTGCCATGGCCAGCGAAGAGCCCAGATCTCAATCCCATTGAGCACGTCTGGGACCTATTAGATCGGAGGGTGAGGGCTAGGGCCATTCCCCCCAGAAATGTCCAGGAACTTGCAGGTGCCTTTGTGGAAGAGTGGGGTAACATCTCACAGCAAGAACTGGCAAATTTGGTGCAGTCCATGAGGAGGAGATGCACTGCAGTACTTAATGCAGCTGGTGGCCACACCAGATAATGACTGTTACTTTTGATTTTGACCCCGCCTTTGTTCAGGGACACATTATTCCATTTATGTTAGTCACATGTCTGTGAAACTTGTTCAGTTTATGTCTCAGTTGTTGAATCTTGTTATGTTCATACAAATATTTACACATGTTAAGTTATAATAAACGCAGTTGACAATGAGAGGACGTTTATTTTTTTTGCTGAGTTTATTTGAAACAGTGTAAAACAAAACCATGGATTGCTGTCATACCTTGTCCATAGACTGCTTACAGGGTAAGGAAACCAATATGTAATTTTGTCATATGGGTGAACTATCCCTCTAACATTGAGGGGGGATTCTAGTGGTCAGACGTTGGTAATATCAGGATGTAGATTTGGACATTAAGCAACTTCAATGACTAATTTCTCTGAACGGGATGCTACTTGTCAGACATAGAAAACTGATTCTACTGTATGTACTCATTGTTGGGGTGGGATTGGCATGGGGTGTGGAGGGTCCGTGGATGGCTATTGACCATTTCTGTGGATTCCTCATGTCTAAGTTTGGTACAAATCAGATATTATAATATATAATATTTATTGAATACTATAATCAAACCTATAAATTAAAATGGCCAATTTGGGTGCAATCAATTAGCTTAATTTCTCAGAGATCAATTATATTTAAACAAAATAATGTTGCAAGAATGCCAATCGTATCTGTTTCTAACCACAGAAACAATTTCAGAACAATCTGAGATGGTGAGGAACGAAATCTTCTTTCTTGTGCTTTTTTAGGTGGAAGACCCGGGAGAGAGAGAGAGAGATGGGATAAAGGGAGGGATAGAGGGAGAGTGTCTCACGCCCCATTGAGCGATCCCCCATAGGGCCTGATTCTCCTGACCTGATTTCCTTTATTTTATCTTCCACTATGTTCTCAGGGCACTTGAAGTACATGAGAAGCTGGCTGTCCTAATCAAATCAAAGTTTATCGGTCGCGTACACAGTTTAGCAGATGTTATAGCAGGTGCAGCGAAACGCTTGTGTTACTAGCTCCTAGGTCAATTTGAATGAAAGACAGTCAATCTAGGAAGTGATTCGAATTTCAAAAGCAAACATGGCTTGATTGAGAGATTTAAAAACATTTAAAAATTCAGTTTACCTCCTGAATTGAGTAACTTTTCAATTCCAATGGACCATAATCCTGCTACCGGAGTAGTTTAGCTGGGCTGTTTCCTCCATAGAATGACATATAGAACCTCTATGGTCCCCTCCCCCATAGAAACAGATTCTATATTATATTTCTATGCCTTCCACTCCTCCCTGTCCTCTGGGCTGATGACACAGTGAAGCTGATCAACCTCAGGAGGCACAGGAGCCAGCAGGCCCTATGGGGAAGGATGGAGGGTGGCACTGACTTTTATCTCGGTTCATCTGCAGGGAAACTAGTTACTAGGGATGTGCATCTTTCCCTTTCAAGAACATTTTGATTACGTATCTAGATACCTGGGCTACGATACAGGAACGATACATTTTAGCGTGAAACGATTCCGTGCGATTCTGTTTGATTAAAGAATGAATCGATGCGTTTTCACACGTTCACATTTGTTGCATAAAGACATTCATTTTCCATTCTACATTCAAATCTACTGATGGTAGAGCTGGGCCTCTCTGAGCTGGATATGTCTGAGATGACTTGTATGTGTGTGTGTGTTTTTGTGTGTAAATGATGTATGTCTATGGGGAATACTATGTAGACACCTGATCTGAGCCATAAGGGAGACTAGGCATCTATGTAGGCTGTTTTTTTATACCCACTAATTAACTTGTCATTTTTGCAGATTAAGAGTTTGAGCTAGTAATGTATCAATATTTATCATTTACAAATTAGCTATGACATAGCCAATTAATCAGTGGGGAACCGTCAGGGCCCTCTAAGCCCTCAGAGAGGGCCTAAGGAAAGATACAAATCTGTATATATTTTTGAAATATTATCATTTGTAATTTTGTTTTCATTGATTTAATCTTGTCTTATTTTTAATGATATTCCTTTTGAATTCCTTCAGTTTGTGTTGGAAGAAATAAGGGTAAGCATCCAAGAGAAAAAAAATATCCAATCAGAATTTTTCTTTGGCGGTCTCACGGCTCAACGCTCATTGGCTAGGCCCTCAGGCTTTGAATAGAAGGCACCAGCCAACGTCATTGACATTGACTTCAATTAGAGCAGCATTTTGGAATGACAGTAGAATCAACCAATCACAAATTGTCTTGTAATAGGTGGGACAATTGTATGATGCCTCAAGGCCCTCTAGAGGGCCTAAGTATACATCACTAATTCAGAGCCTTATCTTGTTTTTTCACGCTTGAGCCTAGCTAGCTGGCTAGATTTTTGCAGTGAGTGTATGTAACGATGACAATTGCAGAGAGAGTAATTGGGGACGATGTGGTGGCTAAATTATTAGCGTCTCCCTTTTCAAGACTAACTTTAAATGAAAAGTTCAATCTTGTACAGACCGGGAGACCAACTCCTGAACTGCATGATTTGGTGCAACGAGGAAAGAGGTTTGAGAGGCATTTTCAAGTTAATAATTATGAGCGCTATCCGTGTGAGCCTGTGAGCTGACAAAAAAAGCTTTACTGTTGGAATCGCCCACTCTCCAGCACCGATAACAGCTCAACCTGGACAACTGGTTTCAAAGACTTAGCCTGTTTGACAAAGTCAGCACTTCGACACCAAATCTCAACTTCACACCTGCGAGCTACAGTGAGTTTGAAAACATTTGGGGAAACAAGAGTAGACCTTAATGAGCAGGGAGATTCTAAAGTGCCTTATTCATGCGGTTGTGTTTTTAGGCAAGCAAGAATTAGCATTCAGAGGACATGATGAGGGTAAAGAATCAGCTAATAAGGGAAACTACTTGGAAATGCTGGATTTCTTGGCTGATTTAGCTACGGCTACAGTGTTCACAGGCACTTCCAGCAAAATCCTAAATGACCTGATACACGCTGTCATGAATGTAATGACAGATGTCATGATGGAAGAATTGAAAACCCCCTTTGTAACCATCATGGTTGAAGAGACGACAGACACTACCGATGGTGGTGTGAAGGAAAGGCTTTTCAAATCTGAGGATGTAACTGAGGATAAATGGGCAGAAGGCTTTCTGTCCAAATCATCAGCGTTTTAAAAAGGAGTGTGAATGCACGGCCAAAGTTGAGGCACAGTGTTAAGATGGGGCCGCAGTCATGGCCTCTGGTATAAACGGAGTACAATCCAAGGAGAAAGAAACTATCCCGCAAACTCCGTTCATTAATTGCTATGCGCACACTCCTAATCTGGTGATGTCACAAGGTGCTGGTAAACTAAAATAATGCAATTTTTTTTCTCATCTTGGTGGCCTAGCAGTATTTTTCTCAAGATCTGTCAAATAAACAAAACTACTGGATGAAATATGCCAGCGAAGACAACCCAGAGTGGCGCCAACACAATGGAACTTCTCACGCTTAGTTTGCACTGTGTGTGAAAAAAAGGCGGAACTCATTGAACTCTTTGAATACATGTCATAGTGGACCATCCCGATGACTTTGATGAAGACACCGTTCACAGCGCAGATGGATACAGGATGCACCTGACAAGCTTCGAGTTCTGCTTCCTGCTATCCGCGTTCTAATCCATAGTTGCATACTCCGATGTGTTGTTTGGAATATTGCAGAACAGGGAGTTTGACATGGTGTTCTGCTTGTCCAGGGTGGACGACTTCTGCAACACCACAGAGAGGGAAAAAGGAACATTCGATTCCATCTACGAGAACACTGAGTGGGACCGGAGTTCCAAGGGGGCGCAGGACAACACATAAGCAAGGAGACGTTCGCGGGCATTATCAAAAGCTACACAGTGCGATCATCGACAACATTGTCACTCAGCTAAGAAACAGGTTCAATGACCATGAAAGGCTCATGTCCCTTGCCCCACAAAAGTTCCCAATATATAGGGAAACGCCACTTTCCAAACGCTGCATTCTCCTGTCTCGAGGAAAGCTATGGCCCTAAATTTGATTTGCCGCGGCTTAAAACAGAACTCACCGTTATGTACTCAATGTCTGACTTCGAGGGTAAGAGCCCGGATGATCCGCTCCACTTCCTCCAGCAGAAGAGATTAACTGATAGTACGCACCAAATTGTATCTCCTTACCTGTCTAGTGTTGACCATTCCAGTGTCCACTGCATCAGTAGAAAGAACATTTTCTGCACTAAAAAGGATCAAGACATATTCCAGGAACACCACTGGACAGGCCCGACTGTCAGCCCTGGCCTTGATCTCAATCGAAAAATAACTTCTTTCGGATTTAAAATCAAAAGACAAGCTATATGAACCTGCCATTGCCCGTTTCATAAAGAAGGACAGGATAATGGACTATTGTTTTTAAATGATAATCATAATGGTGAGTGGACTTTATGTTTTCATCTACAGTTTGCTTTTTTCTGCTCTCTCGTTCATATCATTTTGTATACAATGTGTAAAATATTATTTTAACTTTAGATCACTGGTTGTGTGGTAAAAACAAAGGTAATGATGTTGCAATTGGAAGTACTGGGTACATGACATTTAGTGTTGTGGTGCATTTAAAAAACAAAATGTTGCATGCAGGAGAACATCGAATACAGCGCAACTCTTTTCTCTCTGATAGCATATACTGTCGTGGTCTTGAAACAATGTGAGTAGTTGTGTGGTTGAATTCATTCCGCCACTATTTGAGTGACAGTATGTTTTGGCAAATGCTGCTTTGAAGCGGAACAACCGTATTTTCTTCTAACGTGGTTCCTGCTATCGATATTTGCAAAAGAAAGGTCTCAAGTCATGCTCTGTATACACAGGCATCCGAGTTCTCTATCTATGACGCCAGATTTTTTTCCACAACTGAGGTCCTAGCTCCAATAGTCAAGGTTCGCCACTGCTATTAATACATAGCACAACTTTGGATTTCAACCCTATATCAAAATTGGAATGGTTTTGACTGTTTGGAAGTTTAGTGGGCGCTTCTTTTCCTCCCACTTAGGCCTTGCAGTGCGCCTCGCAAAAGTGATTCATCTTTATGAAATGATCAACTTTACCCCATATTTCTAAAAATATACACCATATACACCATTCTTGTTTAAAGCGAAACTAACAAAACTACCGCTGATGGTGAACCTGCAATATCAAAATATAATCTATTGTAAACCCTGTTCACCACGGCAGGTAGCCTAGCGGTTAAGCGAGTTGGGCCAGTAACCGAAAGGTTGCTGGTTTGAATCCCCAAGCCGACTAGATGAAAAATCTATTGATGTCCCCTTGAGCAAGGCTCTTAACCCATTTATTGCTCCTGTAACACGGAACCCAAACCAATTACATTAATTTGGGTCCAGGTCGAAAAGCATTAAACATGTATGGCAATTTAGCTAGTTAGCTTGCTGTTGCTAGCTAATTTGTCCTGGGATATAAACATTGAGTTGTTATTTTACCTGAAATGCACAAGTTCTTCTACTCCGCCAATTAATCCACACATAAAACGGCCAACCGAATCGTTTCTAGTCATCTCTCCTCCTTCCAGGCTTTTTCATCTTTGAATTTATATTGTGATTGGCATCTAAACTTTCATAATATTACCACAACAACAGTTCGTCTTTCAATCAACCACGTGGGTATAACCAACGAGGAGATGGGAGAGGCAGGACTTTCAGCGCGATCTGCGTCAGAAATAGAACTGATTTCTATTTTAGCCCTTGGCACCGCAGACGCTCGTTGGCGCTCTCGAGCAGTGTGGGTACAATAATTGAATAACATGGATTTCTACATTTATTTTGCGACGCTCGCACACACAACGTATCTGGTCTGGTCAGCATGTAAGACGATTTGGATAAGAGTGTT
Organism: Oncorhynchus mykiss; assembly: GCF_057628025.1. NCBI lineage: Eukaryota > Metazoa > Chordata > Actinopteri > Salmoniformes > Salmonidae > Oncorhynchus > Oncorhynchus mykiss. The sequence goes on from NC_143045.1 coordinate 1,583,121, forward strand.
AGCTAAATTACTAAAATGTAAAGCCAGCCACGTCACGGACACCGACGCCTCGCTCCCGGGTAGGTAAACACCTTCTCTGCCTACTTCGAGAAAAACAATGCAACTCATGAGGACTGTGTGCTCCCGATCTCTCTGGCCGGCATGAGAAAGACATTTAAGTGTGTTAACCCTCGCAAGGCTGCCGGCCAAAGCCGCATCCTCAAAGCATGTGCAGACCAGCTGGCTGGAGTGATTACAGACATATTCAATCTCTCCCTATCCCAGTCTGTTGTCCCCACTTGCTTGATGATGTTCACCATTGTTCCTATACCCAAGAAACTGAAGGTACAGTAGCATGCAAAAGTATTAACCCCCTTGGCATTTTTCCTATTTTGTTGCCTTACAACCTGGAATTTAAATAGATGTTTGGGGGGGTTGTATAATTTGATTTGCACAACATGCCTACCACTTTGAAGATGCAAAATATTTTGTGTGAAACAAACAAGAAATAAGATAACTTGAGAGTGCATAACTATTCACCCCCCCAAAGTAAATACTTTGTAGAGTCCCCTTTTGCAGAAATTACAGCTGCAAGTCTCTTGCGGTATGTCTCTATAAGCTTGGCACATCTAGCCAGTGGGATTTTTGCCCATTATTCAAGGCAAAACTGCTCCAGCTCCTTCAAGTTGGATGGGTTCCGCTAGTGTACAGCAATCTTTAAGTCATACCACAGATTGTCAATTGGATTGAGGTCTGGGCTTTGACTAGGCCATTGCAAGACATTTAAATGTTTCCCCTAGGGTCATTGTCCTGCTGGAAGGTGAACCTCCGTCCCAGTCTCAAATCTCTGGAAGACAAACTGGTTTCCCTCAAGAACTTCCTTGTATTTAGCGCCATCCATCATTCCTTCAATTCTGACCAGTTTCCCAATCCCTGCCAATGAAAAACATCCCCACAGCATGATGCTGCCACCCCCATGCTTCACGGTGGGGATGGTATTCTCAGGGTGATGAGAGAAGTTGGGTTTGTGCCAGAAATAGCATTTCCTTGACGTCCAAAAAGCTCAATTTTAGTCTCATCTGACCAGAGTACCTTCTTCCATATGTTTGGGAAGTCTCCCACATTTTGGCAAACACCAAACCTGTTTGCTTATTTTTTTCTTTCAGCAATGGCTTTTTTTCTGGCCACTCTTCCGTAAAGCCCAGCTCTGTGGAGTGGACAGCTTAAAGTGGTCCTATGGCCAGATACTCCAATCTCCGCTGTGGAGCTTTGCAGCTCCTTCAGAGTTATCTTTGGTCTCTTTGTTCCCTCTCTGATTAATGCCATCCTTGCCTCCTTGCCTGGTGGACGGCCCTCTCTTGGCAGATTTGTTCTTTCCATTTTTTAATAATGGATTTAAATGGTGCTCTGTGGGATGTTCAAAGTTTCTGATATTTTTTTAGAACCCAACCCTGATCTGTACTTTTCCACAACTTTGTCCCTGACTTGTTCGGAGAGCTCCTTGGTCTTCATGGTAACGCTTGCTTGGTGGTGCCCCTTGCTTAGTGGTGTTGCAGACTCTGGGGCCTTTCAGAACAGGTATGTATGTATATATATATATATATATATATATATATATATATATATATATATATATATATATATATATATATATATTGAGATCATGTGACACTTAAATAAAGTCTACCTGTGTGCAATCTAACTAATCATGTGACTTCTGAAGGTAATTGGTTGCACCAGATCTTATTTAGGGGTTTCGTAGCAAAAGGGGTGAATACATATGCACGCAACACTTTTCCGTCTTTTATTTTTAGAATTTTTGAAATAAGTAATTTTTTCCATTTCACTTCACCAAATTAAAAACTATTTTGTGTATGTCCGTTACATTAAATCCAAATAAAAATATTTAAATTACAGGTTGTAATGCAACAAAATAGGAAAAACGCCATGGGGGATGAATACTTGTGTAAGGTACTGTAACTGAACTAAAACACTATCGGCCAGTAGCCCTCACTTCTGCCATCATGAAGTGCTTTGAGAGTTAAGAATAATATCACCTTCCCCGACACCTTAGACCTAGACCCACTACAATTGTCATACCATCCCAACAGATCCACAGATGATGCAATCACCACTGCACTGCACATTGCCCTATCCCACCTGGAAAAGAGGAATACTTATGTGAGAATGCTGTTCATCACCTACAGCTCAGTCTTCAACACCATAGTGCCCTCCAAGCTGTGAAACTGGTTCCTAGACTTCCTAACAGCCCGACCCCAGGCGGTGAAGGTAGGCAACAACATATCCGCCTCCACAGGGGTGCGTGCTCAGCCCCCTCCTGTACTCCCTGTTCACCAATGACAGCGTGGCTATGCACATCTCCAACTCAATCATCTAGTTTGCTGACGACACAACAGTGGTAGGCCTGATTACCAAGAATGACGAGATAGCCTACAGCAGGGATCATCACCTAGTTCATCAAATGTCTACCCTGCTAGAGCTGCCAGGATCAAGTGTAAGTGCTGTTATTATGAAGTGGAAAAATCTAGGAACGGGACCACTGAATGCTGAAGCATGTAAAAAATTAACTGTCCTCGGTTGCAACACTCACTACCGAGTTCCAAACTGCCTCTGAAAGCAACGTCAGCACAATAACTGTTTGTTGGGTGCTTCATGAAATGGGTTTCCATTGCCAAGCAGCCACACACAAGCTTAAGATCACCATGCGCAATGCCAAGCCTCGGCTGGAGTGGTGTAAAGCTTGCTGCCATTGGACTCTGGAGCCGTGAATATGCAATCTCTGGAGTGATCAATCACGCTTCACCATCTGGCAGTCCGACGGATGAATCTGGGTTTGGCGGATGCAAGGAGAACTCTACCTACCCCAATGCATTGTGCCAACTGTAAAGTTTAGTGGAGGAGGAATAATGGTCTGGGGCTGTTTTTCATGGTTCGGGCTAGGCTCCTTAGTTCCAGCGAAGGTAAATCTTAACGCTACAGCATACATATTCTAGACGATTCTGTGCTTCAAACTTTGTGGCATCAGTTTGGGGAAGGCCCTTTCCTGTTTCAGCATGACAATGCCCCCTGGCACAAAGCGAGGTCCATACAGATATGGTTTGTTGAGATCAGTGTGGAAGAATTTGACTGGCCTGCACAAAGCCCTGACCTCAACCCTATCAAACCCCTTTGGGATGAATTGGAACGCAGACTGCGAGTCAGGCCTAATCGCGCAAAATCAGAGCCCGACCTCACTAATGTTCTTGTGCAAGTCCCTACAGCAATGTTCCAACATCTAGTGGAAAGCCTTCCCAGAAGGGTGGACATATAGCAGCAAAACCAACTCCATATCAATGACCAGGTGTCCACATACTTTTACAGGTGTCCACATACATTTACAACAATAACAATGTCTCCACTGTATTTCTGACCAATTTGATGTTATTTTAAAATGGACAAAAAAAAAGGATTTTCTTTCAAAAACAAGGACATCTCTAGGTGACCGCAAACTTTTGAACGGTGGTGTATTCCGGACTCTGACATGGCTCGTTCTCATGTTACTTGTTCTGATATTTCTTAAAATGTATTTACATTTTTTGTTTATTGAATTGCTAGATGTTACTGCACTGTTGGAGCTAGAAACATAAGCATTTCCCTGCACCTGCAATAACATCTGCAAATCTGTGTACGCAACTAATAAACTTTGATTTGATTAGATTTTGACACACACAATGTACGACTGCATGAGCTCACACGCGCGCGCGCTCACACACACACACACACACACAAACACAACCCCACACAGTCACACACACAATGTATGCTCATACACACAAACACACAGACATCACTACATTACATCACCTGTTCCTTTACATTGTACATATGTCATCCCCACATCTAAAGACCTGTAATACCTGTCCTTTACCTGTCAGGTGAGTCATCAGGGAGACTAGGCATCACACACATGGACAAGCAACCCCCCCCCCACACAACACACACACACACAGCGAAAAAGGATTTGTCCTGCCCTTTACCTGTCAGGTGAGTCATCAGGGAGACTAGGCATCACACACACGGACATGCAACCCCACACAGTCACTCACACAATGTATGCTCACACAGAGAGGGAAAGAGGATTTGTCCTGTCCTTTACCTGTCAGGTGAGTCATCAGGGGGATATCAGGTGTCAAACACTGTCACATCCTAGCACTGTGTGTGTGTGTGTGTGTGTGTGTGTGTGTGTGTGTGTGTCAAACACTGTCACATCCTAGCAGTGTGTGTGTGTGTGTGTGTGTCAAACACTGTCACATCCTAGCACTGTGTGTGGTGTGTGTGTGTGTGTGTGTGTGTCAAACACTGTCACATCCTAGCACTGTGTGTGTGTGTGTGTGTGTGTCAAACACTGTCACATCCTAGCACTGTGTGTGTGTGTGTGTGGTACTATACAGGCTTGGCACAAATGGTGGGCAAGGACCTGTCATAATGAAAGTGAGTCACTGGGTTTTCCCACTCCTCTATAATTGTCGCTGCCCCTAGGTACAGATCTAGTATCAGCTTCCCCTCCCCCAATCCTAACCTTAACCATTACTGGGGAAAATGCAATACTGATCCAAGATCTGGGGGAAACTTCACCTTAAACCACAAATGTAATTTCAGAGCTGTGGTGGCAGTAACGTTAAGACTTGATGTGACAGCCAGGGTGACAGACACCTCAGAATCATTTCTAACACCTCACACATCCAACACTGATGTACTGATAAAAGCAGAGAGAATAGCATTGAAACCCATAGTGAAGATCTGTCTCAAAAATAATGATTGAAAATAAAAGGAGAGATGAGAAAAATAAGGGAGAATTGAGAATCAAAGCTGAGATATTAGCATGCACCTCAAGCACAACACACACAGGCCAGCCCTATAGATAGGCACTAGTGGCGGTCGGTGCCGTTTAAGGTGAGGGAGGACGATGTTTGTTTTTTTCATGAGCATGGCCTTATTTCTATTACAGCATATTGGATGACTGTCATTCATATTCCATTCATCCAGTTCAATGTAACATTGCTAGGTTTAGGCTAACTATAATGATACTCAAATGTTTCCTATACCCATCATGAGGTTGCTACAACCTAGCTTACAAATAAAAGTTTAGAACACATATGGAAATATTTTAGTAATCAAGGTGCTAGACAGTGACACATTCAATACCAAACAAGAGCTTCTGTTGGACAAATTCAGGTATGTTTATCCCCATTTTGTTCCCTTTGCTTCCGTTTAAGGAACATGTTTTAAACAGAATTGGTGGAATGAACACACCCCTGATCACCCGTAAACACAGTTCATGTTCATAGCAGCGACATACAAACAGCATGATCACTTTGCTCATTGTATATTCCTTCTTGCATCTACACGCTCTACAGTGCTCACAGCCTACATTGTCACCATATTAGCTAACGTCCTAGTCAACATGGCTACTAGAATTAAAACGTTAGAAAACAATCACGAGGTGTACAGAAAGCAGTTTAGAAGTTACACCGGTGGGCCCTGGTGGCAATACATTTCTAAAAGACTTGGAAAACTTCCACTGTTGGATAGCCATGGTCAGCTAGCTAACATAGCATCCCTTGCTGTTTGAGCCAGGTGTTTGACTAGGCTAAACTAGCTAGCTGCATTTTCTGGCCAAGTAGGTGAAAGTTTAAAAAGAAATACAACAATATATAGCTCTCTGCTTCTAAGTCATTTTTTAAAGGGAAGAATTTGTTCAAAACTGTTCAACTATTGTATTTTTTTTTTGAGTCAACTACTCACCACATTTTATGCACTGCAGTGCTAGATGTAGCTTATGCTTTCAGTACTAGATTCATTCTCTGGTCCTTATATTGGTGGACAACATGTCAGTTCATGCTGCAAAAGAGCTCTGATAAGTTGGAGGACGTCCTCCGGTCGTTGTCATAATTACTGTGTAAGTCTATGGAAGGGGTGAGAACCATGAGCTTCTTAGGTTTTGTATTGAAGTCAATGTACCCAGAGGAAGACTAAAACTAGCTGTCCTCTGGCTACACCATGATGCTACCCCAGAGAGTGCTGTAAAAGCTACTGTGGACCTTCATTGCAAAACAGTGTGTTTTAATCAATGGTTAGGTGACATAAAACTATACTAAATATATTCCTATCACAATATAACTTTTTAATATTTCACTATTTTTTTTTATAAAATTGACTGAGGATGGTCCTTCACCTCCTCCTCTGAGCAGCCTCCACTGGTACCCACTACACAAAATCTGCCAGAGCCAATTAATGTTAATTAAATGTCAATCCAACCGAAATGTGTGATTGAATTTGTTTTATTTGTATTATGGATTTTTTTGTATTTGTATTATTATTATTTATTTTATTTATTAATTTACACACAACTGGGATGATGTTACTGCCGCGTACGTCATTCAGTGTCTTCAGCTTGAAGCAGGAGGGCATTTCCCGCGGAAAGATAAGGACTAGGCTACAACCAGGTCCATTATTTATTTATTTCCCGGAGGCAGCATGGAAAATACCGAAAACCACTAGAGAATACACGGCTGCTTCGATTTTAGCAGCAAATCTCCTTACATTTAAAACGTTGAGATGGGCAATGCTAAGAATACGCATTCACCACCTCGACCCATATTCTCCGAAAATCACTGGAGAATACACGGCTGCTTCGATTTGAGCAGCAAATCACCTTACATTTAAAACGTTGAGGTGGGCAATGCTAAGAATACGCATTCACAACCTCAACCCATATCCTCTTCAAATGCAACATTGTAGCCCATTCAAGAAAATCCTTTACATGAATGCAACATTGTCTCTCGCAGCATCAAGACAAACTCCCCTTCACCGAAAACTTGCAGGCATATCCCAGTTGATATCACCATTCAAATTTAGCAGCTGTGTTCATTCAACCCAAATCGCATTAACACAATTATGAATGTCAAGTTCGTCAGGATCTGGGCGCAATGGTGCGGCTCGCATCTCCAACAATCAATTCAAAATCAATGGGTGGCTATAGCGTCATTGTAGGTACAGGGGGGAAGGTGAGTGAAAAAAACTACACCGTTGAGCTCTAACAATATAGGCCTACTCAGCATTACTGAATAAGGTACAGTCATAACCTTGTTATGTTATAACCTGTTTTTCCCATTGACCCACCGTCACTGCCGAATGCCTGACAGCATTGGATGCCGTCTGCCTTATCTCCGCCGCACTCCCGGGCTTGAGCAGGTTCTTCGTGAATCTCCGGGTCGATTCCGCTGCCATTTCAGAACGGTCCACACTATTCCTCTGGTTCAAGCGCCGACGTTCGCCCAGATTTACAACGCGTTTGTCTATTGCAAATCCAATGTATACGCCAGCAAAGGCTCTGCTCCCTTCCTCGTCTCGCTGCTGCTTCTACTAGGCTACTAGTACTACACAGCAGCACTGCTTGCGTAGGCTACAGATGCCTATTCAGCGAGATTCTACCAATGCCCGTGCGCTACAGAGTCAAATGAAGCGGAACTAATGGCCCATCTCTCTCCAACCCCTGGGCTGCAAGAAGCCTTTAAACTATTAACGTTTTAATAATTTAACATAGGCTGGGTTTTCCCAAACACAGTACGCCCAAACCCCTGCTATTTGATGAGGATTTATCTGTTGCTATAAGTCTACGAAACGTTCAAATTGGTCATACAACTAAATTCTAAAAGGCTTGCAATAACAGTGACCATTATGCCCATCATTTGGCCTCTGCCACAGGCCTAGACCAGGCCAAGGAGAGAGGAGAATAACATCCAGAATGTCATCAACTCATCAGCAGTCCACTCAGGACCATCGTTAGAGAGGGAGGAAAAATGGTCACACAGCGACCTATTGTGGTGGAATAGGCTAGTGCAAGTCGTTCATTAATGGTTGTTGTTTTTTCTATAGGTAGCATTATCATAATAGGCTACACAACGCTGTGGCATGGTTGCAACATTGTTGGGCACTATACTGTATATCCACGTTGAATACTACAAGCCATCGTCGGATATGATATCTGGTATGTTCGTATTGAACCATTAACAAGTCCAATTTTGCATTAATGACAATGTTAGCTGGGTATCAGTAAGGAATAAACGCAAAATGTCCTACACATTTGACAAGTCCAAACCATAGCCTATGTCCTTCTGAATACACGATTCCTACATGATGATGGCAATCCAATAGACATGCATTCGTCCGCTCTTGTCCTTCTCGTGCTTCTGCACAAAGCATTCAAGTGAACCATCCCATCCACGGATGTCAAAATGTGCAGATGTTTTGGTTTCTTGAGTCTGTGTTGCAAAGTGAGGACACATCGACCTTCACGTGGGTGTTTCCCGTCGCCAAAATAGCCATGGAGACCTAGATAATAGACTACTTCATAGGCCTACCATTTGGCTTTGGTATTTAATGGGAAATGTGACTTCCATGGAGATCTTGGCAGTTAAGCTCTATGGACTTGTATCTTACCTTAAGGCAACAGAGCAGGCATCCGCAGACGAAGGCATTTTTAAATAGTTGGATGATGTCTAAGGAGACCTACCGCATAAGTTTCCATAAAACACGTGTCCAACTTAGCTTAGTTGATTCTAAAGAAGATTTATCCATTGTTTGATGGAATAATGAATCAGTACTCATTTATTGTACTCTGGCTCCCCCGTTTGTCCACTCTTCAGTACTGCAGCTGTATGAGAAATAATAATTACACCAAATTTGCAATTGTATGCATTGCCTTCATTTCTTAATTTTCTTGAAGATGTTTAGTGCTTTGAAGGCTTTCAGGACTTTGCAGTTTTTCAAGGACGGCTTGTTGGTCTTGTTTGTTTTCAGGGGCTTGGGGGTGGTCTTGGTCAGGAAACCAGGTTTGCTTATTTTCTGCTTCTCTGAGGTTAGTTGAAAAATCCTAGAAAGAAAATCACAGCACTTATAGACAACTGCCCACAATGTCCCTATAAGAGTAGATATTGACTAATGCCAAGTTCACGTGCTATCGGAGTTATCGAATCTTCCTAGTTCCAACTAGGAAGGTTCACTTGAAAGACTCCAAATCGAAATTACATTTGGGAAACTGAGAGAGGTTTGTTTTCAGAGTTGTGACGTTTCACCACTGTCCTTTTACCTTTTCAACCAAAAGATAACTACAACCTTATCAATATGGATAATTAGGCTACATTTGACATTTGATAATGTAGCTAGTTTGGCCATACTGTCAATGTTAAGCAAGCTAGCTAACTTTATTATTACCAACGTCACCTAGCTTGTCAAGCTAACTAACATCGTATTGGTTGAATAATTATTCTGACCAAAAAGCACAGGAATGAAGCAAAGTCGTATTTTCGACATCACAACTAGAAAGTAGGAAGTTCCGACGAGCACGTGAGCTCGGCATAAACACTCAACAGCCCAAAAAAGGGTTGTTGCTGTAGGTTTAAGTCTCATAGAATGTAAAGTTTATTTAATTTTTATTTTCACCTTTATTTAACCAGGTAGGCTAGTTGAGGATGAAGACCGAGAGGAAGGACACGGACAGACACCGAGTCGTGACTAGAACCCATTAGAAATGCATTAGAAATGTGTGCAAAGACATCCGATCACATAAATATGACCCAATAGGAGTGTTGATACTGGGGCTTATGGTTTAGTTTAAGTACTTGGAAGCTTAGTTTACTATTGAGCGATTATGGATCAGTAGTTGGCAGGCTGTCTTACTTAGGCTTACTTACATGTTGCTTTTCCTCGTGTTTGCCTTGAACCAGGGCTTTGGTCCTGTGAAAGGACAAACACCAATGTCATGTGAATGAGAGCAAATCCGAACATGATCAAACTAATATCACATCCACTTACAGCTTGTTCAGAGTCTGTCTATACATCCTCTCAGTGATATGGAGTTTTTGATGTAAAGAGGATTTATTCTCTACAAGCTGCCAAATTTTGTCTGTTGCAAAGTAAACAGACATCATAAAGTAAAGAAACATATCAATACAGAATAAAGTGATTATGGCTGATGGGACATATGTTGTGTGTTTGTAATAGTCTACGTGTCTATTCATGAAAAATCACATTGATTAACTCTTTGGTCCTAACCCAGTTTACTTACTTACTAATGGCTCTACCTACTCCAGAGGTAGAAATCATGAGCAAAACAGATTTCATTTGATTTAGAATGCTAAGCCAGACAAAATTAAGCGTACCTAATTATATCATGAATATGAGTTTGGGGGGCTAAAATTATTCAAAATTAAATCTTTAAACCTCTCACCAAAAGCTTCACTCATACAAAAGTTATGCTTAAACCCCAAATGGTTCTCCAGTAGATTATTAAAGGCTAATCCTTTGTTCAAAATTTTTTTTGGTTGCTTTTATACAGATTACAGCTCCTCATTTCTGATTTACTGAAAATGTTGTTGTTTTTAAGTATCGCCTTTCTTAAACAAGCCCGTAAAAAGCTGGTTAAAATTGCAGTTTTATCCTCCATAAAGATATAACAAATATTACAACAAATGTTATGGTTAAACTCAAATATAGTGATGAATTAAAAAAACATTCTTTATGGAATAAAGAAAAAGTAATATATTTATTAACGATATTAGGAATAGAAACGGTGGAGTTATCGAAAATATATCAGAATGTCTGCTCAATCCAAACTTACAACCAACTGATTGCAGCATAATCACAAAAATGTAGGAGGCAAGTGGAAAAGGGAGAAGGTAGGGAACTTGTTTGTCTGCCATATATTAAAGATACAAATTGGCTGAAAAAAATTGGCATAAATAGAAAAATATACCAGTTTCATTTGAGGACAAAAATGTGGACAGCTGCGCCATAGAGGTTGCAAAATAAATGGGAAGAGATTTTCGATGTACCAATTCCATGGCACATGGTTTATGAACTGGTACAAAAAATAACACTTGATTTAACACTTTAACAAGGCACACCTGTTAATTGAAATGCATTCCAGGTGACTACCTCACAAAGCTGGTTAAGAGAATGCCAAGAGTATACAAAGCTGTCATCAAGGCAAAGAGTGGCTACTTTGAGGAATCTAAAATCTAATTTGATTTGTTTAACACTTTTTTTGTTACTACATGTGTTATTTCGTAGTTTTGACGTCTTCACTATTATTCTACAATGTAGAAAATAGTACAATTAAAGAAAAAGCCTTGAATGAGTAGATGTGTCCAAACTTTTGACTTGTTACTGTAAGTATTCAGACCCTTTACTCAGTACTTTGTTGAAGCACCATTGGAAGCGATTACAGCTTTGCGTCTTCTTGGGTATGATGCTACAAGCTTGGCACACCTGTGTTTGGGGAGTTTCTCCCATTCTTTTCTGCAGATCCTCTCAAGCTCTGTCAGGTTTGATGGGGAGTGCCTGCACATCTATTTTCAGGTCACTCCAGAGATGTTAGATCGGGATCAAGTCCGGGCTGTGGCTGGGCCACTCAAGGACTTGTCCCGAAGCCTCTCCTGCGTTGTCTTGGCTGTGTGCTTAGGGTCCTTGTCCTGTTGGAAGGTGAACCTTCACCCCAGTCTGAGGTCCTGAGTGCTCTAGAGCAGGTTTTCATCAAGTATCTCTTTGTATTTTGCTCCACTCATCTTTCCCTCGATCCTGACTAGTCTCCCAGTCCCTGCCACTAAAAAACATCCCCACAGCCTGATGCTGCCATTACCATGCTTCACCATAGGGATGGTGCCAGGATTCCTCTAGATGTGACGCTTGGCATTCAGACCAAAGAGTTCAACCTTGGTTTCATCAGACCAGATAATCTTGTTTCTCATGGTCTGAGAGTCCTTTAGGTGCCTTTTACTGAGGAGTGGCTTCCGTCTGGCCACTCTACCATAAAGGCCTGATTGGTGGAGAGCTACAGAGATGGTTGTCCTTTTGGAAGGTATTTATTTTTTATATATATACATTTGCAAACATCAAGCTTCCTGCCATATAGTAGGCGGTGTCAGAGGAAGGCCCAAAAAATTGTCAAAGATTCCAGCCACCCAAGTCATAGACTGTTCTCTCTGCTACCGAACGGCAAGCGGTACCGGAGCGCCAAGTCTAGATCCAAAAGGCTCCTTAACAGCTTCTACACCCAAGCTATAAGACTGCTGAAGAATTAATCAAATGGCCACCTCGCTGTTTATCTATGCATAGTCACTTTACCTCAACCTACATGTACAAACTACCTCGACTAACCTGTACCCCCGCGACTCGGTACCCCCTGTATATAGCCACGTTATTGTTATGGAATTTTATAGCGTTACTTTTTATTTTTTACATTAGTTTATTTAGTAAATATTTTCTTAGCTCTATTTTATGAACTGTATTGTTGGTTAAGAGCTTGTAAGTATCAGTGGCACACCCCCACCTGTTTTGAGCCCCACATTTTTAGCAAAAAAATTTATTTTTGCATTAATACGTGTCACATATCAGTTTGCAAACAATGTACCAAAAAATATATAATTTAGTTAATATAGCCGCATACAAGCATGGTCTCTGTTTTGTTTTCTTGAGTAAGGCAGCTCCAAAATGCAAGTTTTTCAGCCTAGCTAAGTGCTTTCTGTGGTGGTGGGGCAAGCCAGCAGAAAATACAGTGTTGCTCCGTGATTGGCTCAGTGTTCTATACCTCATGGGGACACTAAGTCACCGCCAAGTCTAAGGGTAGACCTCAAAAATTCTAGCCCCCTGGGTGCTGCCATATAGTTACATCAGAAGTGCCAATCCAAGAAGGCTCAAGGTCATTGGCCACAGATAAAATGACATCAAATCACATTATATGTACAATAGCTTTGATTGAAGTTCAATCTGGTGCTTCTCTATGTTGTCAACATCATACTTTCAAACTCTTAGCTAGCAGTCATCATCATGAATCAAGTCAACAATCTACTGGTAAATCCTTTTTAATAATGACAAAAAATTATAGACAAAACATATCGGTGCTCCTCGGCCATTGGACATAAACATTACACAACAAGTTGGAAATGTCAAATTCAGCAATGAGTGGTTTGGGAGAAATCAGTGACTGGCTGTGTGGTCCCAAATCAGGGATTAAGAGGCTCTTTTCCATGTTTAAAATGGTAAACATTCAACATTGGCATGCTGTCAATGAAGCATGATTTGTGCCATGCTCAAAAAAACTGTTAACTCAGACCTGCGAAAACTTGACTTCAGTGAGTTCAAGACAACTGAGAAGTTGAGAATAAATGAGCCCTGACTGGGAAAATACGTTTTGAACGGTCATCTAACTCGGAATTGTAAATCCATCCTCTTTCTAGAGATACGACCTGGAGATCAATGACGTCATCATGATTCAACCTAAGAATGCGTCCAAACAATATAAGTGAAATATTAAACTAGGTGGTTCTTGCCCTGAATGTTGATTGGCTGACAGCTGTTGTTATGGGTGTAAGATGGCACAGTGATGCCATCTGTTGGTAAATGTTCATTACTGCAACTCTTGTGTTTTACCGGGGTGCTTGAGATACCCGGATGTGTTGTGATGTACTGAACAAGACTGGTTACTCGCATCAATGCCTCTGTCTCGTCATTTAACATTCAAACATGGTGTTAGAGTCGGATAACTAAGCATGCTTTCCGCAAATTAGAGTCACCTGCTCTGGTTTACAAACAAATGCTTATTTGTGTAAAATTTCGCCCGGAATTGGCCTTAAGCTAGAGTGAGTTTGCTAGTTAGCTTCAGTGTTGTTAGCACCGGTTAGACATGGCAGCGAACATTCCCCCTCCCGCGTTATGAAGCTCAGCGGGGATTGGAGCACGAACTGGGATACGTTTAGAGGTGAATGGGAGGACTACGCGCTAGCAACGGGACTTCTGGAAAAGGAAGATGAGGTAGTGGCTGCCACTTTGAGGACTATAATGGGAACTGAATGCCGACACGTATACAAACACAACCTGAACCTAACAGCAGCACAGCAAGGTAACGCTATAGCTATTCTTGATGCTCTTGAACATTACTTTACGCCAGCAAAGAACGTCATCTACGAGCGTTATGTTTTCGGTCGTTGCAAACAGGAGGACGGGGAGTCCATTGACAGCTTTGTCACTAGGTTAAGGGAAAAGGCAGCTACATGTGACTATGGTGCTTTAAGAGATGAACTGATCAGAGATACGATTGTGCTTGGCATAACGGATGAGGGCACCCGCAGACGTTTGCTGAGAGAACGTGACCTGACGCTGGCCTTGGCAGTGGAGACATGCCGTGCAGCAGAGCTTACTGATATACGGATGAGGTCCATGGAGCTAGAAAGGGAACATACGGACAATGTAAATGCTACATTCAGGCAGCCAGTAAAGAAATTCCCCTTTGCCACAGCTAATGCTAATACTACAGCCAACTCTGCAGTAGACAACCTCAATACATGCCGATATTGTGGCATTTCTCATGGACGAGGAAAAGAACACTGCCCAGCCTATGGAAAAATATGCAAATCCTGTGGTACAGCTAATCACTTCGCAAGGGTCTGCATGAAAAGCAAGAGAAAGGAGGGTAAAGTGCACTCCATGGAAACAAACACAGATGAATGGAACGACAGCACAGAGGATGTACATGCTAGCGAGTGCATAGGGGCAGTGAGGGCAAAAGGACAAAAGTGGTTTGTCACTCTGCTACTTAATAATAAACCACAACAATGCCAGCTAGATTCAGGGGCCACATGCAACGTTATGAGCCTTAAAGACAAAAGGAGGCTCGCGCCCAGAGACAAACTCACACAGAGTAGCACCAAGCTGAAACTGTATTCAGGCCAGTTCATGACCTCTTTAGGCCTGTTTGTGACAGAGTGTGTTTTACGTGGCCAGAAATACACCCTTGAGTTTGAAATAGTTGAGGCTAGTCAACAGCCATTACTGTCAGGTTCTACATGCGAGCGCCTTGGACTTATTAACTTCACCATCCCAGCTGATCTTAACATTATAGACAAAGTCCAGGCTGGGCCCCTGAGCAAGGAGACACTCCTAAGCAAGTACCATGATGTCTTCAACGCACCGGTCGAGTCAGTTCCTGGGGAAGTCCACTTTGAGTTGGACGCAGCAATCCAGCCTGTCCAGTGTGCACCCCGCAATGTACCAGTGGCCATGAAAGCAGCTACGAAGGCTCAGCTTGACAAATACGAAGCAGATGGCCACATCATATCCGTCACCGAGCCTACGGACTGGATAAGTAATATGGTTATCGTCAAGAAACCAGACAAGCTACGGATATGCATTGATCCCAAACACCTCAACCGGGCTCTGCGACGTTCACATTACATTATGCCCACGTTGGAGGATGTTCTTTACAAGCTCCCAAAGGCCAGAGTCTTCACGCTCGTGGATGCCAGAGATGCCTTTCTGCAGTGCAAGCTCGACGAGCCCAGCAGCTACATGACCACCTTTTGGACACCCTGGGGCAGGAAGAGGTGGTTGAAGCTTCCGTTTGGTGTCTCCGTGGCTCCAGAGGTGTATCAGCGGAAACAGCATGAGCTGTTGATGGGACTCAGTGGCGTGGAACCCATAGCAGATGACATTCTTGTAGTGGGCTGTGGGGACAGTGATGAGGAGGCAGAATGTGACCATGACGCCAAGCTGCTGGCCCTGATGGTCAGATGCAGACAGGTCAAGCTAAGGCTAAGCATAAAAAAACTTCAGTTTAAAGTGCCAGAGGTCCGCTTTCATGGGCACATCTTGTCCTCCACCGGATTGAAGGCGGATCCTGAAAAAGTGAAGGCTGTCTTGGAAATGCCCCACCCATCTGACGTGAAGGGAGTGCAGCGCTTCGTCGGATTCGTCACCTACCTGGCCAAATTCCTACCGCGGCTCTCTGAAGTGTGTGAGCCACTGAGGAGGCTCATGGACAAGGACACCATCTGGCATTGGCTCCCAAAACATGACGCAGCGGTGAGGGAAATAAAACAACTGGTCACCCAAACACCTGTACTGCGATACTACAATGTGTCAAAACCTGTCACGATTCAGAGTGACTCAAGCCAGTATGGACTTGGCTGTTGCCTCATGCAGGAGGGCCAGCCTGTGGCATTCGCCTCTAGGGCACTCACCCCAACAGAGCAGAACTATGCCCAGATAGAGAAGGAGTGCCTCAGCATTGTGTTTGCATGCCAACGCTTCCACCACTACCTGTACGGGCGCGACAATATTACCGCAGAGACCGATCACAAGCCCCTTATTGCTATATTCAGCAAGCCTCTCCTGAATGCCCCAAAACGACTGCAGAGCATGCTACTGGCCCTACAAAACTACAACCTCAAGGTGGTGTATAAGCCAGGGCCAGAGATGTATGTGAGTGACACGCTCAGCAGGGCTACTGCATCAGGCACACACACATGCTCCATGCATGAACAACACGCAGTGTGCAGCTTACAAACAGAGCAAGTGGATGTTGAACACATCAACCAGGCTGACTACCTTAATGTTACGGACCAGCGCCTTATACAAATCAGACAGCACACAGACAGGGACGGGCAACTCCAGGCATTGAGGTCTGTGATTATGATGGGCTGGCCCGACTGCAGGGAAGAAACTACTTTAGCCGTCAGAGAATATTGGCCAATCAAAGAGGAGCTCAGTGTTCAAAACGGAGTAATATTCAAGAGTCAGAGAGTCGTTATTCCCCGGTCTCTGCGCCCTGAGATGTTGGCACGCGTGCACTCAAGTCACATAGGAGGTGAGGCCTGTTACAGACAAGCACGTGACACACTGTATTGGCCAGGAATGCAGAGTGAAATTAAAGACTATGTCAGTAAATGCACAATCTGCAATGAATGTGCCATTGAGCAACAGAGAGAGACAATGATGTCCCACGAGCTACCGATGCGCCCCTGGCAGATAGTAAGTCTAGATCTCTTCCAGCACAGTGGCAAAGACTTTCTGCTGGTAGTCGATCATTACTCAGACTTTTGGGAGATTGACCTCCTCCCCGACCTCTCAGCAGAGACAACGATCAAACGCTGCAAGGCTCAGTTTGCCCGCTATGGCCAGCCAGATAGGGTAATTTCAGACAATGGACCCCAATTCTCCGGAGTTGAGTTCCGAAAATTTGCTGCAGGATGGGAATTCGAGCACGTCACTTCATCACCACGACACCCAAAAGCTAATGGGAAGGCAGAGTCCGCAGTAAAAATCGCAAAGAACCTCTGCAAAAAGGCTCTGCGAGAGGGCAAAGATGCTTGGAAAACAATCCTGCAGTGGCGCAATACCCCGACAGAAGGCATGGACAGCAGCCCGGCACAGCGCCTCATGGCACGGCGCTTAAAAGCAGCTCTGCCAGTAGCCAGCACTCTCCTGGAGCCATGTGTGGTGACAGACGTGCTGGTGAAGCTACGTCACAGAAGACAGGTCTCCAAGTTCATCTACGACAAATCAGCAAAAGACTTACCTGAGCTCAGGGTGGGTGAAACGATGCGAATGAAGCCACTACCAGGGGACCGGACAGGCCTCTGGAGACTCGGATCCTGTGTACAGAAAGTGGCACCACGCTCCTACTTGGTCGAAGTGAATGGATCACTGTACCGTCTTAACAGGGTTGACCTTCGGATTGCTGAGCCAGCACCTACTCAGAACCCTGATGGTCAAAGGGGTCGCATGACAAAAGACAGAACCCCAGCAAGTCACATGGGGCCTGAGGCACTGGGCGAAGAGCCAGGGGATCACAGGTCGGCCGCTCCCTCACCCATCAATTCTCCCCTTAGACATTCAGGTGACACGCCTGTGCGGGAACCCGCAGTCCTCGCAGACAAGCCCCCTGTCTTTTCACGATGCGGGCGTCTGTCCCAGCCACCAAAAATACTTAATCTGTAGGTTTCCCATCAGGGATTGTTGACAGGGATAAAAGTGAAGAGAATATCAAAATGTGTTGTTGTTCTGGGAAAAAAATAAAAAATAAATAAATACTAAACTGTTCATGTTGGAAATTGTTACTAGGTTTGTTTTGTTAGTGAATTGACACCTCCTGTCCTATTTTATTAAAGGGAAGATGTTATGGGTGTAAGATGGCACAGTGATGCCATCTGTTGGTAAATGTTCATTACTGCAACTCTTGTGTTTTACCGGGGTGCTTGAGATACCCGGATGTGTTGTGATGTACTGAACAAGACTGGTTACTCACATCAATGCCTCTGTCTCGTCATTTAACATTCAAACAGCTGTGGTTTATTAGACCGTATCCCACAGGTATGACAAAAACATTTATTTTAACTGCTCTAATTACATTGGTAGCCACTTTATAATAGCAATAAGGCACCTCGGGGGTTTGTGATATATGGCCAATATACCGCGGCTAAGGGTATAGAGGAATCCAGGCTGCATCACAGCCGGCCGTGATTGGGAGTCCCATAGGTTAAACATTTCAATTAATTTATTTACCCATTTGCAATCCTCCAAGATAAGTTGATGCGATGTTCAAGTGCACGAACACCTGCAACAGTCACAAGAAAGAAGATTTGTTTTTATTTTCATAAATAAGTCTATAGGCCCTAAGTTCCCCTTTGTGTGTAGGCTAATTTTAGAGTCTCGAGCTCCATGTCTTCTGTCATTGTCACTATCAAGTCCGCCATTATGCGTATGTAACTGATGTGAAATGGCTAGCTAGTTAGTGGTGGTGCGCGCTAATAGCGTTTCAATCAGTGACGTCACTCGCTCTGAGACCTTGAAGTAGTTGTTCCCCTTGCTCTGCAAGAGCCGTGGCTTTTGTGGAGCGATGGGTAACGATGCTTCGAGGGTGGCTGTTGTCGAAGTGCAGAGGGTCCCTGGTTCGAGCCCAGGTAGGGGCGAGGAGAGGGACGGAAGCTATACTGTTACACGTACGCACTTTGGTAATGGAATCTAGGCTTACGACAGGAAATAGACCTCTTATTTTACTACATATAACTGTTTCAGGTTCTCCTCAGCTTAAATTCAACCTTTAATAATTAGTCTATAACAATTTAACTACCATAAAAAAAACTTTTAGATACCCTAATAAGCATTCATTCTCTGTTTCCATCTATAGTTGACCTTTTTGACATCAATGTTACATCACAGTGTTGACCACAAGATGGAGACAGAGTAAAGGAAATGGACATATCAAAATGGAAATAGATTCTCAAACATACAGGAAGGTTACTACTACAGGTTGCTGTAACTCATTTCAGTATGTGAAGTATAGCAACCTGTTTGCACACAATGAATGAATAAGCTTGTGGGTCCTTTACTGGAATGCATTTAGCACCATAACGGACAGTCTAACTATACAGCTACACAAGAGTGTCAAATAAAGAAGACGGAGAGATATACTGTCCTAAAATTAACCTTGCTCCTATCGGCTGTTTTTCATGCATGTCTGAACACACACACACACACACACACACACACACACACACACACACACACACACACACACACACACACACACACACACACACACATCTCTCTCTCTCTCTCATACACACACACACAATCACACACATATGCACAAACACATGCTCTCTCTCTCTTTCTATCTCTCTCTCTCTCTCTCTCGTTCTATCTCTCTCTCTCTAATACACCAGATGTTTTATTGGGAGGTATCACATGAACATGTGCAGTCTGACAGGTCGTCTCGTCTCACCCCAGCGTTGAGGACAGAGCCAGGCCAGCAGCTAGCCTCCAGGGGAGGAGGAGGAGGAAGAGGGAGAGGAGAAGGGGAGGCTGGGGCCCGAGGGAGCCCAGGCAGGATCACATATCTCTGGGCTAATTTCTCACATGGTGGAGGAGCCTTCCATCTCATTTCCTCCTCCAAGCCAAACATCCTCCCAGGAAAATAATTTACAAGGTAACAAAACAGGATTGTGTGTCTGACTGAGAGCAATGTTGTCCTCCCACCCAGTACGGAGAATGTAAGTGAGAATGAGAGGGAGAGAAGGAGAGAGGGGAGAGATGGTGTGCAGCACTGCTAGAGAAAGACAAGCTGATGGTGGATATACGACCCCAGAGCGAGGGAGAGGGGGAGCGAGACAAAGGTGAGATGGGAGAGCGAGGCAGAGAGGAATATGGAAATAGAGGGAGAGACAAAGGGGCTACAGAGAGATTGAGAGGGAGAGAGTGAGAAAGGAAGAGAGACAGATCATGTAGTCTATTGTTTCACACCTGAGGCCAACATGATGGTAGGAGTGTGTCAGAGTTGAGCAACACTCCTACACAGACTGGCTGGAGGGTCTCTCACCTGCACATCCTATCAGTAGACATAGCACCAGTTGTACTAAACATTTGTACATAGTCATGCAAAATTACATTTAGGTTATTGGAAGGTAAAAGATAGAGTGGATTTAAATTTTAGATTTAAATGTAGTGTTTTGAATGATTATTATTTTTGCAAAATTGAGAAAGTCGGGTCCCTTAATTTCTCTTTTTCTAGGGAGCCTGTTGGATTGCTCTACTTCTGCATCCCCTAATGGCACCCTATACCCTATATAGTGCACTACTTTTGACCATGGAGCATAGGGCTTTGGCCAATTGTAGTGCACTATATAGGGAATAAATAGGATGCCATTTAAGACAGGACCGACTTCTCCTGGACAGGTGTTATCACCTGCATTTTCATCAACAACCCATGTGGAAGAGGGGAGGCTAGATGAAATGCCAGGGTTTAAGACTTCCATGTTTCTCTCAATGCTGAGTTGCACATTTCAGAATCTTCTAATGTCCCTGAAACAGCACAGACAGGCTGTGAACAACCTAGAGACCTGCCTTTCCACTTAGGAATGGGATGGGGATGAATGAAAGTGTGTCAACAATGGAGAGGTGTGTGTATGTGATTCCGTACTCTGAATAAATATAGAAGAGACATACTTGCGAAAGTATTCGGCCCCCTTGAACTTTGCAACCTTTTGCCACATTTCAGGCTTCAAACATAAAGATATAAAACTGTATTTTTTTGTGAAGAATCAACAACAAGTGGGACACAATCATGAAGTGGAACGACATTTATTGGATATTTCAAACTTTTTTAACAAATCAAAAACTGAAAAATTGGGCGTGCAAATTTTTTATTTTTTATTTTATTTATTTTTTTATTTCACCTTTATTTAACCAGGTAGGCTAGTTGAGAACAAGTTCTCATTTGCAACTGCGACCTGGCCAAGATAAGGCATAGCAGTGTGAACAGACAACACAGAGTTACACATGGAGTAAACAATTAACAAGTCAATAACACAGTAGAAAAAAGGGGAGTCTATATATACATTGTGTGCAAAAGGCATGAGAAGGTAGGCAAATAATTACAATTATGCAGATTAACACTGGAGTGATAAATGATCAGATGGTTATGTACAGGTAGAGATATTGGTGTGCAAAAGAGCAGAAAAATAAATAAATAAAAACAGTATGGGGATGAGGTAGGTGAAAATGGGTGGGCTATTTACCAATAGACTATGTACAGCTGCAGCGATCGGTTAGCTGCTCAGATAGCAGATGTTTGAAGTTGGTGAGGGAGATAAAAGTCTCCAACTTCAGCGATTTTTGCAATTCGTTCCAGTCACAGGCAGCAGAGAACTGGAACGAAAGGCGGCCAAATGAGGTGTTGGCTTTAGGGATGATCAGTGAGATACACCTGCTGGAGCGCGTGCTACGGATGGGTGTTGCCATCATAACCAGTGAACTGAGATAAGGCGGAGCTTTACCTAGCATGGACTTGTAGATGACCTGGAGCCAGTGGGTCTGGCGACGAATATGTAGCGAGGGCCAGCCGACTAGAGCATACAAGTCGCAGTGGTGGGTGGTATAAGGTGCTTTAGTGACAAAACGGATGGCACTGTGATAAACTGCATCCAGTTTGCTGAGTAGAGTGTTGGAAGCAATTTTGTAGATGACATCGCCGAAGTCGAGGATCGGTAGGATAGTCAGTTTTACTAGGGTAAGTTTGGCGGCGTGAGTGAAGGAGGCTTTGTTGCGGAATAGAAAGCCGACTCTTGATTTGATTTTCGATTGGAGATGTTTGATATGGGTCTGGAAGGAGAGTTTAGAGTCTAGCCAGACACCTAGGTACTTATAGATGTCCACATATTCAAGGTCGGAACCATCCAGGGTGGTGATGCTGGTCAGGCGTGCGGGTGCAGGCAGCGAACGGTTGAAAAGCATGCATTTGGTTTTACTAGCGTTTAAGAGCAGTTGGAGGCCACGGAAGGAGTGCTGTATGGCATTGAAGCTCGTTTGGAGGTTAGATAGCACAGTGTCCAAGGACGGGCCGGAAGTATATAGAATGGTGTCGTCTGCGTAGAGGTGGATCAGGGAATCGCCCGC
This sequence comes from Oncorhynchus mykiss, assembly GCF_057628025.1. Taxonomy (NCBI): domain Eukaryota; kingdom Metazoa; phylum Chordata; class Actinopteri; order Salmoniformes; family Salmonidae; genus Oncorhynchus; species Oncorhynchus mykiss. Next base: position 1,605,390 of record NC_143045.1, read on the forward strand.
AGCATGAGAAACATCATTGATATATACAGAGAAAAGAGTCGGCCCGAGAATTGAACCCTGTGGCACCCCCATAGAGACTGCCAGAGGACCGGACAGCATGCCCTCCGATTTGACACACTGAACTCTGTCTGCAAAGTAATTGGTGAACCAGGCAAGGCAGTCATCCGAAAAACCGAGGCTACTGAGTCTGCCGATAAGAATACGGTGATTGACAGAGTCGAAAGCCTTGGCAAGGTCTATGAAGACGGCTGCACAGTACTGTCTTTTATCGATGGCGGTTATGATATCGTTTAGTACCTTGAGCGTGGCTGAGGTACACCCGTGACCGGCTCGGAAACCAGATTGCACAGCGGAGAAGGTACGGTGGGATTCAAGATGGTCAGTGACCTGTTTGTTGACTTGGCTTTCGAAGACCTTAGATAGGCAGGGCAGGATGGATATAGGTCTGTAACAGTTTGGGTCCAGGGTGTCGCCCCCTTTGAAGAGGGGGATGACTGCGGCAGCTTTCCAATCCTTGGGGATCTCAGACGATATGAAAGAGAGGTTGAACAGGCTGGTAATAGGGGTTGCGACAATGGCGGCGGATAGTTTCAGGAATAGAGGGTCCAGATTGTCAAGCCCAGCTGATTTGTACGGGTCCAGGTTTTGCAGCTCTTTCAGAACATCTGCTATCTGGATTTGGGTAAAGGAGAACCTGGAGAGGCTTGGGCGAGTAGCTGCGGGGGGGGGGGGAGCTGTTGGCCGAGGTTGGAGTAGCCAGGCGGAAGGCATGGCCAGCCGTTGAGAAATGCTTGTTGAAGTTTTCGATAATCATGGATTTATCGGTGGTGACCGTGTTACCTAGCCTCAGTGCAGTGGGCAGCTGGGAGGAGGTGCTCTTGTTCTCCATGGACTTCACAGTGTCCCAGAACTTTTTGGAGTTGGAGCTACAGGATGCAAACTTCTGCCTGAAGAAGTTGGCTTTAGCTTCTTAAATTATTCAGCCCCCTTAAGTTAATACTTTGTAGCGCCACCTTTTGCGCCACCTTTTGCCACCTTTTGCTGCGATTACAGCTGTAAGTCGCTTGGGGTATGTCTCTATCAGTTTTGCACATCGAGAGACTGAAATCTTTTCCCATTCCTCCTTGCAAAACAGCTCGAGCTCAGTGAGGTTGGATGGAGAGCATTTGTGAACAGCAGTTTTCAGTTCTTTCCACAGATTATTGATTGGATTCAGGTCTGGACTTTGACTTGGCCATTCTAACACCTGGATATGTTTATTTTTGAACCATTCCATTGTAGATTTTGCTTTATGTTTTGGATCATTGTCTTGTTGGAAGACAAATCTCCGTCCCAGTCTCAGGTCTTTTGCAGACTCCATCAGGTTTTCTTCCAGAATGGTCCTGCTCCATCCATCTTCCCATCAATTTTAACCATCTTCCCTGTCCCTGCTGAAGAAAAGCAGGCCCAAACCATGATGCTGCCACCACCATGTTTGACAGTGGGGATGATGTGTTCAGGGTGATGAGCTGTGTTGCTTTTACGCCAAACATAACGTTTTGCATTGTTGCCAAAAAGTTCAATTTTGGTTTCATCTGACCAGAGCACCTTCTTCCACATGTTTGGTGTGTCTCCCAGGTGGCTTGTGGCAAACTTTAAACGACACTTTTTATGGATATCTTTAAGAAATGGCTTTCTTCTTGCCACTCTTCCATAAAGGCCAGATTTGTGTAATATATGACTGATTGTTGTCCTATGGACAGAGTCTCCCACCTCAGCTGTAGATCTCTGCAGTTCATCCAGAGTGATCATGGGCCTCTTGGCTGCATCCCTGATCAGTCTTCTCCTTGGATGAGCTGAAAGTTTAGAGGGACGGCCAGGTCTTGGTAGATTTGCAGTGGTCTGATACACCTTCCATTTCAATATTATCGCTTGCACAGTGCTCCTTGGGATGTTCAAAGCTTGGGAAATCTTTTTGTATCCAAATCCGGCTTTAAACTTCTTCACAACAGTATCTCGGACCTGCCTGGTGTGTTCCTTGTTCTTCATGATGCTCTCTGCGCTTTTAACGGACCTCTGAGACTATCACAGTGCAGGTGCATTTATACGGAGACTTGATTACACACAGGTGGATTGTATTTATCATCATTAGTCATTTAGGTCAACATTGGATCATTCAGAGATCCTCACTGAACTTCTGGAAAGAGTTTGCTGCACTGAAAGTAAAGGGGCTGAATAATTTTGCACACCCAATTTTTCAGTTTTTGATTTGTTAAAAAAGTTTGAAATATCCAATAAATGTCGTTCCACTTCATGATTGTGTCCCACTTGTTGTTGATTCTTCACAAAAAAATACAGTTTTATATCTTTATGTTTGAAGCCTGAAATGTGGCAAAAGGTCGCAAAGTTCAAGGGGGCCGAATACTTTCGCAAGGCACTGTAAGTATTTAAATACTAAAGTTTGCGTTCAGTTGAAAGAAGACAAAGAAATGTTTGTATGAAGGTCATTGGGATACTTTGCTGTATTGACCTAAATGACAGGATTTTGATGAGCAAACTTTAGGATGGAAGGTTTACCCATGGAGCTAGTATAATTCAATGGGTTTACCTCTTTTAATTGATAATGAATAATCCACAATTTTTTTAAGAGTGCCTCCTGGCTGCGATATGAGGAATTGCAACCAGCAATATGAGCACTTTTAACAGTTCATGGTGCATTTTATTATCAATAACAAACCAATTTTTCTAATAACTATGAATATGCTATAGGTCTATTGTTTTACTTGCTCGCCCAGTTTGAATCCATGACCATCTGTGTGTGTTAGAATGGAATGAATTGTAAATCATTGTCTTGCTGTAATGTAATAATAACACAGCCCACACCCTAGTCCTGCTCTATGCATTAAACTGAGCCCGTCATCTGACAGATACTTCAGTACTCCTCTGTCTCTGTGGAACACATTGAGGGACTCAATTAATCCGAACACACACAGGTGAAGAGGTATTTCAAGGCTAAGCGGAAAATCACTGAAGTCTGTGTGTGTGTGTGTGTGTGTGTGTGTCTGTGAGCCAAGCCAGATGTGGAGAAATGTGCACGGGGATTTATTTTATATTTAACCTTTATTTAACTAGGCAAGTCAGTTAAGAACAAATTCTTATTAGCAATGATGGCCTTCCCCAGCCAAACCCAGACGACGCTGGGCCAATTGTGTGACGCCCTATGGGACTCCCAATCACGGCCGGATGTGATGCAGCCTGGATTCCTCTGTGTCTTAGACCACTGCGCCACTCAGGAGCAGGGATAGCAGCATAGAACACACAGGAGAGGAACCAAAGTGTGGGTTATGACAGTAAGGTTAAGCAAACACACACACACACACACACACACATCCTCTCCAGTGTGCACTGAGTCTCAGGTGTGTTTTAACTGCAGCACCAGCAGCAGTAATTAGTGATGTCTCAGAGTGTGCCCTCACTTTTAAACGTGTTAATTAATAATGATCCCACTCCCGTCCCAGCCCTGTTTGTTTCTCAGGATACGGGCTTGCCTGATTAGTGTTCCTCAGAGCCAAAGGGATTCATTCATAAGTGTCCTTGTCACCTACCGAGTCTCCAACCGGCCCTGAGTGTACTGGTACAGAGATAAGCTATGTTTCTTAAACATGCTTAGTGTGTGTGTGTGTGTGTGTGTGTGTGTGTGCGTGCATGCGTACGTGTGCGTGTTTGTACAGCACTACTGTAATATCTGAGTCTAGAATACTTGATTAATATACTGAAGGATCCACGTGTAATCAAATCATCACACTCGTACTAGAATGTGACCTCTTTTCTCTCTCTCCCGCTCTCTCTTTTTCTCTCTCCCAAACGCTCTGCTTGGCTGGTGATTGAACAAAATGTGTTATTTAAAAGACTCAAATCACAGAGAGACTCTTGCTGTCTTTGTTTGCATTAGAGCCGGGGCCTTCAAATGCCGATCACACTCAATTAGACTGCCATTCTGACGACGTGCTCATGTGGCCCTGTTAATGTGTGGACTAGACAGATAGACAACTAGTGTAGTCTTTGGTTGAGTGTGGCAATAGATTGACATTCAGAGACAGAGACACACTCCACAGACATGCCCATACTAACACACGTACACATGTACGTGTATGCACACACAAATATATGGAAATAGATTAGTGCCAAATGACTCTAACAGGGAAAAGCAGAATATTTGGATGGTTTCTGTCCTCTGTGTCACTATCATACTCACCTGAGTAACACCCTTTTGCTCTCTGCTCTAATCAGGGAGAGGCGGTTGTCCTGTGCGGCAGAGGTTTGTGTGTGTGTGTGTGTGTGTGTGTCTGGTGTGTCTGGTGTGTCTGGTGCCTGGGGTGAAATCAGCCAGATGAAAGTTGATGATAAGTTCTGGCTGCTCAGTATAGTGACAGCTGTAGATTAATCTAAAGAAGTTCTGACAAATCAAACAGATTTCTTTTCTCACGCCCCTCTTCACTCCTCGTAAAAACCCACCCCTAGAGCCCTCATCATCCAGCAGAGGTACAGGGCTTGAAACCAAATGTATTTCATCTTTAAGGGGATGGGTCTGCTTTGAAACAGCACCAGCTGCCGGTGATGCATGTCTTTTCTTTTTAAACACTTCAACATACTTGAGCCGTATTGTGACAGGTAAAGACCTGAACGTCAGCACTTCAAACTCATTTTGTAATTGAGAGTTGAATCAGATACATTTTGCAGGTTCTGAGTCCCGGTCGGAGCGGGAACATCAATGGGCCCTGCCGGGGAGTGACACAGGATTTGAGCACAGTTGCACAATAGCCTATGTAAATATTACTTAAATGGGATACAGGATACAGTATTAGTCAAGGCAATGCTGCCCTGTATTCATAAAGCACCTCAGAGTAGGCGTGCTTATCTAGGATTAGTTTTGACCTTTAACACCCTAAGGAATAAGATGACATGGACAGGAGGGCCCTGATCCTAGATCAGCACTCCTCGTCAGATGCTTTACGAGTACAGGCCACTGATTCTACAGGGGTGATTTCACGCTGCTACTGTATTCACTTGGAATATCTAGACCTATTGTCTCTCAGTCTATGCCTCTCCTCAGATGAACAGTCTGTGGCCCCCTGGTGGCCATTTGAATCACTCACCTCTACAGACAACTACAATGTCAAACACATGCAAGTACTGTAACACAGTCATAATAAATGGTCACAATAGACATTAATCAAGTCATATGCCACGTTAAACAATCATATCAACTGTCATATCTAGTTCATTGATACAATATAAACAATTGTTTTTATCTTTGTGTTTCTTTTTGGGGGGGAGCGCACTTGTTATAATAAAGGCTTATCATTACGATCATCAAAACAAACAAATAATAAAACACACGGTGACACATTTGACACATATTAGCCATTCATTTGTTGAATATAAGTGTGTATATAAGTAGCTAATAAGGTCTTTGTTATGTCTTGTTATGTCTTGTACTTATGTATATTAGGCCTTAATTACTGTTAAGTGTTTTCTTATTAAAACATAAGTACTGCGTTACTGGCCAATCCTTAATAACCTATTTGTTAGCCATAATAAATACATATTAGTATTTAATAAATAGCAAGTTAGGCAAGAAACAGATTCTAAGTGAGCTGTCTCAATGTGGGACTAATAAGGACATAGTACCTTAAAACGCGTTCCCTATTCTAAAGTGTAACCATATTTTTACTTGCAGAAATATTGTCCAGAAATAACCTCATTGGACAGAAAGGGGCACACCCACACCCATGAGCTAAAGCATATCATGTTTTGCCTGAAGTGGAGGATATGTGTAGTTTCGTGAAATAAGACATTTAAATCAAGTCAAAGTTTATTGGCCGCGTACACAGATTTGCAGATATTATTGCAGGTGAAGTGAAATGCTTCTACTTTTGACTGGTACTGTATATATCCAGAATATAATGTTATATAATGTCTGATATTGATTCATTATTTTGTTTGTACTATGTGCGCGTATTGTTTTGTATTGTTATTAAGGATTGGCCAGTAAGACATGACTTTTGAATAAGAACACAGTTAATTAAGGCCTAATATATGGCAAAAAAAATACATAAAGTCCTTATTAGCTACTTGTATAGACACTTATAAACTACAAATTAGTGGCTAATATTGTATGTGCACCTTAAAATAAAGTGTTATCCCATCAACTATCAATATTTTTCAGAAAGTAATTAGTTCAATTGACAAAGACAGAGTCACACATTAGATTACTTCCCAAGCAGATATGTTTATTTTTTTTCTCCTTTACTTACAGTTGCCATATACAATACATACCCATTGATTCTTGAAGAATATAACTTATACATGACTCATGAGCTTAGTTCAACTGTCCTACCACATCAGAACCCAAAATACAAACTTGTTTTACTCCAATGTTCATAAACAAATAAAATGTAATGACACACGATATAGCCTCAAAACCTGGTTATATCACAGATAGTCAATCCTTGCATCCACGGCTTTGTCTGTGAATTTGAGAGTGATAACATTTCTCCAGTCCCATCCCTCAGTTTTTTACAGAACCAGAGGTGGGGAGGGGCACTTTGTTATTATTTCTACTGCTGATTGCCACTTTAAGAAGGTTGTAGCACATCCTCTGAATGACATAAAGACAAACCAGATATCCACATGAGCATCAGAATCACATATTTTTCTTGAAATTCACCGCTTCTTTCTAGCTTAAAGCATTGCGTAGTTAGGCCTCCTTATCAATTGCTTTTTTTTAAATTGCATGTGGTAATTTGACAGGTACAAGCACATTGACACATAAACATTTATCTGATACATTTCACTATATTCACCATAGCTCACACAAATTTCCAACACCTACCGCAGTGGTATTGATGTTGCTTCTGGAGTATGTTGAGGCATTGAGGCATTGTGGCTCAGTTTTAGTTACACTTGGTCACATTTTAAGTTACAAATCTCCTCCTTATTCAGATACATTGTCAATTCTTCATGCCACCCATGCCTCAGCCTTACTCCACCCCTTTACATGAGCAGAGATATAAGGGCACGTCTGCTCCATCACCTCACAACTGTAACCTTCAACTGCAACCTGCCACTTTCAGGGATCAAGGTAAGACCCAGATGCAGACACGTCGAATTAACAATGGTTTAATAATCCAACAGGGGCAGTTAATAGACAGGTCAAGGCAGGCAAGGGTCAGTAAACCAGAGGTGGGGCAAAGGTGCCGGACGGCAGGCAAGCTCAGGGTCAGGGTAGGCAGAGGTCAGTAATCCAGATACGTGGGGCAAAGGTACAGGACGGCAAGCAGGCTCAGGGTCAGGGGCAGGCAGAGTGGTCAGGCAGGCAGGCTTAGAGTCAGGACAGGCAAGGGTCAAAACCAGGAGGGCGAGTAAAAGAGAGATTGGGAAAAGCTGGAACTGAGAACAAAAACGCTGGTTGACTCGACAAACAAGATGAACTGGCAACTGACAAACAGAGAACACAGGTATAAATACACAGGATAATGGAGAAGAAGGGCGACACCTGGAGGGGGGTGGAGACAATCACAATGACAGGTGAAACAGATCAGGGTGTGACAGCCACTACAACCTGCAAATCATCTCATTAATCTACAGCTCCCAAATACTTGTAAATACAGTACCTAGATTTAAATAACTTGAGATTACTCTTACTTTGAACCATTGATCCTATTACTTTTGTTTTGTTAATTTGTGTAGGCCTACAGAGAATGGCCATAGTTAAATTAAGCCTAAATGAGATATGTATTTCAATTATTTTTGTGTATTATATAATTTTATTTGAACTAAAGTAAAAATGTTAAATTGTCAGGTTTTGCAGATTATAAATGCTCATTATAAAGTTTGGGCTAAGTTTAGGCCCATTTTCTGTCTCCCTTTCTTTCCTTTCCTTTTTTTGTGTGACATGCGTCACCTAAATCATATCAAATCAAGCACCCTTCTGGGGCCCTGTGTTGAGGATCAGCCAAGTAGATGTTAGCAGGTGTTATCACGTGTATAGCAAAATGCTTGTGTTCCTAGCTACAACAATGCAGTGATATCTAACAATTTTCAACAATACACACAAATCTAAAAGAAATAAGAAATATATAAATATTAAATTGAGCTATGTCGGAGTGGCATTGACTAAAATACAGTAGAATAGAATAGAGTATATACATATGAGATGAGTAAAGCAGTATGTAAACATTATTAAAGTGACTAGTGTTACATTTTTAAAGCTGCCAGTGATTCCAAGTCTATGTATATAGGGCAGCATATAGCGCCTCTAATGTGCAAGGTTGCGTAACCAGGTGGATCCCGGCTAGTGATGGTATTTAACAGTCTGATGGCCTTGAGATAGAAGCTGTTTTTCAGTCTCTCGGTCCCAGCGTTGATGCACCTGTACTGACCTCGCCTTCTGGTGAACAGGCCGTGGCTTGTTTGGTTGTTGTCCTTGATGATCTTTTTGGCCTTCCTGTGACATCGGTTGCTGTAGGTGTCCTGGAGGGCAGGTAGTTTGCCACCGGTGATGCGTTGGGCGACACCACTCTCCCAGGGCCCTTACCTCCTCCCTGTAGGCTGTCACGTCATTGTTGGTATTGAGGCCAACTATTGTTGTGTCGTCCGCAAACTTGATGATTGAGTTGGAGGCGTGCGTGGCCACGCAGTCATGGGTGAACAGGGAGTACAGGAGAGGGCTGAGCACGCACCCTTCTGGGGCCCTGTGTTGAGGATCAGCCAAGTAGAGGTGTTGTTTCCTACCTTCACCACCTGGGGGCGGCCCGTCAGGAAGTCCAGTACCCAGTTGCACAAGGTGCAGTTCAGACCCCAAGCTTAATGATGAGCTTGGAGGGTACTATGGTGTTGAATGCTGAGCTATAGTCAATGAACAGCATTCTTACCTAGGTATTCCTCTTGTCCTGATGGGATAGGGCAGTTTGCAGTGAGATGGCGATTGCATTGTCTGTGGATCTATTGGGGCGGTAAGCAAATTGAAGTGGGTCTAGGGTGTCAGGTAGGGTGGAGGTGATATGATCCTTAACTCGGGGCAACAGGTAGCCTAGTGGTTAGAGTGTTGGACTAGAAACTAAAAGGTTGCAAGATTGAATCCATGAGCTGGCAAGGTAAAAAAATATATGTTGTTCTGCCCCTAAACAAGTCAGTTAACCCACTGTTCCTAGGCTGTCATTGAAAATAAGAATTTGTTCTTAACTGACTTGCCTAGTTAAATAAAAAATATCCTCTCATAGGACTTAATGATGACAGAAGTGAATGCGAAAGTCATTTAGTTCAGTTACCTTTCCTTTCTTGGGTACAGGACCAATGGTGGACATCTTGAAACAAGTTAGGGTAGCAGACTGGGATAGGGAGAGATTGAATATGTCCATAAACACTGCAGCCAGCTGGTCTGCGCATGCTCTGAGGACCATCTGGGCCGGCAGCCTTGCAAGGGTTAACACGCTTAAATGTCTCACGTCAGCTACGGAGAAGGAGAGCCCACAGTCATTGGTAGCAGGCCGCCTCGGTGGCACTATGTTATCCTCAAAGAGGGCGAAGCGAGTGTTTAGCTTGTCCGGAAGCAAGATGTCGGTGTCCGCGACGTGGCTGGTTTTCCCTTTGTAGTCCACGATTGTCTGTAAACCCTGCCACATACGTCTCCTGTCTGAGCGGTTGAATTGCGACTCAACTTTTTCTCTGTCAGACATTTTGCCTGTTTGACTGCCTTTTGGAGGGAATAACTACACTGTTTGTATTCTGCCATATTCTCTGTCACTTTGTCATGGTTAAATGTGGTGGTTTGGACTTTCAGTTTTGCCATCTATCCACAGTTTCTGGTTTGGGTAGGTTATTATTAAGTCACAGTGGGTACAACATCTCCTATACACTTCCTGATTAACTCAATCACTGTATTCGTGTATTCGTCAATGTCATTTTCAGAGACTACCCGGAACTTATCCCAGTCAGCGAGATCAAAACAATCTTAAAGCATGGATTCCGATTGGTCAGACCAGCAATGAATAGACCTTAGCACGGGTCCTTCCTGTTTGAGTTTCTGCCTATAGGAAGGGAGGAGTAAAATGGGGTCGTGATCAGAGTTGCCGAAGGGAGGGTAAAGGGAGGCCTTGTAGGCAGTTCGAAAAGTTGAGTATCAGTGGTCCAATGTTTTTCCAGAGTGAGTACTACAGTCAATGTGTTGGTAGAACTATCTGCCAGAACACTTTTTTTATATGATTGTGTTCAGGTCCTTCTTGTTACTGGAGGGTGGAGTTTGCCTTTCTTTAAATGCCAGTGTTTCCCTGTGCCAGGAAATTACCTTTACCTGTGAAGGCTGGCATGCCTTATGAGGACAAGAACGGCAAATGTGCCTTTAGTCCAAATTCCAGTGTGGCACCCTGATCGTAGTGTACAGTGCCTTCAGAAAGTTCACTAACTTTTTCCATATTTTGTTGTGTTAAGCCCGAAATTACAATTGATAAAATTTAAAAAAATTTGGTCACTGGCCTACACACCAGTAGCCCCATAATGTCAAAGTGGAATTATTATGAAAAGCTGAAATGTCTTGAGTCAAATAAGTATACAACCCCTTTGTTATGGCAAGCCTAATTGAGATCAGGAGTAAACATTTGCTTAACAAGTCACATAATAAATTGCATCGAAACAAAAGGCCAAATAGCCTTGCCTTCTCAAATGACTGCCTTGCCTGGTTCACCAACTACTTCTCTGATAGAGTTCAGTGTGTCAAATCGGAGGGCCTGTTGTTCGGACCTCTGGCAGTCTCTATTGGGGTGCCACATGGTTAAATTCTCAGGCCGACTCTTTTCTCTTTATATGTCAATGACGTCTCCAAATCTATGCAGACGACACCATTTTGTATACATCTGACCCTTCTTTGGACACTGTGCTAACAAACCTCCAGACGAGCTTCAATGCCATACAACACTCCTTCCGTGGCCTCCAACTGCTTTACATGCTAGTAAAACTAAGTGCATGCTCTTCAACCATTTGCTGCCCGCACCCTCCCACCCGACTAGCATCACTACTCTGAACGGTTCTGACTTGGTTCTGAATATGTGGACAACTACAAATACCTAGGTGTCTGGTTAGACTGTAAACTCTTCTTCCAGACTCACATTAAGCATCTCCAATCCAAAATTAAATCTAGAATTGGCTTCCTATTTCGCAACAAACCCTCCTTCATTCATGCTGCCAAACATACCCTTGTAGAACTGACCATCCTACCAATCCTTGACTTCGGCGATGTCATTTACAAAATAGCCTCCAACACTCTACTCAGCAAACTGGATGTAGTCTATCACAGTGCCACCCATTTTGTCACCAAAGCCCCATATACTACCCACCACTGCGACCTGTATGCTCTCGTTGGCTGGCCTTCACTACATATTCGACGCCAAACCCACTGGCTCCAGGTCATCTATAAGTCTTTGCTAGATAAAGCTCCACCTTATCTCAGCTCACTGGTCACCATAGCAACACCCACCCGTGTGGAGCACAAGCTCCGGCAGGTATATTTCACTGGTCATCCCCAAAGGCAACATTTCCTTTGGTCGCCTTTCCTTACAGTTCTCTGCTGCCAATGACTGGAACTAATTTAAAAAATCACATCTCCCTCTCTAACTTTAAACATCAGCTGTCAGAGCAGTAAATAGCACACCCAACTACATCATCCCCATATTATTTCTTACCCTCTTGCTCTTTTGCACCCCAGTATCTCTACTTGCACATCATCATCTGCACATCTATCACTCCAGTGTTAATGCTAAATTGTAATTATTTGGCCTATGTCCTGCCTTACCTCCCTACTCTTCTACATTTGCACACACTGTACATATATTTTTCTATTGTGTTATTGACTGTACATGTGTTTATGTGTAACTCTGTGTTGTTGATTTTGTCGCACTGCTTTGCTTTATCTTGGACAGGTCGCAGTGGTAAATGAGAACTTGTTCTCAACTGGCCTACCTGGTTAAATAAAGGTGAAATAAAATAAAAAATCTACACTTGAGTTGTTACCAAGAAGTTAGTGAATGTTCATGAGTGGCCGAGTTACAGTTTTGACTGAAATCTGCTTGAAAATGTATGACAAGACCTGGAAATGGTTGTTTAGCAATGATCAACAACCAATTTGACAGAGCTTGAATAATTTTGAAAACAACAATGGGCAAATGTTGCACAATCCAGGTGTGGAAAGCTCTTCTAGACTTACCCAGAAAGACTGTAATCACTGTCAAAGGTGATTCTAACATATTAGTGTTTTATTTTTCATATATATTTTTTTACAAATGTTAGATTTTTCCCCCACATTGACATTACAGGGTATTTTGTGTAGCTCGTTGACAAAAAAAAGACAAAATAATGCATTTTAATCCCACTTTGTAACACAACGACATGTGGAAAAAGGCAAGGGGTGTGACTACTTTCTGAAGGCACTATGTCGTTGCTAAGACTGTGCCCTTCAGCTAGGATCCACTCTTCTCCCTAGACACACCTCCTCAGCTATGCACTTTGTATGTTTTGATTAGAATCAAGTAAGTATGATAGTACTTTCACAAGCAACAGAGCTGAAGATTTTATACATGCAGAGCACTCCATTGTTTGATTATTGATGTGTGAAACTACTGATTGAATATTTTTATTTTACCTTTATTCAACTAGGCAAGTCAGTTAAGAACAAATTCTTATTTTCAATGACAGCCTAGGAACAGTGGGTTAACTGCCTGTTCAGGGGCAGAACAACATTTTTGTAGCTTGTCAGCTCAGGGGTTTGAACTTGCAACCTTCCAGTTACTAGTCCAACACTCTAACCACTAGGCTACCCTGCTGATTCTAAAGCTATTAATTGTTGCTGCAGAAAACAATATTTGCAATCTTGTTGTTTTCTTGTTATTTCCATGCTCCAACCCTGTTGGTAACACCTGTGTGCTTATTGCATAGACAGTATTGTTATTTATTAGTGAGCTAAAATTATAACTTATAATAATGATACATTGTGATTGAATTACAGCCTAAAAGATTGTTTCAGTCTCTGTGTCAATGTTTCTGTGGACTTGTTCCTATTCAAACCATTGTTGAATTTGCTCTGTGTTATCCCTTCAGGATGATGAGATCTATCATGAATTTCCTATTGTTAATTCTCCTCGGACTCGCAGACTCTGTTGCCGCGACTGAATACCCCTCTCCAACTGGAGATCAATCACTTTAAATTGCATTTGAGTATTATTGAAGTAATGTTACAGGTTAATTAGTGGCTATTTCAGATAAATCAGCTCTTATACAAAGTAATTTAAATGTGTAACTACAATTAAGTTGTTTCTTACAACTCTTTTTGCATCTTTTCCAGGAACGAATATGGCTTTAAGGGGTAAAGGCACCCAGTCATCAATATTGGCTTTTTATTATGCTCTAAACGCCATTGTTGGGAACCGTGACAGTGTTTTGCCACATTGCTCCTGCAATCACACTGAGATTGAACCTAACCCATGGTGGTGATTGGACCTGCTTAATACCTACAGTGTTCTCCATCACCATCTCCAATATAATTGATTGTTGTTCCAGCAGACTGAATAGAGCTGAGATCTGCATCAGAGACTCCGTGTCATGACATGACATGACCTGATCTGTTTCACCTGTCTTGGTGATTGCCTCCACCCACCTTCAGGTGTCTCCTGTTTTCCTCATTAGTCCCCGGTGTATTTATCCTTGTGTTTCCTGTCTCTCTGTGCCAGCTTGTCTTGTTTTCCAAGTCAACCAGCATTTTTTCTAGTTCCTATTTTTCCCCAGTCTCTGTCTTTTCCTAGCCCTCCTGGTTTTGAGCCTTGCCTATCCTGACGCCGAATTCGCCTGCCTGACCACTCACCCGTTCATTTCTAATGACCAATCTTTTTGACTTGGTTACAGTGAAGACAAACAGTGATGACTAGAGAGCACTCTTGGCCAGACAGGCAGAGAGGCAGGGAGGTGGTGAGTGGTACAGGCAGTGGGTTGTATCCCTCAGTATGCCAGACACCCACCAAGCTGCCCAGACTGATGGATGGACAAACAGGCTAGCACGCAGCTAGACAGACAGACAGACAGACATATAGAGTTTATTGCAGATGCAGCAAGATACTTCTGTTTCTAGTTCCAGCAGTGCAGTAATACCGAACAATACAAAACAATGCACACAAATGCATTGCACACAATGCACCCCCAAAATAAAAAGAAAGCTATGTAAGAGTCAGAAATATAGTATATATTACGGTGTGTAAAGACAGTATGGACAGAATATGAAGAGAAGATGTGTATACAGCAGTAGTTAAATAGGATGAGCCTTGACTAGAACACAGTATATACACGTATGAAGTGGGTAAAACAGTATGTAAACATGATTAAAGTGACCCGTGTTCAATGACTATGTAAACAGGGCATACAGATAGACAGAGAGCTGGCCCTGGCCTGCTGGATGAGTGTTCTCTGCCCAAAGAGAGCCCTGCTTCTCGCCCCAGCTCAGACCAACAGAGAATTAATTGGCTCATTTACCAAGAAAAACACTCTAATCACTTGGTTTCCTCTCATTAAAAGTTAATTAGTTTGACACGAGTTTCCTGCAGAAGAAAGTATTGGCCACTTAGAACTCATTAGAGCTAAAGGAAAACATCACACTGAAGAGCTGGTGGAGATGAAGGAGAGGGGAACGCACGTATGTCCACACACAAATCAAATCAAATTGTATTTGTCACATACACATGGTTAGCAGATGTTAATGCGAGTGTACCGAAATGCTTGTGCTTCTAGTTCCGACAATGCAGTAACAACCAACGAGTAACCTAACCTAACAATTCCACAACTACTACCTTATACACACAAGTGTAAAGGGATAAAGAATATGTACATAAAGATATATGAATGAGTGATGGTACAGAACGGCATAGGCAAGATGCAGTAGATGGTATCGAGTACAGTATATACATATGAGATGAGTAATGTAGGGTATGTAAACATAAAAGTGGCATAGTTTAAAGTGGCTAGTGATACATTTTTTACATACATTTCCATAAATTTCTATTTTTAAAGTGAGCTGGAGTTGAGTCAGTATGTTGGCAGCAGACACTCAATGTTAGTGGTGGCTGTTTAACAGTCTGATGGCCTTGAGATAGAAGCTGTTCAGTCTCTTGGTCCATGCTTTGATTCACCTGTGCTGAAATCGCCTTCTGGATGATAGCGTGGTGAACAGGCAGTGGCTCGGGTGGTTGTTGTCCTTGATGACCTTTATGGCCTTCCTGTGACATAGTGTGGTGTAGGTGTCCTGGAGGGCAGGTAGTTTGCCCCCGGTGATGCGTTGTGCAGACCTCACTACCCGCTAGAGAGCCTTACGGTTGTGGGCGGAGCAGTTGCCATAGCAGGAGGTGATACAGTCCGACAGGATGCTCTCGATCTGTAGAAGTTTGTGAATGCTTTTGGTGACAAGCCGAATTTCTTCAGCCTCCTGAGGTTGAAGAGGCGCTGCTGCACCTTCTTCACAACGCTGTCTGTGTGGGTGGATCAATTCAGTTTGTCCGTGATGTGTACGCCGAGGAACTTTAAACTTACTACCCTCTTCACTACTGTCCCGTCGATGTGGATGGGGGGGGGGGGGGGGTGCTTCCTCTGCTGTTTCCTGAAGTCCACGATCATCTCCTTTGTTTTGTTGACGTTGAGTGTGAGGTTATTTTCCTGACACCACACTCCGAGGGCCCTCACCTCCTCCCTGTAGGCCGTCTCGTCATTGTTGGTAATCAAGCCTGCCACTGTAGTGTCGTCCTCAAACTTGATGATTGAGTTGGAGGCATGCGTGGCCACGCAGTCGTGGGTGAACAGGGAGTACAGGAGAGGGCTCAGAACGCACCCTTGTGGGGCCCAATGTTGAGGATCAGCGGGTGGAGATGTTGTTACCTACCCTCACCACCTGGTGGCGGCCCATCAGGAAATCCAGTACCCAGTTGCACAGGGCGGGGTCGAGACCCAGGCTTGATGACGAGTTTGGAGGGTACTATGGTGTTAAATGCTGAGCTGTAGTCGATGAACAGCATTCTCACATAGGTATTCCTCTTGTCCAGATGGGTTAGGGCAGTGTGGTTGCGATTGCGTTGTCTGTGGACCTATTGGGGTGGTAAGCAAATTGGAGTGGGTCTAGGGTGTCAGGTAGGGTGGAGGTGATATGATCCTTGACTAGTCTCTCAAAGCACTTCATGATGACGGAAGTGAGTGCTATGGGGCGGTAGTCGTTTAGCTCAGTTACCTTTGCTTTCTTGGGAACAGGAACAATGGTGGCTCTCTTGAAGCATGTGGGAACAGCAGACTGGGATAAGGGTTGATTGAATATGTCCGTAAGCACACCAGCCAGCTGGTCTGCTCATGCTCTGAGGACGCGGCTAGGGATGCCGTCTGGGCTTGCAGCCTTGCGAGGATTAACACGTTTCAATGTTTTGCTCACGTCGGCTGCAGTGAAGGACAGTCTGCAGGTTTTGGTAGCGGGCCGTGTCAGTGGCACTGTATTGTCCTCAAAGCGAGCAAAGAAGTTGTTTAGTCTGTCTGGGAGCAAGATATCCTGGTCCGCGACGGAGCTGGTTTTCTTTTTGTAATCCGTGATTGACTGTAGACCCTCTTGTGTCTGAGCCGTTGAATTGCGACTCTACTTTGTCTCTATACTGACGCTTAGCTTGTTAGATTGCCTTGAGGAGGGAATAGCTACACTATTGTATTCGTTCGTGTTTCTGGTCACCTTGCCCTGGTTAAAAGCAGTGGTTCGCACTTTCAGTTTCGGGCGAATACTGCCATCAATCCACGGTTTCTGGTTTGGGAATGTTTTAATAGACGCTGTGGGTACGACATCGCCGATGCACTTGCTAATGAACTCGCTCACCGAATCAGCGTATTCGTCAATGTTGTTGTTGGACGCAATGCGGAACATATCCCAATCCACGTGATTGAAGCAGTCTCGAAGCGTGGAATCAGATTGGTCGGACCAGAAATTGAATAATGTGTCCCTGATAAAAGGAGAGGTCAAAATCAAAAGTAACAGTCAGTATCTGGTGTGGCCACCAGCTGCAATAAGTACTGCAGTGCATCTCCTCCTCATGGACTGCACCACATTTCTGGGGGGAATGGCCCTAGTCCTCACCCTCCAATCCAACCGGTCCCAGACGTGCTCAATGGGATTGAGATCCAGGCTCTTCGTTGGCAATGCAGAACACTGACATTCCTGTCTTGCAGGAAATCACACAGAGAATGAGTAGTATGGCTGGTGGCATTGTCATGCTGGAGGGTCATGTCAGGATGAGCCTGCAGGAAGGGTACCACATGAGGGAGGAGGATGTCTTCCTTGTAACGCACAGTGTTGAGATTGCCTGCAATGACAACAAGCTCAGTCCGATAATGCTGTAACACACCACCCCAGACCATGACGGACCGTCCACCTCCAAATTGATCCCATTCCAGAGTACAGGCCTCAGTGTAACGCTCATTCCTTCGACGATAAACGCAAATTCGCCCATCACCCCTGGTGAGACAAAACCGCGACTCGTCAGTGAAGAGCACTTTTGCCAGTTCTGTCTGGTCCAGCGACGGTGGGTTTGCGACGTTGTTGCTGGTGATGTCTGGTGAGGACTTGCCTTACAACATGCCTACAAGCCCTCAGTCCAGCCTCTTTCAGCCTATTGCGGACAGTCTGAGCAATGATGGAGGGATTGTGCATTCCTGGCGTAACTCGTGCAGTTGTTGTTGCCATCCTGTACCTGTCCCGCAGGCGTGATGTTCGGGTGTACCGATCCTGTGCAGGTGTTGTTACACATGATCTGCCACTGCGATCAGCTGTCCGTCCTGTCTCCCTGCAGTGCTGTCTTAGGCGTATCACAGTATGGACATTGCAATTTATTGCCCTGTGTAACGATCTGGGTGTAGTGGGTGCGAAGTCAGGTGCAGGAAGCAGAGAGTTCAGGGTAGTGCTATATAATGCACAAACGGCGAACATAAGCCACCCCACGAAAACACAGGGCGCACACAAAACAAATGCCCCAAACACGGGGACTAAAACAGTCCAGCAAAAACCCACGAACAGGAAACACGTTGACCTCAAACGTGCACACTAGTCACACAAACAATCCCGCACAAAGAGCAGACGGGCCGGCTGGCTAATAAAGCCCAACTAATCACCAAATAAACAACAGGTGTAACCAATTAACAGACAAGGAGGGGGAGGAAAGAATCAGTGTCAGCTAGTAGGCCGGTGACGCCGAGCGCCATCCGAACGGGAAGGGGAGCCACCTTCGGTAGGAGTCGTGACACCCTGGCCACATCTGCAGTCTTCATGCCTCCTTGCAGCATGCCTAAGGCACGTTCACGCAGATGAGCAGGGACATTGGGCATCTTTCTTTTGGTGTTTTTCAGAGTCAGTAGAAAGGCCTCTTTAGTGTCCTTAGTTTTCATAACTGTGACCTTAATTGCCTACCGTCTGTAAGCTGTTAGTGTCTTAACGACCGTTCCACACATGCTCATTAATTGTTTATGGTTCATTGAACAAAGCATGGGAAACAGTGTTTAAACTCTTTACAATGAAGATCTGTTATTATTATTTTAATTTTTACAAATTATCTTTGAAAGACAGGGTCCTGACAGGGTCCTGTTGAGTTTACAAGCGCACGCATGTGCACACACACAATCATCATTAGACATTCATAAAAACATATTTAGGGTTGTCAGATAGTAGAAAACAAACACAATGAGCATAGTGAGGGGTGGACTATTGTCACGCATGTGCACACACACAATCATCATTAGACATTCATAAAAACATATTTAGGGTTGTCAGATAGTAGAAAACAAACACATTGAGCATAGTGAGGGGTGGACTATTGTTCACTGTCTTCAAACTAGATGAGCCAAGGCGCATCGTGCATATAATTCCACATTTATTTTAATCGTAGTGAAACCTTCACAAAAAAGAGCAGGTAAACAGCAACAAACGTGACGCAACCGTGGCGCACACAAACACACAGAGAATATACATAATTACCCACAACATAGGTGGGAAAAGGCTGCCTAAGTATGATTCCCAATCAGAGATGACGATAGACAGCTGCCTCTGATTGGGAACCACACTCGGCCAAAAACAAAGAAATAGAAAACATAGAATGCCCACCCAAATCACACCCTGACTTAACCAAATAGAGAAATAAAACGGCTCTCTAAGGTCAGGGCGTGACAACTATGCACTGTAAAATGTAATTAATTCCGTTATCTCTTTTTTTGTAGAAACCCGTTGCCTAGAACTATTTGAGTAACCCAACTCAAAGTTTGTCAGTGTTCAATAGTTAATAGTAATAACATTACCACCCATATGGTTATCTTTTAAGTTCTAAATATTTAACTGTTTTTTGTTTTATTAACTTTTTGACATTAAATTGCATTGTGTATTCTGAACTTGTCACACCATGATCTGTTTCACCTGTCTTTGTGCTTGTCTCCACCCCCCTCCAGGTGTCGCCCATCTTCCCCATTATCCCCAGTGTTCTCTGTTTGTCTGTTGCCAGTTCGTTTTGTTCGTCAAGCCTACCAGCGGTTTTCCCTTTGCTCCTGTCTGCTTCTAGTTCCTTTTTTCCCGGTTTTGACCATTCTGCTTGCCCTGAGCCTGCCTGCCGTTCTGTACCTTGTCACACCACCCTGGATTATTGACCTCTGCCTGCCCTGACCCTGAGACTGCCTGCCGTTCTGTACCTTTTGGACTCTGATCTGGATTACCGACCTCTGCCTGCCCTTGACCTGTCATTTTGCCTGCCCCCTGTTCTAGTAATAAACTTTTGTTACTTTGACACTGTCTGCATCTAGGTCTTCCCCAAAACGTGATAGAACTATAACAATTTAAGTTACTTGAACATGAATATTTGTTATAGTGAACATAAAAATGTAACGTCCCTTCTACTTAAATGACTAACCTTCATTGCACATTTTGTCAAGTGTAAGTAGTTCTGATTAGTAATTTTAATGTTTAACATTGTTTTCTGTATTTGTTGACATTTACACCTCATAGCATAAGAATCTGCTGAATACTATTCTAGAAATATACTTTTCTTTCTTCAAACATGCATACATCATGATGTAAATGTGTCATAAATTGATTTTTTCCCACAGTCCTCTAAAAACAGTGGCACATGGCACTATTAAGTATTCATAACTTGCAAACCGTCAGCCAACACCCATAAATCAAGTGATTTTTAGTCAGATATCAATGTGTCTGACTACTACTTTATTATTTTAAGTAGATTCAAGTAAGAACATCTGACTTTAAAATATGAAATAATCATAATTTGTAAAAACTCAATAACTTTAGATTAGTAGAACACAGATAAATAAAGATCAGACTTTTGGAAAAAGTCAAGGGGTCTGAATACTTTCCGAACGCACAGTATACAAAAGTATGTGGATACCCCATGCAATCTCTGTAGACAAACATTGGCAGTAAAATGGTCTTACTGAAGAGCTCAGTAACTTTGAATGTGGCACCTTCATAGGATGCAACCTTTCCAACAACAACGACTCAGTCGGGAAGTGGTAGGCTACACAAGCAACAGAACGGGACCAGCGAGTGCTGAAGCGTGTATCGCATAAAAATTGTCTGTACTCGGTTGCAACACTCACTACTGAGTTCCAAACTGCCTCTGGAAGCAACGTCAGCGCACAAACTGTTCGTTGAGAGCTTAATGAAATGGGTTTCCATGGCTGAGGAGCCGTACACAAGCCTAAGATCACCATGCGCAATGCGCAAGGTCCCCACAGCAATGTTCCAACTTTTAGTGGAAAGCCTTCCTGGAACAGTGGAGGCTGTTATAGCGGCAAAGGGGGGACTAACTCCATATTAAACCCCATGATTTTGGAATGAGATATTTGATGAGCAGGTGGCCACATACTTTTGGTCATGTAGTGTATGATTTGAATTCGACAGGCAATTGGAGATGTTTGAGTAGCCGCTATTCAATTGCTTTAATGATTTAGGCAATTACTTTTTACAATGTGGCAGCCCAACACCAGACCCTGACTATTAGCTTGTTTCTGGGTTTGAAGTTGGAGGGTGTTTGTTTGTGTGTGCGCGAGCGTGCATGTGTGCGTGCATGCGGTGTGTGAGTATGTGTGTGTTTGTTTACTGGGCTTAGTAATGTGTACTTGTTCACAGACACACATGGCTGAAGCCCAGTATTCCCACAGCTCCACTCAAAACACAACAACTGTGCTGTAGAACAGATCAAGTTTTACTAGAGTGGGGAACATACTACATCTCAACTTTACTGTTTCATTTTGCTGTTCTTCATGCCCTATCACTGGTATTCATATCGTCATTGCTGTGAATACACAGTCCCCATTCCTCTCACAATCTCCCATCTCACATTTTACTTTCTCATTCCTCAACCTCCCCCCCCAAAAAACATTTATTTACCTAACTCTCACCCCTCTCTCGCTCATCATCCTCACCATCATTCCTGTCATTCTCTCACCCTCTCCTGTCAATACAGACACACTCAGAAGAATGTTAGTAATTATAGGTATGAGCCTCAGACTGCTCGGCACAGATTTCCACTCTGATCGCCCTCTTTAAACACAATCAATAACCCTTGTCCTCACAACACCTGCACACATCACACACACGCACGTGCACATGCACTTGTACACACGCACACACACTCCTTCTTTTCCTCTTTCCTTATTTACCCTCCCTCCTTCCATCCTCCCGTATGTTACTTGCATTTTACCAGATTAGTCCAACCAGCTCTCACTTCCTCTTCTTAACTAATCATGAAGTTTGACATTTACATGCTAATAACATCTGTTTTGCAGCTAGCGGGGAGTGGGGGAAAGCGCTAGCATTTGTTTTCTTTTAATTAGGTAGCTCGGTTCCCGAAGCAAGGGGCTAACTTAGGCCCGGGCCACAGAAACAGGGTAGAGAGGAACCGTTTAGTTCCAGCATTCATTAACAGGTGGGCGTAAGACGAATGGGCACGGGACACAGATGGAGACGGCTCAGGAAACATACAGCCTGGCGCAGCGAAATTAAGCACAATGATAGGAAACATCCAGGAGAAAACAGCAGTAGCCGTTGTGCTGAGAGAGAGGGAAAGGGAGAAAAGGAGAGAGGTAAAGGAATTGAGAGAGAGAGAGAAAGAGAGAAAAAGCAGCAGCTGCAGTGGTGCTGACAGAGGGAGAGAGACTTAAGGAGAGGGAAGGAGGGAAATCAAAAAAGAAAAAGAGAGAGGGGGAGAGGGGGAAAGTGCTGGAAAACCAGTGCAGACTACTGGTTGAATCCAGACTGGCATGTAATATGGAAGATAACTTTATTTTGGGAGCATGACAGAGTGTATCCTATGAGTCTGTATTATGTCCTGAAGTGAAAAGGGTCAGACTAGATGAGGAAATGGAGAGTCCTGTCTGTGAGCAACCAGCCAACATACAGTAAGTTGTTTTTTCCCCAAATGACACCCTATTCCCTATATAGTGCACTACTTTTGGGCCCATGGGTGCCTGTGTGTGTGTGTGTGTGTGTTTGTGCACGTGCATGCATGCATGCGTGCGTGTACATATTTCTATCTGTGTGTGTAATATTTGTGGATGAGGTTGTCATTGAGGTGTGGGTGTGTCACTGTGTGTGTGTGTGTGTGTGTGTGTGTGTATGTGTGTCACTGTGTGTGGGTCTGTGTCCTAGCGTCGCAGACATAATAGTCTCATCAGACAGAACCTTTGTGGAGTCAATATCAAAGCCCTCACCTCTGGTGGCTGACCTTTCACAGCAGCCAGTCAGGTCCTCCCAGAGCTCAGCTGCAGGGGGATGATCAATCCCCCCCCCCCCCCCTCGTCCCCGTCCCCGTCCCCCCCTCCCCCTTGTCACCGACAGCAAAGCACAAAGCCAATCACACCGACAAGCCCGGGACACCTCACACACCTGCTGATGAAATGTCACAGGAGAGGCAGTGTCAGGAGAACCATGGGTGGGGGGGTTGTTAGGTTGTGTGTGTGTGTGTGTGTGTGTGTGTGGGTGTGTGGGTGTGTGTGTGTACATTTAAGAGAAGAGAGGGTTTTGGAGATATGAGATGGATAGGTTTTCTACTGCTTCGTATTGCTCTGATGAAGAGCCTGTTGAAGCAAAATCTTTACACTTCATACTCAAATTATACATTTCAATGAATCCTAACTTCAGATCTATCAGTGTACCTTTCCTATTCCCACAAATCTCTTATTGACATCAATGCACCATTAGGTAGTACATGAGTTACTATTTATAAAGTGTTTCAGAGTAGGAGTGCTGATCTAGGATTATCTCCTACCTGTCTATATAATCTCATTCATTATGATCTAAAATGGCAAAACTGATCCTAGATCAGCGCTCCTACTGTGAGACGATTTATGAATACAGGCCCCAATCTCAAGTTAGGATACAGCCTATGGCTATATACAGTGCCTTGCGAAAGTATTCGGCCCCCTTGAACTTTGCGACCTTTTGCCACATTTCAGGCTTCAAACATAAAGATATAAAACTGTATTTTTTTGTGAAGAATCAACAACAAGTGGGACACAATCATGAAGTGGAACGACATTTATTGGATATTTCAAACTTTTTCTTCCAGAATGGTCCTGTATTTGGCTCCATCCATCTTCCCATCAATTTTAACCATCTTCCCTGTCCCTGCTGAAGAAAAGCAGGCCCAACCCATGATGCTGCCACCACCATGTTTGACAGTGGGGATGGTGTGTTCAGCTGTGTTGCTTTTACGCCAAACATAACGTTTTGCATTGTTGCCAAAAAGTTCAATTTTGGTTTAATCTGACCAGAGCACCTTCTTCCACATCTTTAGTGTGTCTCCCAGGTGGCTTGTGGCAAACTTTAAACAACACTTTTTATGGATATCTTTAAGAAATGGCTTTCTTCTTGCCACTCTTCCATAAAGGCCAGATTTGTGCAATATACGACTGATTGTTGTCCTATGGACAGAGTCTCCCACCTCAGCTGTAGATCTCTGCAGTTCATCCAGAGTGATCATGGGCCTCTTGGCTGCATCTCTGATCAGTCTTCTCCTTGTATGAGCTGAAAGTTTAGAGGGACGGCCAGGTCTTGGTAGATTTGCAGTGGTCTGATACTCCTTCCATTTCAATATTATCGCTTGCACAGTGCTCCTTGGGATGTTTAAAGCTTGGGAAATCTTTTTGTATCCAAATCCGGCTTTAAACTTCTTCACAACAGTATCTCGGACCTGCCTGGTGTGTTCCTTGTTCTTCGTGATGCTCTCTGCGCTTTTAACGGACCTCTGAGACTATCACAGTGCAGGTGCATTTATACGGAGACTTGATTACACACAGGTGGATTGTATTTATCATCATTAGTCATTTAGGTCAACATTGGATCATTCAGAGATCCTCACTGAACTTCTGGAGAGAGTTTGCTGCACTGAAAGAAAAGGGGCTGAATAATTTTGCACGCCCAATTTTTCTGTTTTTGATTTGTTAAAGTTTGAAATATCCAATAAATGTCGTTCCACTTCATGATTGTGTCCCACTTGTTGTTGATTCTTCACAAAAAAATACCGTTTTATATCTTTATGTTTGAAGCCTGAAATGTGGCAAAAGGTCGCAAAGTTCAAGGGGGCCGAATACTTTCGCAAGGCACTGTATGATTAGCTTTAATAATGGGTCGAGTGACATGGCTATGTGTTCAGTCATAACCCCAAAATATAAGCATCTGTTGTTTCCTGCTGGAGGTTAGCCAATGATGTGTCCTTCCCAGAGTTACTACATTGTCGTTCTTTGTGAGGGAAGTTCCATGCCAAGAAAAGCCTTTGGAGCTGATCCCAGCGACATGTTCGACAGACGAGCCTGCGCTCCACTGCCAAATTCACCTGTAACGCCTTCACCTGTAGACCTGACCCCTCCTTCGAGCACAAAGGCCTATCAGCACCTGTCTTAGTAAGGCCCTCTGTCGAATCAAAGCAGTTCTCTCTACCTGAAAGAAGATACATGGTTGGAGGAGGCTCAACATATACCACGGGCTCCACAACAAACGTTTGGGAAGAGCAACTCCATTTTATGGTTTTCTGTACCTTCAGCTCCCCAATATGGTGTCCATATTAGGACAGCCTCAAAGCTGAGTGACGAACGAGACTTGGGAGGATGGCAACATGAGACTATGGTTTATGAAAGCATTTGAACTTACCTTGATGGGCTTTCGTGACTGTCCAGGACACCATACCATAGGATGCGACCGATCAACCAGCCACACACAACCACTCTCTTTTCACATCATTTTAGTAAGATTATCACCAGTATATTACATATTGACTTGATTCATTTCAGTGATGTGGTATTGCTTTGGCGAACATTGGGTTCTCAGTTTGGCATGAAGCTAGTTTGAACAGAATTTAAGTGGAATGAACATTGTCTTCTTAATATCTTGATGGCTTTAGAATTTGGGGCTTGTGTTCAATTCTGGTTATTCAATTGAGGAGGCAGTGCTTTGCTAATCAATATCGTGGCAACAACAGTGTAGAACAGTTGTCAAGAGTCTCCTAGTCCTACAGCATGTCTTTGACTGTGTGGATGGGAGGGAGGCCACGCCACATTAGCACGATGAAGACTAAAATTAGCAGCTCAATTACAGATACTGACCAGCACTACCTACTGTACACACATATGCGTATGAGGTAGAGAATGTTAAACCATTTTTTTTTTTATGATTTCATTCACAGCATGCATTATGTAAACTCAACAAGAGGTCACGGGATCTCCAGGGTAGGGTGGAGGAGCGGGGAATGTGTCTGAAACATTTTATCACATGAATATAACCTCAGCTTTCACCCCTCATATGAGCATTATTGATTTGTTGACTTTAAAGAGGCCCTTGAAATGCTTCAGATAGGGAACGATATAGCCCATTCTTCGGGGAGAGTGGAGGCACTGGTCCAACTGTGAATGTCTCCAAGCATGCTACGGGCAAGAGAGAGAGAGAGAGAGAAAGAGAGAGAGAAGACAAAGAGAGAGAGAGAGAGTGAGAGCGAGAGAGAGACAGAGAGAGAGACAAAAAGAGAGAGTGACATGTAGAGAGATGGGTGAAAAAAGAGAGGGAGAAAGAGAAAGAGTCATAAGGAGAGAGAGTGAGTGTGTATGTGAGAGAGAAAGAGTCATAAGGAGAGAGAGTGAGTGTGTATGTGAGAGAGAAAGAGTCATAAGGAGAGAGAGTGAGTGTGTATGTGAGAGAGAAAGTCATAAGGAGAGAGAGTGAGTGTGTATGTGAGAGAGAAAGAGTCATAAGGAGAGAGAGTGAGTGTGTATGTGAGAAAGTCATAAGGAGAGAGAGTGAGTGTGTATGTGAGAGAGAAAGAGTCATAAGGAGAGAGAGTGTGTATGTGAGAGAGAAAGAGTCATAAGGAGAGAGAGTGTGTATGTGAGAGAGAAAGAGTCATAAGGAGAGAGAGTGAGTGTGTATGTGAGAGAGAAAGAGTCATAAGGAGAGAGAGTGAGTGTGTATGTGAGAAAGTCATAAGGAGAGAGAGTGAGTGTGTATGTGAGAGAGAAAGAGTCATAAGGAGAGAGAGTGTGTATGTGAGAGAGAAAGAGTCATAAGGAGAGAGAGTGTGTATGTGAGAGAGAAAGAGTCATAAGGAGAGAGAGTGAGTGTGTATGTGAGAGAGAAAGAGAAAGAAAAGAAGAGAGGAAGAGAACCCTATGAAACCCAGAGTTTCCGAGACAATAGGAGTTGCCTGCACAGTTCCTTTCTTAACAGCAAATGGAATGGGTAGCGGCCCGAGCCGTTGCAATATCCATGCATTTGACAGAACTCAGGGTATATCATGGCTTATTGCATTACGTGAAAAAAGGGAAAGGGTAAAAATAATCAAAAATGCATCAGAAATAATGCACTATTCAGAGTCTATCCATCATTGTTTCGCCACCCTCGATCCTTTACGAGAAGTGAGTGAGCGAGGGGAGGGGGCCACTCCGCCGTCTTTGCGAAGAGACGCTCGCCCTCGCTCAGGCAGCCGAAGAGGAGCATAGGTAATTAAATTGCTTGTCGCTCTCTAAGAAATAAAATGAATGAAATAAATGAATCTATTGCATTATGTCACAATTGTGACCCGAGGAAAACTAATGGTGGAATAATTGTTTTAGCTGCACCCCTCCCCCTCCCTCCCTTTTGGACCCCCCCCCCCCCTCCACACACACAAAAAAAATGGGGACCACTTCAATGCATATGCAACTCTTTAGTCTACCGTCCATACACAAACCCAGCAGAATGTCTTACACCAAGTTCTGTTTTCATATCCCGTTCAGACTATGGTCTATGGTTAGAAAAAGCTCTTTTAATTGGGTGTACCTAGTGCTGTTGATATTCTATCATCCTGACACCATGAACCACAGTCTGTTTTCTCTCTTTGCTGTTCATAAATGCCTCCGAGTGCCTCTGTCCAGAGAATGCCTGTGCTTTGTAGTTTGTTGACTGTAAATGCTTTAAAAAATGGTCCTGGAATCGTGAGCAAAAAGGAATCTAAATAAAAGATCAAACGGAGAGCTTTCAGCTATAACCAGCAGGCTCGTAGTCAGAGCAATAACTTCACCCCACATCGTCGTGCATTAGCTTGACACTGTGAGTAATACCAGCAAGCCCTACACAGGTAGGTGATCATAGCGCACTTCACTTGAAAGCATACATTCCCCTCTTGAAGAATTCTCCTTGATTACCTGCTCCCTCAGGTAAGACTATTCAGATTCGTTGTGAGAGCACTTGTGTATGTGAAAAGTTCCGCAGACTAAATATTAACTCGTAAAACGTTGTAATGTGTTGGAAACACTCCAATCCACAAGGATAACAGCTGCGTTCATAAGATGAACTGACTCAAACTTGTATGGTGTCCACATTAGGACAACTTGCAAGCCCCCTTGACCCTGGTCCCTGGTCTGACCAATAGATGGCAGCACTCAGCTGTGCTTCTGCTCTGCTCTGCTGTGGATCTGTACAGGCAGGCAGGTCCTTTAAGTCACTTGGCAGTCTACAGCTGACACACAAAATCACACACAAGACATAGAAAGAAATGGTGCCAGCATATAAAATACCTTAAAATAGGTTACTAATGAAAGTCAAAATTAAAACCCAAAGAACCTGAGTTTGATCTGTTAAGACCATAACTTGATCATAACGCATGTGAAACTCAAATTCTTAAGAAAATCTCTAATCGACATCAATTTGGTTACAGCAAAAGTGTGGGTTATTCATGAATATCTCCTAAGTAAGAATCCCAATCAACAGTTGTCCACTCCTGACCTTTTGACTTCTCCCTGACCCCAGCTCTCAGTCCTTCACACAGCAGCATGAGCACGGTCAACTCCTGACCTTTGACTTTTCACTGACCCCAGCTCTCAGTCCTTCACACTGCAGCAAGAGCACTGCCTGTTGACACTGTTTGACCCTGCACTGATGCATGGACTCACAAACACACGCACATAGATGCCCAGAGGGACCACCGCAAACACACGCACACACACACACACACACACACACACACACACACACACACAAACACACACACACACACACACACAGACACACAGACACACACACACAGACACACACACACACACACACACACACACACACACACAAACAAACAAACTTACTTGTAAATGCACACACGCACGTGGAAGATGATTTCTGAAACTTTTCTATTGATTAGTGAAGATAGCACATTTTTATTTTGGTGTTTGAACGGGGAAGTGGATTTCTTCCTGTTCCTTCTGTTATTTGATTTCCTGTTTTACAAAGGCGATAGTCGGAGAAAGAGCTCATGTTGAAAGAATGCATGGAACAAAATAAATACCCTTTCTGTCTCTCTTCAGGGCAGCATAGTGCCCTGCCTACAGTGCCTCTGACTTGAAGCCTGCTCCATATTTTTCTTTACTGCTTTTTCTACTTCTTTCTTTTACTACCACTACTTTTATGATACCCATCAGTGTTACATCAGACAGTGCCCCCCCCCCCCTCCTCCTCCTCCCACATGAATCAGAGCTACCCCATGAGGAGCAGCACACCTCTCCTTACTGTGTAATTACAGACGGGCGCTAATCAGGGCAGCCCGCTGGTGCTGGGGGAGGCGAGAGCGATGGGGAAGAGAAGGGAAGTGGGGGGTGGCAACAGAGGTGTTAAGAAACCTTCCTGCTGCTCTTTTTGTTCCCTCCCGCGGTTAAAACAGAAGAGGCGCCCACGATGCCGCGGCCCCGAACCAGGGTAGTAGCACCGCCGTCGCTGCCACGTCCGCCCCTGGGTGCGACTGCCTGAATGGTCTCCTCTCTCTCTCTCTCTCTCTCTCGCTCTCTCTCTCTCTCGCGCTCTCTCGCTCTCTTGCTCTCTCTCTACTACAGACAGAGATATACACACTTGCATACACCCCTCTCCTAGGGATATTAAAAACACACTCAGGCACCATGTAGACATATCATCTGAATACCAAAGCCTTGTTGATTAGCATAAAGAGGCCTTCCAGTCATAGGGAGGTGATTTGACATTTGGCATTGAAATCAGCACCACCTCGCCTCACGAATATATCTAACAGCATTATACATTTATTTTATTTTAAGATAGAAAGAAACTGGGAGTTGGTGGGTTGGTGGGTAGTTACCCCCGGTGCATGGCTCAGAGCAGACTTTTGTTTCCTTCTGGTTAGTACACGTACAAAGACACACCAAAAGGAGACAGAAAGAGAGAAGCATTTGTTTTTCCTAAGGATGTCAGCTTCTGCTTTTCAAAGAGTTCACTTGTGTGTTTGTGTTGGGGAACATTACTTTTGGCTATTGATGGGCTCAATCCTAACTTTATAAAGTTCTGATGCTGTGGCATGCATATATAACATGTATAACGAATATCAAGTGTTGTTGTAAAAACGTTCAACATTTTAATCACTCCATTGTCAGGGTTTCTCTTTATCCACCCCGGGGGAAAAAGCACCCTCTCGTCTGACACTGGATTTCTCAGGCTGATGTGTGGGCTTTATGCCTGTTTCTCTGTTCTTCAAATGAAACGTCGAAGTTTACTCTTGACTGTCAGTCATGTGGTCTGCCCTCTTCTGCTCTGAGTTAGTGAACACTACCCATAATCCCGATATGGGATGCGTCCCAAAACCGCTTGTTGCGCCTTTGCCTCCTGTGGATTAGGTCCAGCCAGAGCATGGTTGTGTGACAGTTGGAGCAGGATCTATAGATCCACGGCCTCTCTCGGCCCAACTCTACCCAGGGCCACCATCTCCAGTGTGGGCAGACCTTGAGAGGCTTCCTCCCTCCCTCACCAAGTCAACATGTTTCCGAAAGAGCCATATAAACAAGCCCTGGACCACAGCAGAGAGAGAGACTGAGAGACTGAAAGCCTCTAATTGCCGGGAACAGTTTCGAATCAAATGGAAATATGAAATAAATCACCAGTGACTGGCGAGCCGTGGGTTTTTCATGAGTTTGTTGTTGTTGTGGCAGATTCTGAGGGTGGAGTTGAAAGAGTCAGGCTAACGAAGTACGACTGCTTTTATTATACAACGCCACCCATTGTTTTGGCTCTTTTTGATGATAATCTTAATATAGGTGACCTCCGGAAAACAAAACATGAGGCAACGATTCACAAAACACAAAATAACTGAAAATCCCAATATCTCTGGAAAGAGAGAACGGGGGACAAAAAAGAGAGAACAAGTGAAAGAGCGGGAGGATAAGGTGAAAGAAAGAGGGAGAAATAAATCCGCAAAGTGCAGAGGAAGGAGGGAGGAAGGAGAAGACGGATCGAGAAAAATACCAAAAGAAAAAAATGACTAGGTCGTTCTGTTGTGTAGCCTGTAATGGAAGACATTAATTAGCACTGTAGTGTGCGTTCTGTTGTGTAGGTGTGATAGAACAGCAATAACATGTCATTAAGCTTTGATGGTTACACAGCTCACTTGAGCTGCATACTCGGCTCGGGCCATAGACATGGCGTGGCACTGGTAGCTCTAATTTAAGGTAGTCCACACTGTGGGTCGGGGAGAATGTGGGGGTAGAATGGGAGTAGAATGGGGACTAGGCCCCTCGTCATTATCACCACATCTCTCTCTCTCTCCCTACCTCTGTATTTTGTTCTCTCTCTCTGCTGGTACTCCAAGGGCTTCATGCCCAGCCTGATTTGTGTATTCAACATTACAGTTCAAATAAGCATGTGGACCTTGCTCCACTTTTCCAGCATTTGATCAAAAACGAATATATCTAACCGAACGAGAACTCTGACGTGCCACCCAAAGAAAACACTGGGCTCAAAAAATGTGTTTGAGGTTCAACATTTTAAAGTGCAGATATGGAGCGGAGGCAGGGAGAGAGACCCTGGTTGGCTAAGGAACAGAGACAGTGTATACTGTGTGTGTGTGTGTGTGTGTGTGTGTGTGTGTGTGTGTGTGTGTGTGTGTGTGTGTGTGTGTGTGTGTGTGTGTGTGTGTGTGTGTGTGTGTGTGTGTGTGTGTGTGTGTGTGTGTGTGTATGGTTAACATGGTTTTAAGGACCCTGTTACTGTAACATCATCAGTGTAGGAATGTTTACAGTGCATTGCCTTGTGAGGACTCATTTAATCTTAATCCAAGATCAGTTCTTCAGCTCACCTCTCTCTCTCTCTCTCTCTCTCTCTCTCTCTCTCTCTCTCTCTCTCTCTCTCAACATCTTGGCTTGTCTTGCTCGGGCAGAATTTTTTTTTTTAAAGATCAAATTAAAAATCTATGTTCTGACCGATGTTATGAAAATTTGTACATCACTGTAAACATTTATTAAACACACAAGTAATCTGACCTGCCTTTTGGATTTCTCCACTCCTCTGAAAACCACTTTCTGGCTGGTGATAGAGTGCTGTTGTCAGCTTTACCCGTGTCTGATGTTTCTCCCCCTCTACTAACAGACCTTTTCATTTCCTTTATGGAAAATCTGTTATTTATAATGTTAGAGAGAGAAAGAGAGTGAGAAAGAGAGAGAGAGAAATGTTAAGAGAGAGAGAGAAATGTAGAGAGGGAAAGTGCCAGAGAGAGGAGGAGGGAGAAAGGAGCAAACGTTGATTCACACCATATTGACATTCCATCTGGTTGTGGAAAGGATCCAGTCTTGAGTACATGCCAGCCATAGTCTCAGTCATTGAAAGCTGCTGTGAGGATAGAGGGAAGAGGATAGATGGAAGAGAAGTGAGGGAAGAGTAGAGAGGTAGAGGAATAGGGGTTGCTACATTGAGAGTGATGGAGAAGAGAATGGGCTAGAGAACAAGGTCTATGGCAGAGGCGGGCAACCGTAACCTGCGGGAGCCAGTGTGGGTGCAGGCTTTCGCTCCAGCCAAGCAGTAGCCCATCTGATTTTGCTGATCGACTGATCAAAGTCGTCGATGAAGACTTGTGAGCTGTAGATTCAGGCGTGTCAGGCCTTCTGCTTGGCTGGAGCAAGACCCTACACCCACACCGGCCCTCGTGAGGTGAAATTGCTCACCTTGTGCACTATCGAGTTCCTGTAATACAGTGTGCTATGGTTTGGTTACCATTCAGTTCCAGACAGATTAGTAAAGCAGCTGAACAACAATACCTTCTAACATGGCGCATCATTGGCTAATTATAAAATGAATGACAAGCGGTCTGATGACAGTCGGCAGCCATAATTCAGTCCTATAGCCCTACATTCAGCCTGACCCTCACATATTCCACCTGTCGGTAATGCTTATATGACAAGAAAGCTGATTCGCTCTCGGAAAAACATCAAATGTCAAAAGAACCGTCACGCGCTTAGGTCGGGAGGCACTTCAATTAGAATGCACAAAGTAAACCTCTTACCCTGAAAGTGACATTTCTGTTGATCTTGCACATTTCCTTTTCCCATTGATGTCTCTCCGAGAGAGGGAGAGGGGAGAGAGAGGGGAGGAATAAGAGGGAGAGGTGGACGGGAGAGAGGAGAGAGAACGACGGGAGAGAGAAAGGAGAGAGAGGAGCGGGCACTAAGCCATCTGAAGAGAGGAGATGCATTTAGGTCCTTTACGGTATCTGTCCTGCTTTATCTATTACTCCTCCTTTCCTCCTTCTCTTCCTTACTCTCCTCTTCCCAGCATTTACAACATGGAGGAAGTGTCAGAAGAAGATGAGAGGTGGAACGAGAATGAGTCATGATATGACATGAAGGAAAATAGAGATGCGGTGCATTCAGAAAGTATTCAGACCCCTTGACTTTTTCCACATTTTGTTACATTGCAGCCTTATTCTGCGATTAAATTGTTGTTTTCCCTCTTCAATCTACACACAATAATAACAAAGCAAAAAACGTTTTTTAGACATTTTTGCAAATATATTACAAATTAAAAACTGAAATATGACATTTACATAAGTAGACCCTTTACTCAGTACTTTGTTGAAGCACCCTTGGCAGCGATTACACCCTCAAGTCGTCTTGGGTATGACGCTACAAGCTAGGCACACCTGTATTTGGGGAGCTTCTCCATTCTTCTCTGCAGATCCTCTCAAGGTTGGATGGGGAGCGTCTTGGCTGTGTGCATGGGGTCATTATCCTTTTGGAAGGTGAACCTTCGCCCCAGTCTGAGGTCCCTACCACTTCAGCCCTACCACTTCCCCCTCTTACCTCCATCTCTAGTGCCCAGAGCATCCCGATGTGTGAGGTACAACATCTGTAGAGTTAGGGGGATCTGCCAGCAACCCCAATCATCCCCTGTCTCCCCTACATGCCCTACCCAGGCTGGGGCAGTCTCTTCCAGGCCGAGGGTGTGCCAGATAGCCCCGCAGACTGATTCCTCCAACCTCCTCCAGCACCACCAGACCCTCCACCACCTCCTCCCCCTCCGGTCCCCCTCAAAGGAGCCCTGCCAGGAGGCAGCAGTACTCTGACAATTAATAATAGATTATCGGACTGGGGCAATAGCAGGATAAATTTTTTGGCAAAGTGGTTATTCCCAAGCAGGTCTGTGTGCACTGTGGTTATTTCCTGTTTAGAAAATCAGACGCACATACAGACGGGATCTGTACTCATGAGTAGGAGTGTTAATTGGCCTAGCGTCGTCCGGGTTAGGGAAGGATTGGTCGGTAGGGATCTCCTTGTCTCATCGCGCACCAGCGACTCCTGTGGCGGGCCGGGCGCAGTGCGCGCTAGCCAAGGTTGCCGGGTGCACGTTGGTGCGGCTGGCTTCCGGGTTGGATGCCCGACAGCCTTCGTCTCTCCCGAGCCCGTACGGGAGTTGTAGCAATGAGACAAGATAGTAGCTACTACAACAATTGGATACCACGAAATTGGGGAGAAAAAAAGGGGTAAAAAATTTCAAAAAATAAAATAAAAATAAAAAATAAAAAATAAAAAGAGTAGGAGTGTTGAACTAGGGTCAGTGTTGCCATTTCGATTATAATGAATAAGACAGGAATGACCTAATCCTAGATCAGAACTCTGAGACACTTGATTCATGTGGGCTCTGATGTGAAACACAAAGCAATACATCCGTGAGTGTGTGTGTTCTAGACATGTGAACACTAATATGAGTGTGTAAGACAGAGAGGAAGAGACTATGTGAGTGTG